>NC_045546.1:3457206-3631811 GCF_009769535.1 Thamnophis elegans
AGAATATATGTGGGAACAAACTCCGGATGGCGACAGGAGGCAATGATCGGCCATTAAACATGCTGTAGTTCCATTCAGTTGCCCAGACTCACCTAGCAAGGGATTTGGGGTTCATAATGATGATGATGATGATGTGACGGAACCTCTTTAATTGTCATTAAACACAACTTCTGGAGGCAAATTGTTCCCTTGCTCAATTGTTCCGTCAGGAAATTTCTCCTTGGTTCTAGGTGGCTTCTCTTTGATTAGTTTCCCTCCATTGCTTCTTGTCCTGCCTTAAGAATAAGCTGACAAACTCCCCCCTCTTCTTTGTGGTAGCCCTTTAGATATTGGAATATTATAAATATCCGGATATCTATACCCGTTCTTTGGAAAATCAGTGGATTTACCCAGAATCTCCATAACCTCAAGCTGATCTGATGTGAAGGCTGTTGACAGCTGAAGTAACAATTCACCGTGGGTTTACGCGCATCGTATTCTACAAAGAATTTAATATTTGGATATCGAAGGCATAAATGTGACTCACCAGAGTATTGAGGAGTTATAATCTTCTGCAGATTTATCTGGAAGAAAAAACAGAATCCGGTGAGATAATTAGGCCTATCATCTCATTCATGACAGAGATCAACACAAATCAAACCACTGAAACTGAGATTTAATCATTCAGATGCACATCTAGTTATATGCTTGGGTAAGACTCCGATAACCATAATTCCCAAGCCGAAGGCTAGTCGAGACGTCATATCTATATCCCTTGGGATTCACCTGTTTGCTAGAGGTAAGGTAGAAGAATTAGAAGTTTAAAGGTGAAGGTTCCCCTCGCGCAAACGTATGTGCTAGTCGTTCCGGACTCTAGGGGGCGCTGCTCATCTCTGTTTCAAAGCCGAAGAGCCAGCGCTGTCCGAAGACGTCTCCGTGGTAACATGGCCAGCATGACTCAATGCCGAAGGCGCACAGAACGCTGTTCCCTTCCCACCAAAGTTGGTTCCTATTTTTCCACTTGCATTTTTACATGCTTTCGAACTGCTAGGTTGGCAGAAGCTGGGACAAGTAATGGGAGCTCAATCCATTACGCGGCGCTGGGGATTCGAACCACCAAACTGCCACCTACTGATCAACAAGCTCAGAGTCTTAGCCACTGAGCCACCGGGTCAAAAATAACAAGAGTTAAAAAGGACTTTAGAGGTTTTCTAGTCTAACCCCCTGCTCAGGCAGGAAACCCTACACCACTTCAGACAAATAGTCATCCAATATTCTGTTAAAAACTTCCAGTGTTGGGGCATTCACAACTTCTGGAGGCAATTCCATTCCACTGGTTAATTGTCCTCACTGTCAGGAAATTTATCCTCAGTTCTAAGTTGCTTCTCTCCTTGATTAGTTTCCACCCATTGCTTCTTGTTCTGCTCTCAGGTGCCTTGGAGAATAGCTTGACTCCTCTTTTTGGGGGCATCCCCTGAGATATTGGAAGGCTGCTATCATGTCTCCCCTAGTCCTTCTTTCATTAAACTAGACCTACCCAATTCCAGCAACCGTTTTCCTATGTTTTAGCCTCCAGTCCCCTAATCATCTTTGTTGCTCTTCTCTGCATTCTTTCCAGAGTCTCAACAAACTTTTTATATTGTGGTGACCAAAACTGGATGCAGTATTCCAAGTCTGGTCTTATAAGTGTCTTTAGTCTGTAGAGTTCTTAAGTCATGCTATGAAAGATCTATCTGCATCTAAGATACTGCCTTTTTAATACGCATTTTAAATACGTTAGTTTAATACGTATTTATATTAAAAATAATACAAGTATTTCTATTCAGGTATTTTGAATTCAGCCCTTCAGGCTTTTAATTTTGTTGTTGTTCAGTTGTCCCAAACATTGCATCACTTCTCAATCTGCTCTGATTTCTGCAAGGATGACTGTGTTAGTTACAGCACAGCAAAAGCCAACAGTTTATTTTGAGATTAGATCGCATGAAATAATTCTCTGCACCAGATGGAGGGACGGATCGTTGTGAATGAGAGTGGGGGAATTATAAAACTTAGATAACACAGAAATTAAAGACAGAAGCCAGAGACAAGGATAATTACGGGTAGTCTTTGAATTACACAATAGAGCCCAGAATTTTTGTTGCTAAACGAAGAGTTGTTAAGTGAGCTTTGACCCGTGTTACGACCTTCCACGCCAGATTTGTTCAGTGATTTAAGTTAGTAAACCCCGGTTCTTAAGTGAATCTGGCTTGCTCATTGACTTTACTTGACAGAAGCCAGTTGGGGAAAGTTGCAAAAGAGGATTTCGTGATCCCTGAGACAATGCAATCGTCGTAAATACGAGCCAGTTGCCAAACATCTGAATTTTGATCATGAGAGGTATGGTGCACACTTTTGTAAGTGTGAAAAATGGTCATAATGCACTTTTTTTCAATGCCGTTGTGTTCTGACCAAGGCTTCCCAAGATCATGAAGCCGACTCTTCGTCCCGATAAAACCTCTTTTATTTCGGTTAAGGGGAATTCCTCTCCAGCAAAGTCCCGACTAACAGTCTTTCATGAGATTTCACACTACAGACCTTAGCAGGCTTGGAGAGCTGCCAGGCCGATATCTTCTAACGCCATGCTGTAGCAGCAATTACTTGGCAAGAAGTCAGGAACAGATCTTCACCCTCATGAATTGAACTCCTGCAAACTCCACTCCCCCTTTTGCTCCTCTTTATTCCTATAGGAGGGCCATTCACTGTCCACCTGTGCCTTTACTCTGAGTCGCCCTTGTTCCTTGGACTGTTCCCTTCTCCTGGCAGCTCACATCGGGAACAGGTTCCAGCTCTTTTTCTGCCCAACTGATGTCCCGACTACCAAGGCAGCTGAACACTGTCGGACGGCCCTGGCCCTCTCTCTGCCTCCGACACAGAGCCCTCATCTGAGCCTTCCCCAGACTCCAGGACTGGCCCATGCTCCTCCCCAACCTCCTCACTGTCTGAGTCTCTCACCAGCTCCGCTGGCGGGCCACAACACGTTGTAACTTCGGATGGTCACTAAACAGTTGTAAGTCAAAGACTACCTGAATTGATTGCTTAGCCGATTGGCCAAGATCAACGCCGGTTCTCTGTCGAACTCCACACACGCAATGCCTATCAAGGCCCAGCTACCACCTCCTCAAGAACAGCCTTCCGGATCTCGTCTAAACACAAGGTGACCTACCTGTGAAACTCATGTATTTCTGGCTGTTGGAGGTCTTTTTGGAGTTGTAGAATTCGAGGACGTCCAGGACGGCTTGAGGATTCTTCTTCTGCTCCAGTTTGTGATGTTGGACGTCTGCAGTAGCGGGCCCATTGCTCTGGCATGCCCTGGAAATAATATCATAAGAAAGAACGATTAGCGTTGTCTGCTATCCATGTAACGCGTTTCCTGAACCTAGCCAGTTTATCCAACCTATGGTTGACCAAGCTATACAGGTAGCCTTCAAAAGACACTCGCTGGAAGACAGCCAAAGTCCACATTTTGGACAGAGAAGACCGCTGGTTGGAAAGAGGGGTCAAAGAGGCCATCTAGGTCCAAATTGAACGCCCCTCTCTCAATAGAGGGGGAAGGATACGACATCGTCTATCTGTCAGGGTTCCAAATAGCATCCAAAATTAAATCAGAGTCCGAGTCGAAATACCTTCATTTTAAATACCCTCCCCCCTTGATCCCTGTCCCCCTCAGATCTCAGGATGAGTTTGTGATATCGGACGAAAAATGTAGACGAAAGTGAAGAGGATCAGCCGTCAAACGTCGACAGCGACGTGGGGTTCTCCAGGCGTCGGCCGAGACGGCACCATCCTCGGCCAATGAAGCAAGGCAGACGTCTCCAGAGGAAAACATCAGAAAAAGGTACTCGGAAGATGATGAAGACAAAGACGTCTGAGGATAACATAATGGCTACTCCGGTAGTCGTGACTGTCAGGGTTCCAAATAGCATCCAGAAGTGAATCAGAGTCCGAGGCAAAGTATTGCTCGAAGTTCCAATTTATGAAGAGACATGTTGGCACATCTGGGAAAACTCGAATCTGAAAGCTTCCCAGTTTTCCCCACCCAGTTGAAAGTCTTGCCCCACACCCACAAGTCCATCACATGGTCCAATCTTCCACTGCCATGCTGGCAGTTCCACCCATTCAGTTCCGTCAGGTGCAGAGGTGCAAAGACAAAGGATGACCTTGGTTTTCTAGAAAGAATGTTGTTATGGCTACCTATCACCAACTCCGTATAATCCCCCCCTCCCATTTTCCCACAATAGAAATGCATAACAGAGGAATAGAAAGTGTGGCAGGCCCAAAGTCCCAAAAGGAAAAGATGGCTTGTAGGCCTGACACTATCTCAGTTTATAACACAGTCCTGCACAATCCCAAGCAGGCTCCACACCCATTTTGCACCACTCAGGTGACCCCGAGTGTACAGACAAACCTCCAAGTGGCCTCAGTGACTCTCCAAAAGGATGCAAATGACCAGCTGCCTGCAAGAAGATAAATCCTTCCATTCCCCCCACCATTCAATCAGAGCTGAAAGAAGCTTCTTGGATGAGAAGCGAAACGTCTTCAAAGTCTCTCGACAAAACACTTTTGGGATAACCCTGACCTGGATGATTGAGAATCTCCAGACACAGGTAATCCTCAATCGACTGTTTGAATTTACGATGCCACTGAAAAACACCGTCATTCACACTTATGACTGTTGCAGCATCCCTGACAGTGACACCATCAAAATCCGGGCACTTGGGCAACTAGCATGTATTTATATGACAGTTGTAATGTTCCTAGGTGATGCAATCATTTTTTTGCGAACTTTTCTCCTGCAACCGTTCTTCGTATGTTTCAGCCTGTAGTCCCCTCATCATCTTTGTTGCTCTTCTCTGCACTCTTTCTAGAGTCTCCACATCTTTTTTTACATCGTGGCAACTAAACTGGATGCAGGATTCCAAGGGTGGCCTTGCCAAGGCCTTATAAAGTGGCATTAAGATTTTCCGTGATCTCAACGTTATCAAGATTGAGAAAAACAAGGCTTAAGTTTGCTTAAAGTGTCCCTGGATCATGTAATGATCTTTTGCGAACTTCGGACAAATTTGTATGATTGCAAACTCCCGACAAGCAAATTTTTCTCCTGCTTAAGGTGAGAATTTAACCCTACAGTGCACAATCGCAATAGGAGTTTGCAACCTTCACACCTTAAGCAGGAGAAGAGAAAATTCCTTCTGAGTTTCTAAAACTTTTAAGAACTTTTAAGATATGTGGACTTCAACTCCCAGAATTCCTCTGCCAGCATGCCAGGTAACCCTCGACTTACACCCAGAACAGAGGCCAAAATTTCCATCGTTAAATTAAATATTTGTTAAGCGAGCTTTGCCCCATTTTACGACCTTTCTTGCCACCGTTGTTAAGCGAATCGCTGCAGTTGTTAACGTTTGTAACGCGTTTTGTTAAACGAATCTGGCTTCCCCACTGACTTTGCTTGTCCGAAGGTCGCAAAAGAGGATCACGTGGACCCTGATACTGTGACCGTCGTAAATATGAACCAGTTGCCCAATGTCTGGATTTGGATGAGTTTATGGGGATGCTGCAATGTGACAGTCAAAAGTCGCTTTTTTCAGGGCTGTTTTAACTTTGAACAGTCGCTAAACGAATGGCTCTAAGTTGAGGACTACCTGTAGATGATGTCTGAAGATTGTAAAAAAAAAAAAAAAAAAATCTCAGTGAATTTTTCTTTTAACTATACGGAGTATAAGACGCACCTTTTTTCCCTCCAAAAGGAGGCTGAAAATCTGGGTGCATCTATACACTGAAAACAGCATTTTTTGCCTTCGGAAGCCCCCCCACTTCACCAAAATGGGCTGTGCATACCCTTATGGAGGCTTTCAGAGAGCTCCTGGGGGCTGGGGAGGGCAGAAATGAGCATTTTTTGCGCGCCCCCCCCCCAGCCCCTAGCAGCACTCTATAAGCCTCCATAAGGCTATGTGAGCAATTTCTTTTAACAAAAAACAGGTCTCTTTTGCGAAAAGCGGGGCCGTTTTGGGAGGTTTCCTGAGTGCAAAAACTTTTTTTTTCCTTTTGGGAAGCTCTTTAACTGATTGATGAGAATTAGACTGATCAAGTGCTCTGCCAGCAGAAACAAAGTCTTAGGTGCTGCAGAGTGTCAGCAATTTCCTTCTCCCAGCACATAGATAAATACACCTAGAAACATCTACCTACCTACCTACTCTCTCTCTCCCTAAGTACCTACTGTATTTCTCTCTCTCTCTTCTATCCCTCTATTACCTACCTACTCTCTCTCCCTCTCTCCCCCTACCTATCTACTGTATTTCTCCCCCCAACTACCTATGTACCTACTTACTCTCTCTCTCCCCCTACCTATCTACTGTATTTCTCCCCTCAACTACCTACGTACCTACCTACTCTCTCTCTCCCCCTACCTATCTACTGTATTTCTCTTTCTAGTTCTCTCTCTCTATCCCTCTACCTACCTACCTACACTCTCTCTCTCTCACTACATATCTACTGTATCTCTCTCTCTCTCTCCCTTTATCTACCTACCTACCTACCTAGCTACTCTCTCTCCTCCCTACCTACCTACTGTATTTCTCTCTCTCTCTCCTCTCCTCATCTCTCTCTCGTCTCTCTCTCTCTCTCTCTTCCTCTATCTACCTACCTATCTACTTTTTTTTTTTTGGCCTCTTCAAAACCTTGTTGCGTCTTATACTCCAAAAATACGGTAGTGAGGAGAATCAGCAAAGGGAGAAATGATGTTGTGGGACCCCCAGAGTTTACACAGCTGTTGTGATCTGTACCAAAAGGTTATTCCACAACTGGTAGCTTCACGGCCTACACTAGAAGCAAAGCCTGCCGTTCTTACTGTAAATTCGCCTGTCACGGCATCAAATCCAACGTGGATCGTGTGTTCGAAGTCTGACGGGAGGGAGATCTCCGGCCGTTCTTTCTCCTTCTTCTTGTTGGCTGTCATGAAAAAGAACCAAACTTTACAACAAAAAGTAAAAGGTTCTACATTTAGGCAACAAAAACGAAATGCACAGGTACATTATAGGTGGTAGCTTGCTCAATAGTAGTAACTGTGAGAGGGATCTTGGAGTCCTAGTGGAGAACCATTTAAATAGGAGCCAGCCGTGTGCAGCAGCTGCCAATAAAGCCAACACAGTTCTAGGCTGCATCAACAGAGGGATAGAATCAAGATCACGTGAAGGGTTAATACCACTTTATAAGGCCTTGGGAAGGCCACACTTGGAATATTGCATCCAGTTTTGGTCACTATGATGTAAAAAGATGTGGAGACTCTAGAAAGAGTGCAGAGAAGAGCAACAAAGAGGATTAGGGGACTGGAGACTAAAACATATGAAGAACGGTTGCAGGAACTGGGTATGTCTAGTTTAATAGAAAGAAGGACTAGGGGAGACATGATAGCAGTCTTCCAATATCTCAGGGGTTGCCACAAAGAAGAGGGAGTCAAACTATTCTCCAAGGCACCTGAGGGTAGAACAAGAAGCAATGGGTGGAAAACTAATCAAGGAGAGAAGCAACTTAGAACTGAGGAGAAATTTCCTGAGAGTTAGAACAATTAATCAGTGGAACAGAATTGCCTCCAGAAGTTGTGAATGCCTCAACACTGGAAGTCTTTAAGAAGATGTTGGATAGCCATTTGTCTGAAACGGTATAGGGTTTCCTGCCTAGGCAGGGGTTGGACTAGAAGACCTCCAAGGTCCCTTCCAACTCTGCTATTGTATTGTATTGTATTACTTTAACATGGGACTTATTTTATCTTTGCTTCGATAATAGAGGTAGAAATTAGAAGATAAAAGATTATTGTTATGTAAAAGTAACGATGAAAGATTATCATATATAAGCAAGCATTATTAGAATAGAATAGAATAACAGAGTTGGAAGGGACCTTGGGTGATCATATGATTTACATTCCTATCCTTGACAACTACTCACATTTACGGCGGTTGGAGTATCCTGGGGTCATGCGATCCCCTTTTGCAACCTTCTGTCAAGCAAAGAAAATGGGGAAGCCAGATTCACTTAACAACCACGTGACCCACTTAACAACTGCAGTGAGATTCACATAACAGATGTGGCAAGAAAGGTCATAAAAGGGGACAAACCTCAGTTAACACATTTCTCGCTTAGCAACATAAATCCTGGGCTCAACTGTGGTCGTACGTCAAGGACTATCTCTACACTCAATAAACCACCACCAAACCAGCCACATTATGGTCAGTTTCAAATGAAAATACCAAGCCACGATTTCCTTAGCTATAGATTGCCAAGCAAACAACCACTGAGAATGTAGAACACATTAAGCCACAAATTGTGGTTCACAGTGCACACATTAAGCTGGGTTCGCACAACGCATACCCAGCAACGAAGTCACCAGCATTTTGGCTTCAGCTGCTCATGTAATTAACCGGTTTTCTGGATTCACACAAGATAGTGAATCAGAAACTAACCGCAGATAAGGTGTTCTGACCCAGGCTTCCCAAGATCATGAAGATGACTCCTGATAAAACCCCTTTATTTCGAGATTTCACAACTACAGACCTTTATCGGGCTTGGAGAGCTGCCAGGCCGATATCTTCCAAACGCCACGCTGTAGCAGCAATTACTTGGCAACAAGTAATGCTCCCCCACTTCTCGAATGGTACGGTTGTTGTGTGTTTTAAATTGTGTATTGTTTGTTTGTCTTGTTATCCCCTGTTTGTACCTCCTTTCCCTTGACTGAGTTGTGAGCCGCCCTGAGTCCCCTTCGGGGAAAAGGGCGGCATATAAATGAAATAAATCCTAACCCTAATCCTAACAAGTCAGGAAGAGATCTTCACTCTCATGAATTGAATTAATGGTCTCCTGCAAACTCCACTCCCCTTTTACTCCTCTTTTATTCCCCATTCACCGCCCACCTGTGCCTTTACTCCTGAGTCGGCCCTTGTTTCTTATCTGTTTCCTTCTCCTAGCAGCTCTGCGCATGCGCCTACTGGGAACAGGCTCCAGGTGCAAAACCTGGCAAGGAATTTTGGAGAGTCAGGAACCAATGAAGCGAACGAATTGTCTCCTGCAAACTCCACTCCCCTTTCGCCTCCTCTTTTATTTCCCATGGGAGGGGCCGTTCAACATCCACCTGTGGTCTAACTCCCAAGTCGACTCTTGTTCCTTAGCTGCTCCCTTTGACTGGCAATTCTGCACATGCGCCCACTGGGAACAGGCTCCAGCTGTTCTTCTGCCCCACTGATCTCCGACTTCGAAAGCAGCTGATAACTGGCATACGGCCCTGGCCCCCTCTCTGCCTCCGACACAGAGCCCTCGTCCGAGCCTTCCCCAGACTCCATGACTGCCCCATCTTCCTCCCCAACCTCCTCACTGTCCTGCCACCAGCTCCACTGATGGGCTGGTCAGTGCAAAACGTTAAGCCAGGAACAAACTAACCTAATTTAGCATGCTGGCTTCTGTAGATATTAGGACTTTTAACTAATTCAATTCTAGCATGTTGTGGGAATCTAAGCAGGCCACTTCTTTTTCAATAAACTCTTTTTATACAACTTACCAGAACTTTCTAACTTGGCTCCCATCTCCTCTTGGATTTCCTCCATGCAAATTCCACCAAGGAAGCCCCCAAATTTGCTTTATCCACTCAAAGGCCCCTCCTTGATCTCTCATTGGTTGAGCCAGGAGTGACAGAAAATCCCCGGATCCACTAAGACTTCTTGGGGTTGATTAGAAAAAGCTTGACATATGGATCTAAACTACAAAACAGCCCTTGATTACAACCCAAATTTCCGTTGCTAAGCCAAGCAGTTGTTAAATGAGTTTGCTCCACTTTGAGATCTTTCTTGTCAAGCTGGCTGGGGAATTCTGGGAGTTGAAGTCCACACACACCTTAGAGTAGAATAGAATAACAAGAGTTGGAAGGGGCCTTGGATGTCAGTCCAACCCCCTGCCTAGGCAGGAAACCCTATACCGTTTCAGACAAATGGATATCCAACATCTTCTGAAAGACTTCCAGTGTTGGAGAATTCACAACTTCTGGAGGCAACTTCTGTTCCACTGATTCATTGTTCTCACTGTCAAGAAATTTCTCCTCAGTTCTAAGTGGCTTCTCTCCTTGATTAGTTTCCACCCATTGCTTCTTGTCCTGTCTTCAAATGCTTTGGAGAATAGCTTGACTCCCTCTTCTTTGGGGCAACCCCTGAGATATTGGAAGACTGCTATCATGTCTCACCATGCCTTCTTTTCATTAAACTAGACATACCCGTTCCTGCAACCGTTCTTGAAATGTTTTAGCCTCCAGTCCCCTAATCCTATTTTTGCTTTTCTCTGTATTCTTTCTAGAGTCTCCACATCTTTTCTACATCGTGGCGACCAAACTGGATGCAGTATTAACACTTCACGTGATCTTAACGGTATCAAGATTGGGAAAAACAGGGCTTTAAGTTTTGCAGGCTTAAACCTGGCCACGGTTGCAGGGACTTTCGGCATCGTAACCCCTACCATCAACAGGTCACCAACTTCAGGAAAAATCATCTCTCGAGAATCTTATTTCTGCCTTTTATAATAAGCAGTTTTAAAAAAACTGGGCAGCAATGAGGATTAAGAAGTCAATTAAATGGCTTGCAAATCTCTTAAGTAAGCAGACATTTAAATTCCTGGTTTAAGAAGGCTTACAGAAGTGAAAAAAAGGAAGCAGCGGGGGTTACTACGAACAAGAGCTGGGCTTGGGACGTATTAGAATATTAATGATTCCCAACCCTTATGCGGTCCGAACAACCTGTTTTGCAGTGAAGATTCATGAGTTTAAAAGAATTAATGATTTCATGGCCTGCTGAGCTAACAGACATTACCGTATATATTCAGGATAAGCCCATCCACAGATAAGGGGACCTTTGAAATTTCATATGGCTTAATTTTTTTATAATTGGCTTACCCCCTGGGTAATCCACGGATTATCCATTTTCAGGGTGCTTTGCTTAAAAATTTGAGAATTAGCTCCCTCCGTGATGGGCTTACTGGAAGTAAAGCTTGTCTTCAACTTACGACTACAACACTAGCCCAAAATTTATGTTGCTAAGTGAAACATTCGTGAAGTGAGCTTCGAAATCGGTTTACAACCTTTCTTGCCCCAGTTGTTAAGTGAATCACGGCTGTTGTTAACTCAGTAACACGGTTGTTCAGTGAATCTGGCTTCCCCCCATTGACTTCGCTTGTCGGAAGGGCACAAAACGGGGACACGGCGACCGTCATAAATATGAAACAATGCCAAGTATCTGAATTTGGACCAGGTGAGCACGGGATCATGCGATGATCGTAAGTGTGAAACATGTTCATATAAATCACTCTGTTCCAGGGCCGTTATAACTTCAAATGGTCACTATGCGAACGGTTATAAGTCAAGGACTGCCCATCCTTACAAAAGATCTCTAAAGTCGGGAAAGAATGCTGAAATTCCCAGCATTCACAGGAAAATAGCAATAACACTTAGACTTATATACCGCTTCACAGTGTTTTCACAGCCCTCTCTAAGCAGTTTACAGAGTCAGCCTCTTGCCCCCAACAATCTGGGTCCTCATTTAACTGACCTCGGAAGGACGGAAGGCTGAGTCAACCTTGAGCCGGGTGAGATTTGAACCGCCAAATCGCAGTCAGTCTGTAGCAGGGGTGGGTTTCAAAAATGTTTACTACCGGTTTGGTGGTCGTGGATAGATTGGGGGGGGGCCCTGGCCAACTTGACATCACTTACGTACACTCGAGGGCTGGGTTCCTGCCAGTTCTAACCTCTTCTACAGAAGAGGTTCCACAAATCTACCGTGCCGTTTAGAACCGGTTCCAGCTCCCTCCCCCCGCCCATCCGCACATCATCAAGATGCAGACCAAGAGGAGGAATTCTGGGAGTTGAAGTCCACAAGTCTTAAAGCTGTCAAGTTTGAACACCCCTCGGGTTTTTTTTCCTAAAGGGTTAGGGGTGCAAGGGTCTTGTAACTTGACAGCTTTAAGACTTGCGTGCTTCAATGCCAGAGTTCCTGAGCCAACATGACTGGAGGAGGAATTCTGGGAGTTGAAGTCCACAAGTCTTAAAGCTGTCAAGTTTGAACACCCCTGTTTGTTTTTTCCTAAAGGGTTAGGGGTGTGAAGGTCTTGTAACTTGACAGCTTTAAGACTTGCGTGCTTCAAATGCCAGAGTTCCGACCCAACATTTGGTTGCTAAGCAAGAGCGTTCTTAATGAGTTTCACCACATTTTACAAGTTGGCCATGCCCACTCAGTCACATGACTGCCAAGCCACTCCCACCCGGTCACATGGCCGGCAAGCCACACCCACAAAGCAGCCACACCTACAGAAGAGGTTCTAAATTTTTTTGAAATCCACCACTGGTACACTCAGTCACATGACACCCTCCCTCACCAAGCCATGCCTACCGAAACGGTGGCAAAATGTTTTGATGGAGTGGGGGGGAGATATAGTCTCGCCGGAGCTAAGGGAGCACCTTCAAACTACCAGGAAGAGAAAAAAAGGTTTTGTCCTCCCCGGCCCCCAGGAACACTCTGCACGCTTCAGCAGGGCTGGGGGAAGGCAAAAATGCCCCCGTTTTTTGCAAAAAAACCGGGGCATTTTTGCCTTCCCCCAGCCCTGCTGAAGCCTGCAGAGTGCCCCTTGAGGCTGGGGGAGAGAAAAAACTCCTCTGTTTTTGCGAAAAACAGCCAATCTCTGGGACTGGCATGCGCACACGAAGCCGTTAAAAAAAGGGGGGGGATACATTTTTTTCATTGAAGATTGTTCTGCGCATGTGCAGAACAGAAACAAAGATGGCGGCGCCCAGGACAGAACGGGTTACGGCCACGTGTCCGGTCGAGTTACTACCTATTTGGCGGAAGCGGTCCCGAACCGGTACGAATCACCTCCGGCCTGCAGTCGGCAGAAGTATCCTGCAGTACTGCACTCTAACCACTATGGGCGATCTCCAGGGGGGGAAGCGACTGCCTTGCGTCAAATCGAGACGGTTTCACAATACTTTTACTTCTTTTAAAAACTTATTTTTTTTAGGGATCTGAAAATCGAAACCGACGGGTACGAATTGGGAGCAGGAAACGCGACGCTATGAGCAAGCAGAGATGGTTCCTCCATTGAAGACGGAAATCATTTTTGCTCAGGGTTATTATTCTGGGAAAAAAAAAAATTTCCCCACACTAAATATACTTTCCTTTTGTGCCACAACTGTGATAATCGCACTGTATTCTGGAGGTCTGGCGCAATCTAGATTGCTCTGATTCCTCTTGTTTTTTCCCTTAGGTTTTATGCCTTCAATTCCGCGAAACCTTTGCAGCTTCCCTATAGTTACACAATCCCCTTTTCTGATAAGCAAGTCAACGTGGAAGCCAGATTCACTTAACAATGGTGCTATTTACTGAAGACTGAAGCGATTCACTTAACAACTGTGGCAAGAAAGGTCGTAAAATGGGGGCAAAATTCAGTTAACAGATATTTCACTTAGCAATAGAAATTGTGGTCATAAATGGGAGGAGATATTCCCTGTACCGCACTCGGAATATGTTGGTTTACTAGGGGAAATAAGATTTAAGCAAAGAAAGGAGGGAAGGAAGGAGGGAGGAGAGAAGAAAGGAGGGAAGGAAGGAGGGAATGTAGGAGAGAAGGAAGGGGGGAAGGAAGGAGGAAAGGAAGGGGGAAAGGAAGGAGAGAAGGAGAGAAGAAAGGAGGGAAGGAAGGAAGAAGGAGGGAAGGAGAGAAGGAGGGAAGGGGGAAGGAGGGAGGGAAGGAAGGAGAGTAGGAGAGAAGAAACGAGGGAAGGAAAGAGGGAGGGGAGGGAAGAAGAAGTAGGACCGTTGTAAGATAAGATGGATCTATGGATGGTAAGAAAGCAATCTTCAAGTATATTGTCAACTGTAGGGAAAATTTTTTTTATAAATACATATTATTAATAACAGTTATGAGATCATATAATTGTGAATGTATATATGAAATTGATAAAATTAAAATTAAAAAAAAAGATTTAAGCAAACCTAAAATAAAAGTCTCAATGGATTATATTTTTTTCTGAAACTTGGTGCAACTTTTTAACTCAAGTTTAGAACCCAACATTCTGGACTGCAAAGTTTCTCAAAACTATTTGTAACTTTTTTCGACTCAGTCGTGACTTAGATATCTTACTAACTGATTTTGTTTCAGAATATGTCATAAAGGTGTAATATTATTGGAGGTTTATTGAAATTGCGAATGAATGCCAGTAGGAGGTTGTGTCTTTAAATACAAATGATTTCAGATAAAAGCACGTTTAAATAATTGTAGTTAAATGAGAATTGTGGTACATTGATAGTAAAATATATAAAGATTTTTGATTTAAAATGGACAATTCAATATGAATGAAGTATATGTAATGATTGTGGAAGAAACGCATGAAATGTATTTGTAACCAATCGACACGCTTTCTACAAGATGTAACGAAGGATGATTCTTTTTTTGTGTGTGTTTTTTGTTTAATTAAAACAATAAAAAACTTTTCAAAAAAAAAGTCACACAGTTACTAAGTGAGTTTTGCCCCATTTTAAAAACTTTCTAGCCACAGTTATTAAGTGCATCAATTGTTAAATTAGTAACACGGTTGTTAAGCTGTTACATAGACGTAAGTGTGAAAAACAGTCACTATTTTCAATGCCATTATAACTTTTTTAACCTTGTAACAGCGTTCCATGCACTTTCGGCGTTTAGTCATGCCGGCCACATGACCATGGAGATGTCTTCAGACAGCGCTGGCTCTTTGGCTTTGAAATGGAGATGAGCACCGCCCCCTAGAGTCGAGAGCGACTAGCACATATGTGCGAGGGGAACCTTCACCTTTAAACAAATTGTTGTTAAGTCAAGGACTACCTATTTGAAGGTTAAATGATCTGGGCTGCAGAGATTCAGAGAACCACTAGATGGCATCAGAGAGAGAGAGAGAGAATTTGCTTACACTCTGCTGCCACTAGTGACAGTCTTGATGTTTGCAGTTGCCTTTATCGATATGTAAAACATGTAATAAATTGCTTGGGGATTTTTCTCCATCTGCTGAAAGTAATGCGGCCCACACCCCATCTCATGTAAGGAAGTCTGACAGACAGATCTCCTTAAAAGGGGCAAGCAGCCATCCAACTGGCAAAGCATTTCGCAGCACCAGCTGGGGGGAAAAAATTAAATAAACCCCCACCGATTCCTGAGGAATCTAATGCAATAAGTTAGTTCCTTTTTCAGGTTGCACAACCGAAAACAGAAGTAATTCTGGCGCTGCAAATGAATGGCAGAAAGAGGAAGAGAACTCTGCGTTGATACAGAGTGAGAACTGAGGATGGTATTTTTTAAAAAAAACATTAACCACCTAGGGGCAGAATAGGTTGAAAAAAAATCAAAAACCTTTATTAAAAAAACTTCTGACTGGTCTGGGCTGCTTTCATCGTGCTTCTAAACCAATCTATATCCTTACTGTTTCTTTATTTTTTTAAAAAAGGTGGGAGGAATCCTGCATGTAAAAAATTAGCATGTAGAGGGTAAAAATACTGTAGCTTTAAATCATCTTAAATAAGAATTTAGGATCCTGCTTCTGCCAGCACTGTCCTTTCATGCAACTTAGCCTACAAAATATCTTTTCAGTCTTTCAATCAGTGACTTTTTTTAAAAAAAACTGGCTTAATATTATTTTTTAATTTGTTTTTTTTCTTATTATGGATTATGATGGATTTAGTTAGATGTATCTCGATATTTACATTTTCTCTTTATATACTGTATATACATATATATTTACATAACCAGTTTTTATGGGTTTTTTAGATTTATCTATGGGTCTGTCTGTCTGTCTGTCTCTCCCTCTATCTATCTATCTATCTATCTCTTCATATATATATATATATATATATATATATATATATATATATATATATATATATATATATATATATATATATACACACACACACACACACACACACACACAAACACACACACACCTACCTATCTATCTCATTTATCTGTCTGGCTATCTATCTAATCTATCTATCTATCTATCTATCTATCTATCTATCTATCTATCATCTATCTATCTATCTATCTATCTATCTATCTATCTATCATCTATCTATTTATACCATCTTATTGTATGTATGTATGTATGTATGTATGCATGCATGCATGCATATATGTATGTATGTATGTATGTCAGAGGGACATGGTGGCTCAGTGGCTAAGAAGCTGAGCTTGTCGATCAGAAAGGTTGGCAGTTCGGCAGTTTGAATCCCTAGCACTGCATAACGGAGTGAGTTCCCGTGACTTGTCGCAGCTTCTGCCAATGTAGCAATTTGAAAGCACGTAAAAAATGCAAGTAGAAAAATAGGAACCACTTTGGTGACTGGGGAATTCTAGGAGTTCTTACAGGTCTTAAAGGGGCAGAGACTGGGGGCAGAGAATTCTGGGACTTGACGTCCACAGGCCTTAAAGGGGCAGAGAATTCTGGGAGTTGAAGTCCACAGGTCTTAAAGGGGCAGAGAATTCTGGGAGTTGAAGTCCACAGGTCTTAAAGGGGCAGAGAATTCTGGGACTTGAAGTCCACAGGTCTTAAAGGGGCAGAGATTGAGAAACACTGATTTAACTCAAAACAAAAACAAAAGGACTCTTGTAAAAAGGGGAAAAAAGAATGAAAGAAATTGCAATACCTTTGTCTCCGGGCAGGATGGAGCGATAAAAACGATCTCTCCTTTTCTTTTCTTCGGGGTTAGGAGGCAGGGGTTTCGAGCCATGGTTGAGGGTGCCGACATCTTTGCTGCTGGCGCAGATCATGGTGCTTGTATTCCGCATGGGAGGGGCTGGCGGCTTGTCTTCTGGGTTGAGGCCACTGTTGGACATCTTCAGCGGCAGCTACAGCTAGGATGGAGGAAAAAAGGACGTAAAACGAGGACCGAGCCAGGCAAATGCTGTACTTCCAACCGGCAGCGAAATTGGACAAAATGGGGAAGGAATTGGTTTCTCACACCCCCACAGGGTTTAAAAATATTTAAATGTGACTAACAAGTATTTCATTTTAACTTTGGGCGCTGGTGTTGTGGCCCGCCAGCAACCAGTGGATCTGGCGGCAGATTCGGACAGTGAGGAGGTTGGGGAGGAAGATGGGCCAGTCCTGGAGTTTGGGGAAGGCTCTGATGAGGGCTCTCTGTTGGAGGCAGAGAGGGGGCCAGAGCCGTATGCCACTTATCAGCTGCCTTCGGAGTCGGAGATCAGTGAGGCAGAAGAACAGCTGGAGCCTGTTCCCAGTGTACGCATGCACAGAGCTGCCAGGAGAAGGGAACAGCTAAGGAACAAGGGCTGACTTGGGAATAAAGGTACAGATGGACGGTGAATGGCCCCTCCCATGGGGAATAAATAGGAGCGAAAGGGGAGTGGAGTTTGCAGGAGTTCAATTCATGAGGGTGAAGATCCGTTCCTGACTTCTTGCCAAGTAACTGGTGCTAAAGCATGGCGTTTAGAAGATATCGGCCTGGCAGCTCTCCAAGCCTGATAAAGGTCTGTAGCTGTGAAATCTCATGAAAGACTGTTGGCCGGGGCTTTGCTGGAGAGGAATTCCCTTTAACCTTTAATTGAGCTGAGGTGGTGCAGTGGTTAAATGCAGCACTGCAGGCTACTTCAGCTGACTGCAGTTCTGCAGTTCCGCTGTTCAAATCTCAGCGGCTCAGGGTTGACTCAGCCTTCCATCCTTCCGAGGTGGGTAAAATGAGGACCCGGATTGTTGTTGGGGGCAATATGCTGACTCTGTAAACCGCTTAGAGAGGGCTGAAAGCCCTATGAAGCGGTATATAAGTCTAACTGCTATTGCTAACCTAAATAAAATGGGTTTTATCGGGACGAGGAGTCGGCTTCATGACCTTGGGAAGCCTTGGTCAGAATAGCTTGGCAATTGACTCATACTTATGACAGTTGCAGTGTCCCGGGGGTCTCCTTTTGTGACCTTCTGACAAACAAAAGTCAGCAGGGAAGGCAGATTCACTTAACAACTGTGTTGCCTTACATAAAAACAACAATGATTTGCTTAATAATTGTGGCAAGAATTTAACAGTTGTTAAATTAGTAACTCAGTTATATGAATACTCCGAAAAATATGGTAGTTTTCAGGCTATTTGAGGGCCACAAATGGCCTGAAAACGGTCCCAAAAATGGTCAAAATGCCAGGCATGCGTTCACTGGCCAGCTGGTATTTCGGTTTCTGGTATGTGCACGCACCCATATGCATATACATTCCGATTTGGGCACTTGGTGCCAAAAAGGTTCGCCATCAGTGGGTTAAGATAATCCTGGCTTAGGGCGTCCCTGCGTCAGCCCTGAATGCAAATGTTAATGGTGGCTTTGGCGCAATGCCATCCTTGCGCCCGTGCCAACATTGTGCCTGGTTGGCTGCCTGACCAAGCCGCAGGATTTCCGACAAGCATCGCTGTCTCGGTTTACCTGCCTTTAGCCTCTCTGAGTGAAGATCTGACCGATGAACCCTCCAGAATCCCCGTTTCATATCTGCTTATCCTGGCAAGGGCTTCCGTGCCACAGTTTCTCTTTTCCTCTTTTATTGCCAAGGTTGGAAAGATGGATGCACATGTAGCACCTCCCTCAGAGAGGGCCTGCTGTTCGTGGCCTCGTATGGCAGCCATGCCTTCTCAGGACGAAATTTTAAATTAAGGAAATGTGCACAGCATGCCAATTTCCTTGTATTTCCTTAACTGGAATATTTATCTTTCTGGGCTCAACAAGCAGATCCTGTTTCTTGTCTCCCTTCCTTCCTTCCCTCCCTCTCTTTTCTTTTCTTTTTCCTTCTTTCCATTTTAGTCATAGCAGTGTTTTCTGGGTTTATTTTTAAAAAGTGTTCCTTTATCTTCCTTCCTTTCCTTTCCTCCTTCCCTTTCTTTCCCTTCCTTCCACATTTTAGTCATTGCTCTGTTTTCTGGGTTTATTTTAAAAGGCTTTCCTTTCCTTTCCTTCCTTCCTTCCTTCTTTCCTTCCTTCCTGTCATTGCTCTGTTTTCTGGGTTTATTTTAAAAGGCTTTCCTTTCCTTTCCCTTCCTTCCTTCCTTCCTGTCATTGCTCTGTTTTCTGGGTTTATTTTAAAAGGCAAGGCTTTCCTTTCCTTATCTTTCCTTCCCTCCCTCCCTCCTTCCTTCCCTCCCTCCCTCCCTCCCTCCCTCCTTCCTTCCTTCCTGTCATTGCTCTGTTTTCTGGGTTTATTTTAAAAGGCAAGGCTTTCCTTTCCTTTCCTTTCCTTCCCTTCCCTTCCCTTCCCGTCATTGCTCTGTTTTCTGGGTTTATTTTAAAAGGTGTCCTTATCCAAACTCCCAAATTTCATTTTATTCCTTCTGATATTATCTATCTTGCTTTTTAAAAAAAACAAAAACATTTCAGCCATTGCTATTTTATGGGTAGATGACAAAGCAATTAAAAAAAAACATTCCATTGTCCTACAATGTACACACAATAACTTTAATTCAGAAAGCACTCTTGTACATCACACTAAAGTTGTGGTGTGGCAGGGAAAGTCCTCTGCTGGGCCCAGGAGATCCAGGTTCTAGTTCTCCCTCAACTATGGAACTGTCCTACCTTGCAGGGTTTTCTGGGGGCAAAGGGGGGGGGAGAGATAGGATGCTACAAACATTGATCAACTGGAGTTCCTGAACAAGAAATGGGAATAAGAATATCACAAATTAATAAGTAAAATTAATGGTGTTAAAGGGTATTTTATCTATCTATCTATCTATCTATCTATCTATCTATCTATCTATCTATCTATCTATCTATCTATCATCTATCTATCTATCTATCTATCTATCTATCTATCTATCTATCTATCTATCATGTATTTCTTCTCATTTCTCCAATTCTCTATCTCTCCTCTCTTTTATCTCTCCATCTATCATCTACTGTATCATCCATTTCTCCATATCTATCTATCTATCTATCTATCTATCTATCTATCTATCTATCTATCTATCTATCATCTATCTATCCTCATCTCTCCAACTCTCTATCTCTCATCTCTCCATCTATCATCTATCTATCTATCTATCTATCTATCTATCTATCTATCTATCATCTATCTATCTATCTATCTATCATCTATCTATCTATCTATCTATCTATCTATCTATCTATCTATCTATCTATCATGTATTTCTCCTCATTTCTCCAATTCTCTATCTCTCCTCTCTTTTATCTCTCCATCTATCATCTACTGTATCATCCATTTCTCCAACTATCTATCTATCTATCTATCTATCTATCTATCTATCTATCTATCTATCTATCTATCTATCTATCATCTATCTATCTATCATGTATTTCTCCTCATTTCTCCAATTCTCTATCTCTCCTCTTTTATCTCTCCATCATCTACTGTATCATCCATTTCTCCAACTATCTATCATCTATCTATCTATCTATCTATCTATCTATCTATCTATCTATCTATCTATCTATCTATCATCTATCTATCTATCCTCATCTCTCCAACTCTCTATCTCTCATCTCTCCATCTATCTATCTATCTATCATCTATCTATCCTCATCTCTCCAACTCTCTATCTCTCATCTCTCCATCTATCTATCTATCTATCTATCTATCTATCTATCTATCTATCTATCTATCTATCTATCTATCTATCTATCATCTATCTATCTATCCATCCTCATCTCTCCAACTCTCTATCTCTCATCTCTCCATCTCTCATCTCTCCATCTATCATCTATCATCTATCTATCTATCTATCTATCTATCTATCTATCTATCTATCTATCTATGATCTCTATTTCTATTATTCTATCATCTTTACATCTATCATCTCATCTATCTCTATATCTATCTATATCTATCTATATCTATCTATCTATCTATCTATCTATCTATCATGATAAATATGAGCCGGCTGCCAAGGGTCTGAATGGTGATCACGTGACCATGGGGAAATGCTACGACGGTCGTAAGTGTGAAAAAATAGTCCTAACTCCCTGTTTTTCAGTGCCAAGTACGAACAATCCCTCAATCAAGGATTTTAAGTCAAGGAACACCTGTATAAAAGTTAAAGGTTTCCCTTGCACATATGTGCTAGCCGTTCCCGACTCTAGGGGGCGGTCCTCATCTCCATTTCAAAGTCGAAGAGCCAGCGTTGTCCGAAGACCTCTCCATGGTCATGTGGCCGGCATGACTCAATGCTGAAAGGCGCACAGAACATGGTTTACCTTCCCAGCAAAGGTGGTTCCTATTTTTCTACTTGCATTTCAAACTGCTCGGTTGGCAGAAGCTGGGACAAGGAACGGGAGCTCACTCCATTACGCGGCGCTGGGGATTCGAACCGCCAAACTGCCGACCTACTGATCAACAAACTCAGCGTCTCAGCCACGGAGCCACTGCGTCCTTTTTACTACCTGTATACGTTCTGCAATTTTACTACTTGTATGCTTTTTGCAATTCCCTTGATCTATCTTATTTTTCCCTCCAAATTTCTTTCAATTTCCCTCAAAGTTGAGCGAAATCATGGAAAGCAGAGACCGCCGACGACTGGCGGTAAAATGCAGGAATTTTTTTCAACCTCGCACAAATGGACACTAAAAGGAACAAAACAAAAAAAAACAGGGTAGAAATGCTACACGTTCCACCCATATAAAATTCATCCAAATTCCCGTTTTCCTTATGGGTGGGAGGGGGAAAATCTCATAAAAGCAGAGGGGCTTTGATGAAACCGAACGAGGTAAGGAAGAAAATGCCTGAGCCAGCACTCCTGCTTTCCAATTATCTGCATTTCCCCCAGAAGACCTCGTAAAAAAGGCGAGCATTTATAATTCATGGGAGTCTCGGCAAGCAGGCCTTGGTAGGATTAAGTCGGCATAAATTTCAAGGGAGGAAAAAGAACCAGGACGCCTGTTAAGGAAGGAGTCAGGAAACCTTACGGAACAGAATACGGAAGAGCAAGAGTTGGAAGGGACTTGGAGGTCATCTAGTCCAACCCCTTGCTTAGGCGGGAGACCCTGTAGCATTCCAGACAAACGGCTGTCTTCTTAAAAACACTTCGGTGATCGGCAAGATGCCGCCAAGGAAATTAAAAGAGGAGCGAAAAGGGAGTGGAGTTTGCAGGAGACCATTAGTTCGCTTCATTGGTTCGTGACTCTCCGAGACTCCTTGCCAAGTTTTGCAGATATTGGCCTGGAAGCTCTCCCAGCCAGATAACTTGGAGGTCATCTAGTCCAACCCCCTGCTCAGGCGGGAGACCCTGCACCATTCCAGACAAACTTCTTAAAAACACTTCGGTGATCGGCAAGACTATAGGCTGGCCTCGACTTACAACCAAAACTGAGCCCAAAATTGGAAGTCAAAAGAGCCAGTCTAGTGATTAAATCACCGGGCTAGAAAGCAGGGAGGTGGTGAGTTCTAGTCCTGCCTTAGGCATGAAAGATGACTTTGGGCCAATCGCTCTCCCTCAACCTAACCTACCTAACAGAATTGCTGGGGAAAATAGGAGGTTCGCGCCTTTGAGTTATTTGTAAAAATAGGGAGGATGTAAATCAATAAAAGAACAATTCAGTTCCTTTCCCTTCTTGCATTCCCAAAATGCAAAGTGTTGTGGCCCGCCAGGACGCAGTGGCGGACAGTGAGGAGGGTTGGGGAGGAAGATGGGCCAGTCCTGGAGTCTGGGGAAGGCTCGGATGAGGGCTCTGTGTCGGAGGCAGAGAGGGGGCCAGGGCCGTCTGACAGTTATCAGCTGCCTTCGGAGTCAGACATCAGCGAGGCAGAAGAACAGCTGGAGCCTGTTCCCAATGTGCGCATGCGCAGAGTTGCCAGACGAAGGGAACAGCTAAGGAACAGGGGTCGACTTGGGAGTAAAGGAACAGGTGGACGGTGAATGGCCCCTCCCAGAGGAAATAAAAGAGGGAGCAACAGGGGAGTGGAGTTTGCAGGAGACCATTAGTTCACTTCATTGGTTCGTGACTCTCCGAGATTCCTTGCCAGGTTTTGCAGAGATCGGCCTGGCAGCTCTCCAAGCCAGATAAGGTCTGTGACCGTAAATCCTCCCTCGAAAGACTTTGCTGGATGTGAAGGAGCAGAATTCACAGTCAATTAATAAAAGGGATTTTTGTCGGGACAAGAAGTTTGCTTCATGCTCTTGGGAAGCCTCGGTCATAACAGAAAGGGCCAGGTTTCTCTAAAGCTCAAAAAGATCTAATATCTATAATATCAAAATAATTTGGCTTAGTTTTCATTCCCACCCAGTGTTTCTCAAACTTGGCAACTTTCAGAATGGGGTGGACTTCAACTCCCAGAATTCCTTAGCCGGTATGCTGGCTGGGGAATTCTGGGAGTTGAAGTCTTCCCATCTCAAAGCTACCAAGATTGGACCTAAATTAATCAACCAAGGAAAAAGCTTCTGCAGTAAAAATCAATCGCTTGATCAAAATTCAGACACTTGGTGATGAACTCATATTTACGACGGTGGCCGTGTCCCCGATCTCCTTTTGTGACCGTCCGACAAGCAAAGTCAGTGGGAGAGCCCAATTCACTTAGCCATCGCGTGACTAACTTAACGGCTGCAATGATTCACTTAAGAACGGTGGCAAGAAACGGGGCCAAACTCGCATAACGACTGTCTCGCTTAGCAACGGAAATGTTGGGCTTAATTGTGGTCATAAGGCGAGGACTACGTGTTGATGAATTCTCCCCAGCCCCTATGTGTCACTTCTTCCAAACTGCACACAAAGAATGTGAGACTCAGCAAAAAAAATAAATTTAAAAAATCAACCCCCTCTTTATTTTCCTCCATCTCACCTCCAAAAACCCGCCCATTTAGCAGAAAAGCAAGTTTCTAGTCCCTCCCACCAGAGAGGTATGCTTGAGTGCCTCTGGACAATGGCGGCCAAAATCCAGAGGGAGAAGTGACCGCAGGCGAGTGTCAGCCGCTACCAGCAACTTCTCATCTCGGGGGATTAAAATTAGGGGCGTGAGGGGTTTGCAAAGTCACTGCGAATGCTAAATACATCCAATTAAAGACTTGTGGTAGCGCTGAAAGAACTCTGCTAAAACAACACTGTTCAAAGTTTTTCAGACCGTGGAATTTGTTAGTTTAAAAAAAAATTCTGGAATTCCTGATCCATTGTTTTTATGATGGAAAATTAACTACCTTTGAGAGAACTTTCTTTTAAAAAAAACCATGGGAGATTATTTCAGAATAGGACGGAGTGGAGTAGAGCAGAACAGAGTCCAGAATAGGACAGAATAGAGTAGAGTAGAGTAGAATATGGGAATAAGAATAGAATAGAGAAGAGAGTAGAGTAGAGTAGAGTAGAGTAGAGAAGAGTAGAATAGAATTCAGAATAGAATAGAATATGGGAATAAGAATAGGATAGGATAGGATAGGACAAAATATGGGAATAAGAATAGAATATAGAATAGAATAGAATTCAGAATAGAATAGAATATGAGAATAAGAATAGAATAGGACAAAATATGAGAATAAGAATAGAATATAGAATAGAATAGAATAGAATTCAGAATAGAATATGGAAATAAGAATAGAATAGGACAGGATAGGATAGGACAGAATATGGGAATAAGAATAGAATATAGAATAGAATAGAATTCAGAATAGAATAGAATATGGGAATAACTTACTTACTTGTACTTGACGCCTCTTCACCCATCGTGGGTATAGGCGACTTCCATATAAGTCGCCTATACCCTATGGGAATAAGAATAGGATAGGATAGGATAGGATAGGATAGGATAGGATAGGATAGGATAGGATAGGACAAAATATGGGAATAAGAATAGAATCTAGAATAGAATAGAATTCAGAATAGAATAGAATATGGAAATAAGGATAGGATAGGATAGGATAGGATAGGATAGGACAAAATATGGGAATAAGAATAGAATCTAGAATAGAATAGAATTCAGAATAGAATAGAATATGGGAATAAGAATAGAATATAGAATAGAATATAGAATAGAACAGAACTCTTTATTCTGTGTGATTGGACACACAAGGAATTTGTCTTTGTTGCATAAGCTCTCTGTATACATTGTATACATTGCATGTATACAAGCAACCAGTGATAAATCATGATCATATTCATAAAATACATTCATCATAAATTATAAAATAGGATTGCTGTGGTGGGATTGCAGATACAGGACTTACAACAGTTAATTTAGTGACCATTCATTTTTTAAGCCTTTTCACACTTACGACCGCTGCGGCATCTCCATCTCCGTGTGATCAAACTTAAAACGCTTGGCAACTGACTCATATTTATGACGGTTGTAGCGTCCCGGGGGGGAGGATCTTGTGATTTTGCGACCTTCCGACCAGTAAACTCAACGTGGGAAGCCAGATTCACTTAACAAACTTTGTTACTAACTTAACAGCTGCAGCGATCCACTTAACAACCGTGGCAAGGAAGGTCGTAAAATGAGGCAGAAACTCACTTCACAGCTGTCTCGCTTCGTAACGGAAATTTTGGGTAGTCCTACGCTGAGGATTTCCCATGCAGGTTTTCTTCATCGGCTTTAAGCTGACAAGGCGATTCTTAAATTGCCACCATGGATGCTTATTCTTATTTTATTTTGGTTTTTATTTTATTTTATTTTGGCAATTAAAGGATCCTTCCAATAATCCCCGACCGATAAATCTTTGCTTTGGGGTGGCCATCAAAATAACATTCAGACCGACCTCAATTCCAAGGCAGTCCCCAGGGAGCAATATTGACTTCCACTTTAATGTCAGCCGCTGACCTCGAAGAAATCTCCTGCAATAAAATATTGCAGAAGCTTCTCCGACCAGTATTTTGGAGCAAATAATAATAGTCAGGCACCGCAGATCCTTTTTTTAATCTATTTCCAGATATACTTTTTTTTTTATTGCCCGAGACCTCCTTTTTCGAAATTCATTTTCCTGCTTTCGAGTAGAAATGTTATTTGGGAGAATGAGAAGCTTTCAATCAGGAAATTGGCCATCCCGATCAGAATAACCTGCATTTTATTAGGGGCTATTTTTAAAGAGCGATCAAGTTCACGGTATAAATAAATGTGCCATCCTCAGCCAAGCCTTCTAAGATTACAGCTGCGCCCGGAGGTCGAGCGAACGCACGCAGGCCCATTTCAGAAATAAAACTGTCCCTTATGAAAAAACTACATCGGAGAACTATAAACCTGAACGTTTTTAGTTTGCTTTCAAAGTCTGGGATCGCACCACTTTTCCCCCCCGAGATCCAAAAAAAGCAAGATTTTTAATCAAGTCGAAAGCTCTCCAAATCGATGCGAAGAACGCATTTCTGTAGGCAAATTTTTTTTTAAAAGCTTCATTTTCTTCTGAATTCCCTCTTACGTGAGACCTGGGAGTTTTGTTCACACAACCGGCTTCGCCAATTCTGTTAAGAACGAGGGGATTGCAAGCCAAACCAGGTTTTAAACCTGGTTAACACGACCCTGTTCTGGTGGTTTAGCCAGGGATGCGAAAGGCAAACGAGTGAAAGTTGAGTGGCCATATAATTATTTTCAATTATTTTCGCCCCTTTCAATAAATAAATAGAAGAGATTAACAGAGTTGAAAGGGACCTGGGAGGTCATTTAGCCCAGCCCACTGCCCAAGCAGGAGACCCTACACCATTTCTGACAAATGGGCAGGCCAATCTCTTCTGGAAAGCCTCCAGGGATGAAGCTCCCACAACTTCCAAAGGCAACTTCTGTTCCATGGGTTGATGGTTCTCCCTATCAGGAAATTCCTCCTTATTTCCAGGTTGAATCTCTCCTTGGTCCGTTTCCATCCATTATTCCTTGTCTGGCCTTCGGGGGCTTTGGAGAATAGTTTGACCCCCTTCCTCTCTGTGGCAGCTCCTCAAATATTGGAAGATTGCTGTCATGTCTCCCCCTGGTCCTCATCTTCACTAGACTAGCCAGGCCCACTTCCTGCACCCGTCCACTGTATGTTCGAGCCTCCAGTCTCCTAATCATCCTTGTTGCTCTTCTCTGCACTCTTTCTAGAGTTTCAACGTCTTTTTTATAATGTGGTGGCCAAAATTGGATGCAGTACTCTAGGTGTGGCCTTACTAAGGCTTTACAGAGTGGTGTTAGCACCTCCCTTGATCTTGATTGTATCGCTCTGTTAATGCATCTTAGGATTGCGTTTACTTTTTTGGCTGCCGCCGCACACAGATAACTCATATTTAACTGGTTGTTCACTAAGACTCCAGGATCCCTCTCATAATACAGTAAATAAGAATAAATACATAACCCTCTCATAATAAATCAATAAACCTGCCTGTTTACTTTATTGATTGCATGCACGTGGGAATGCAGAAATAGCTCCTTCCAATAACCAGGTCAATTGGATTATGGGAAGGCAGCCAAATTGTCCCATTTGAGTTGGTTGAACATTTTGGTCTAAGATTGAAAATATGGTCCAGCCAAAACTTAGGATACTTGCAACTCCTAACCAAGATCTTACAGGTGTCTGGGAGAAGCTGCGATGACATCACACATGCTATGATGTCATTGTACAGATAGTCCTTGACTTACGACCACAATTGAGCCCAAAATTTCTGTTGCCAAGGCATTAAGTGAATTCTGCGCCATTTTACCATCTTCCTAGCCAAAGTTGTTGAGTGAATCACTACCGTTGTTACTCACACGGTCATTAAGTGAATCTGGCTTCCCCGTGCTTGTCAGAAGGTCGCAAAAGGGATGCCGTGACCGTCATAAATGTGAGCAAGTTGCCAAGCACCTGAATTTTGATTGCATGACCACCGTCGTAAGTGTGAAAAACGGTCACTATTTTCACTGCTCTCGTAGTGACCAGTTAGCGACCATTCAAAGTTACAGCGGCACTGAAAAAAGTGACTTACGACCGTTTTACACACTTACGACCATTGCTGCATTTTGACGTGATCAAAATTCAGATTCACTTAAAAATTCACTTAAAAACTCAAAATTCTCTTAACGCCAGTCTCCCTTGGCAACAGAAATTTTGGGTTCAATTGTGGTCGGAAGTCAAGGACTATCTGTACAATGACATCATAGCATGTGTGATGTCATCGCAGCTTCTCCCAGACACCTGTAAGACCTTAGTAATAATCACGTTACTAACTGAACAACTGCAGTGATTCGCTTAACAACGGTGGTGAGAAAGGCTATAAAACGGCCCCAAATTCAGTTAATTGCCTCGCTTAGCAATGGAAATTTGGGGGCCTCCAAACAATGGCTCCCAACCTGAATAATTAAAAGAACTTTAAAGAACTCTTAAGAAAACTTAAAACTTAAAAGAACTCTTGAGCCAAGAATAAGAAAAAAGGTGGAAAGGCAAAAAAAAAATAATGGACAAAAATACATAAATGGTTAGAAAAAATGTTAAAGCAACACAGACTCTAAGCCACAAATATTTCTGTTAGGCCTAGTACCTGAAAAATAGGATAAAGGGAATATATATTTAATATCACATGTCTTGACGGCAGCAAGAATTGTACATGCGCGACATTGGAAAAACAAGGAAGCCCCCAGAGAAGACGATGTGGTTAAAAAAATACTAGATTGGGCAGAAATGGGTAGGTGGGCATTCAAGATAAAAAGATACAGAATACTTATCAAACATGGGACTTATTCTACCAATGGTTGGATAATAGATGTGGAAATCAGAAAGTGGAAAAATACTATTATGTATGTTTTACGTTTAATATATTATTATATTATATACTATTACATAAGCAAAGTAACTCAGACAATACGCTGTTCGTAAAACATGTATATTAAGGAAAATATATAAATAAACTGGTTTTATTTTTTTTTAAAAGAGCGGTGTTTCGAACTCGAGACACTCAAGATCAGCTGGGAAAATTCCTCCTGTAATCCTCAAAGACCCCATTCATGCACAGACATCTGGAAGAAGCCATGATGACATCATTTCTTTCCCCCTTCTACAAGCCACATCAATCCATTATCAGTCACTGACGTCTCTTGGTGGGAGATCATCACACGCAGTGCATCGCGCATGAGAAACAAATTTGCTTAGAGGAAACACAGAGAACATTTCTTTCATGGGATCACATGGGATCTCACAAAGCCACTTTCCATGCTGAGGATCAGTTGACTTACCACTTCCCACAGAATCAGTGAGGAAAACGGGGTTGAATTAGCAAGCAGGAAAAGCAGAATTGCTTGATAATGCCAGGAAACGTTGTCTGTATTGCATACCGACAGTCCTTGACTTATGACCATCTCCTAGCAACCGTTTGACGTTACGACAGACCCCTGCCCCTCCACCCAAAGATACAGGTGGTCCTCCACTTTATGACCACAATTGAGGCACAGGTTGACGTGAGACGTTTGCCGAGTGAATTGTGCCCCATTTTATGACCGTCCTCGCCGCAGTTGTTAAGTGAATCATTGCCGTCGTTACGTTAGTCACACGGTTGTTAAGCGAATCCGGCTTCCCCATTGTCTTTGCTTGTCAGAAGGTCGCAGAAGGAGAATCACGCTATCCTGGGATTCAGCGTCCGTCATAAATATGAGTCAGCTGTCAGGCGTCTGAATTTTGATCACCTGAACACAGGGACGCGCAACGGTCGTTAAGTGTGAAAAATGATCATAAGTCACTTGTTTCAGGGCCGTCGTAACTTTGAACGGCCACTAAACAAATGGTTATAATGCGAGCAGGTTATACGTCGCACTCAACTCTGGTTCTGCATTCAATATTTGCTATTTTCTCCTATCTGGATAAAAGCCACAAAAATAAAACGGAACAATTGGACAGTCCCTGAGTGACAAAGAAAACTAGCATTGGGGAAGGTGATTCAGGTAGTATAAATAAAAAAGAAATCACAATTTAAGTCATCCGCATATCGTGTAGCCCTGAGTCAGGATTTTAAATATAGCATCGGTGTTGAAGTTCGGTGCCAACATAATGATTGAACAGCTCATTATGTCTGTTCAGTCTTTGAAAATATGTCTGTCTGTCTGCCATGGTTGTTAAGTGAATCACTGCAGTTGTTAAATTAGTAACACAATTGTGTAACACATCGGGCTTTCACGTGAAAGCCAGATGTGCTACACAACTGTGTTACTAATTTAACAACTGCAATCACCTGGTGATTGGCCCAAAGTCACCCAGCTGGCTTTCATGCCTAAGGCGGGACTAGAACTCTCAGTCTCCTGGTGATTGGCCCAGTCACCCAGCTGGTTTTCATGGCTAAGGCGGGAGTAGAACTCACAATCTCCTGGTGATTGGCCCAAAGTCACCCAGCTGGCTTTCATGCCTAAGGCGGGACTAGAACTCTCAGTCTCCTGGTGATTGGCCCAGTCACCCAGCTGGTTTTCATGGCTAAGGCGGGACTAGAACTCACCGTCTCCTGGTGATTGGCCCAAAGTCCCCCAGCTGGCTTTCATGCCTAAGGCAGGACTAGAACTCACCGTCTCCTGGTGATTGGCCCAAAGTCTGTCTGTCTGTCTGTCTCTCTCTCTCCCACCCTCCCTCCCTCCCTCCCTCTCTCACACACACACAAGCTCACTTGGCTTAATAAAAGTCTTGCTTCTCTAGATTTTCTTAAAATTCCCATAAAAATCCAATTCTCTTAGTGCCGTAATAGAAGTGAGCAACAATAAGACTACAGCTCACCATACAAGCCACTCTTAGCCCACATCTAAATCCATTTAGAATAGAATAGAATAACAGAGTTGGAAGGGACCCTGGAGGTCTTCTAGTCCAACCCCCTGCTTAGGCTGGAAACCCTACACCACTTCAGACAAATGGATATCCAACGTCTTCTTAAACGTTTTTCAAGACATTTGCCAGCTGCTGGGATCCTTGCAAAAGAGACCTTCTTTATAGACTTCGAGCTCCCTAGAGGCCATCCAGCCTACCCACACACACACCCGTTCTCAACCCGTGAGGGGCAAAGGAAAGCATGCCAGACAGATGGTTCTCTTCCTCCTGCTCGAACCCATCCAGTGTAAGCCACACCTCAGGCCCAAGTTGTGTCCGATTCAATTTAGTATCACGCCTGCGTTTTCCAACACGGTAAGCAGAACATTAATTAACACGGGAGGCTAGAGGGAAAACAGCCTGGCTTTTTTCATCAATGGTCCCCTTATCATCCAAACTGCTGGCGCAGGAATTTGGGAGCAATTATTTTAGCTCCTGTATAGTGCAAAAAAAGCAGCAAAATTTGGAGAATTTCTTTCCCTCCTTCCTTCCTTCTCTCCCTTCATTCTCTCTCTCTCCCTTCCTTCTCTCTCTCCCTCCTTCCCCTCTTCTCTCCCTTCCTTCCCTCTCTCCATCCTTTCCCTTTTCTCTTCCTTTCCTCCCTATTCCTTCCCTCTCTCCCCCTTTCTCTTCCTTCCCTCTTCTCCCCTTCCTTCTCTCTCTCCCTCTCTCCATCCTTTCCCTTTTCTCTTCCTTTCCTCTCTATTCCTTCCCTCTCTCCCTCCCTCTTCTCTTCCTTCCCTCTTCTCTCCCTTCATTCCCTCTCTCCCTCCTTTCCCTTTTCTCTTCCTTTCTTCCCTCTATCCCTATTCCTTCCTTCCCTCTCTCTCCTTTTCTCTTCCTTCCCTCTTCTCTCCCTTCCTTCCCTCTCTCCCTCCTTCCCCTTTTCTCTTCCTTCCCTCTTCTCTCCCTTCCTTCTCTCTCTTCATCCTTTCCCTTTTCTCGTCCTTTCCTCCCTATTCCTTCCCTCTCTCCCTCCTTCCCCTCTTCTCTTCCTTCCCTCTCTCCCCTTTTCTCTTTCTTCCCTCTTCTCTCCCCTCCTCTCTCTTCATCCTTCCCCTTTTCTCTTCCTTCCTCTTATCTCCCTTCCTTCCCTCTCTCCCTCCTTCCCCTTTTCTATTCCTTTCCTCCCTATTCCTTCCTCTCCCCTTCTCTCTTCCTTCCTTCCCTCCCCTTTTCTCTTCCTTCCCTTTTTGCCCTTCCATCACCCCCTCTCCTTCCTTCATTCCTTCCTTCCTTTCTCCCCCCCCACTCCTGGCTTGTGTTGAATATCAACCATGTTGTTAAATTCGTAAATTAGGGAAACGGAGTCAGTCCAGCGAGCCCTGCCGTTTCTCAGATCTGCCAACCTAAACCCGCCTGGCGTCAGCGGTTCCTTATGGGGGACACCACAAGGAGAGGCAATGCAGTCACCAAGAGTGAAAATTGTGCCCTGCGTATTTCCACCCACAAAGGCAGCCTTGTTGAATCATTTTCCAGTTCATAAAATGTAATATATATGAAGGAGAGGGGAGGGAGGGAAGGAAGAAGTGAGGAAAAGGAGTGAGAGTAAATGAAAGGAAAGGGGGAAGGGGAGGAGAGGAGAGGGGGAGAAAGGGAAGGGGGAAAGGAAAAGAGGGAGGGAAAGGGAATGAGAGTAAATGAAAGCAAGGGAGGGAGGGGGAAGGGAAAGGAAGGGAAAGAAGAAAAGGAAAGGAGGAAGGGAAAGGAAAGGAAGGGAAAGAAGGAAAGGAAAGAAGGAAAGGGAGGAAAGGAGGAAGGGAAGGGAAAGGAAAGGAGGGGAAGGGAAAGGAAGAAGGGAAAGAAGGAAAGGAAGGAAAGGAAGGAAAGGAAGGAAAGGGAAGGGAAGGAAGGAAAGGAGGAAGGGAAGGGAAAGGAAAGGAGGGAAGGGAAAGGATGAAGGGAAAGTAAAGGAAGGGGAAAAAGGAAAGGAAGGAAAGGAATGTGGGAGGGAGAGAAAGAGGAAGGAATGAAAGAAGGGAGGAAGAAGGGAAGAAAAAGGAAGAAAAGAAAGAGGAAGGAAGGATAAAAAGAAGAAGGCTATGAGGGAGGAGAGAAAGAGGAAGGAATGAAAGAAGGGAGGAAAAAGGAAGAAGAGAAAGAAAGAGAAAGAAAAAGGAAGAAGAGAAAGAGGAAGGAAGGAGAAAAAGAAGGATATGAAGGAGAGAAAGAGGAAGGAATGAAAGAAGGGAGGAAAAAAGGAAGAAGAGAAAGAGGAAGGAAGGAGAGAAAGAGGAAGAGTATGAGGGAGGGAGAGAAAGGAAGGATTGAAAGAAGGGAGGAGGAAGGGAAGGGAAAGGAAAGGAGGAAGGGAAGGAAAGGGAAGGAGGAAAGGAAGGGAAAGGAAGGGAAAGAAGGAAAGGAAGGAAAGGAAAGGAGGGGGAAAGGAGGAAGGGAAGGGGAGAGAGAGAGAGAAAGAGAGAAAGAAAGAAAGAAAGAAAGAAAGAAAGAAAGAAAGAAAGAAAGAAAGAAAGAAAAAAAGAAAGGAATCTCCTAATCAAGAGATGACCAGCTAAAAACAGAATTTCACATGTGCTTTGGGATGAATCAACTTTAGTAAAGATTTAAAAGATTGATGATCCCTTTGTATTAAACTGCACCCACCGTCATTTCTCAATGCTCTTTCAGGGAGACCCAAGTTTTTACCAAGTTAAAACCAGAGCAACGTTCACCTATTTACTTCTAGGATTGCAAAGAAGAACCGGGCATCTCATTAGAAGCCTATAAGCAGGCCCAAACTTATTTATCGATTATGTCGTCTTTTTTCCAAGGCCTCAAGCAGGTTCCCTTAATTTTATCCTCACAATAACCCTGCGAGGGAGGCCTGGGCTGAGAAACTGAGGGAAGCCCCCAAAACACCCTGCGAGTTTCTCTCCACCAGTTCATTCATTCAACTTATTCATTCTTAGTGACTTTCAACAACTCACAACAGTTAAAAACAGCCCCTCCAAAAAAACAGTACACAACATAAATACTTCACAGAGGGAAATGTATGGACTTCAACTCCCAGAATTCCCCAGCCAGCCTGTTTTAAGATGTCGGGACAGTGACTGCTGCCTGGGGGATTCTGGGAGTTGAAGTCCATCCATCTTAAAAGTTGCCAATGTTAAAAGAAACCCCGTGCAAAAGAGAGATCAACCGGAAAGTTGCACACAGCAACAATTGTGTGATGCGCTGAGCATGCCTCACAACCAGGACGCCTGCAACCGTTCGCACAACTTGAGCAATGGGCTTTCGTAACAGGATAAGCTTGCATCACGGAGAGAAAGCTATATGAATATTCTCTCTCTCTGTTTGCCAGTTTCTTTTTTTAATTTCACACAACTAATTCCAGTTGAGTTGTGTGTGAAACACAATTAAGTCCCTGTTTTGTCAACCTGATTCGGTTTTGTTTCTGCAATTGTATTTTATTATTTAGAGAAAATCGAGGTAGCCATTCCACTGGGCAGCCTAGAAAAAATAGCAATAGCAATAGCAGTTAGACTTATATTGCTTCATAGGGCTTTCAGCCCTCTCTAGCGGTTTACAGAGTCAGCATATCGCCCCCACAGTCCGGGTCCTCATTTCACACCCACCTCGGAAGGATGGAAGGCTGAGTCAACCTTGAGCCGGTGAGATTAGAACCGCTGAACTGCAGAACTGCAGTCAGCTGAAGTAGCCTGCAGTGCTGCATTTAACCACTGTGCCACCTCAGTTAAAATAAAACTGAATTGAAGGCAGTCCTCGACTTACGGCAAGTGAGCCCAGAATTTACGTTGCTAAGTGAGACACTTTTTAAAGTAAGCTTTGGCCCATCCGATGATTTTTCTTGCCACCGTTGTTTAAGTGGATCACTGCAGTCGTTCGATTAGTGACACGGTTGTTAAGTGAATCTGAATCCCCCCATTGACTTTGCTGGTTAGAAGGTCGCAGAAGGGGATCGCGTGACACCCGGGACACTGCGACCGTCGTAAATGTGAACCGGTTTTCATGCAGATTGCCTGTAGATAAAGGCAGTCCTTGTTTTACCGGCTGTTTTTTAAGTGATGATTCAAAGTTACACCACCACTGCAGAAAAAAAAGGGACTTATGAGCCGTCTTCAGCTTTACGGCCATTCGCAGTAGCCCCATGATCACGTAATCAAAATTCAGACGCTTGGCAGCTGATTCGTATTTATGACGGTTGCAGCTTCATTGGGGGGGGGGGGTGTCATGTGATCTTCTCTGGTGAACTGACTTCATTTAGATTTCATTTGATTTGAAATCATTCTGATTTCATTTGTTTCACTCACATTTTTCACAGTTTGGCCACTGACTCATATTTATGATGGTTGTAATGACACTGGGTGGGTGTCACCTGATCTCCTTTTGGTAACCTGACAAGTGAAGTCCATGGGGGCTTAACTCACTTAACAACCATGTTACTAACTTAACTGCAGCGTGTTGTGGCCCGCCAGCTGGCAGCAGAGTCGGACAATGAGAGGTTGGGGAGGAAGATGGCCAGTCCTGGAGTCTGGGGAAGGCTCCGATGAGGGCTCTGCGTCGGAGGCAGAGAGGGGGCCAGGGCCATCTGACAGTTTTCAGCTGCCTTCGGAGTCGGAGATCAGTGAGGCAGAAGAACAGCTGGAGCCTGTTCCCAGTGTGTGCGCATGCACAGAGCTGCCAGGAGAAGGGAACAGCTAAGGAACAAGGGTCGACTTGGGAGGAAGGCCACAGGTGGACAGTGAATGGCCCCTCCCAGAGGAAATCAAAGAGGAGCGACAGGGGAGGTGGAGTTTGCAGGAGGCAATCAGTTCCATTCATGAGGGCGAAGATCTGTTCCTGACTTCTTGCCAGGTAATTACTGCTACAGCGTGGCGTTTAGAAGATATCGGCCTGGCAGCTCTCCAAGCCTGATAAGGTCTGTAGTTGTGAAATCATGTGAAAGACTCTTGGCCGGGAGTGGAGAGGAATTCCCTTTAACTTAAATAAAAGAGGTTTTATCAGGACGAGGACTCGGCGTCATGCTTTTGGGAATCCTAGGTCAGAACACAGGGGATGCCATGAACAACTATGGCTAGGAAGGCTTTAAATTGAGGCAAAACTCACGTAACAAGTGCCTCGCTTAGCAACGGGAATATTGGGCTCAATTGAGGCCGTTCAGCCGAGGACTACCTGTATTCCAATGGCTTAATTCATTAAATTCAAGCAACTCGGGGGTATGAAAACCAACATTTTAGCATTCTCCTTCCATGGAAAAACCGGTTTGTGGAATTGAGAGGGGGGACTGAAGCAGGAAGCGGGCCGGGGAAAAGGAGGGAAGAGAAATAAACGAATGCAGCTTACTTGCTCGGGACATCACACATGGTTCTCGTTAGGAGGCATCAATGAAAAAACCCAACCCATTGCCTGTCAGGATTTCTCGATCATAACCAGCCACCCACAAAGAAGGACGGGGGCCTTCCAAATCTTGAGAACGCCACAATTCATTCAGAAAAAACCGTGGCAGCATTTCAAGCCAGAAAAACCTCTGGAAAGATGTGAGATCTCAACGGCAGAAGACCCACCGGTGGCCACAAAACTAGAAGACTTTAAAAAAAATAAAAAGGTGGGTTCAGTTCCCACGGAGGATGAGGACGGTATGGAAACAGGACCCTCTCTGATGTGGGGGGGGGGAACTCAGCCACCTGACCTCGGCGAGGATGGGCTATGTAGTTGAGAAGCCAGACGTCAAAGGCTACCATTCTATATGGCTGATTTGTTCGAGCATGGCAGAATAGGCAAGCAAAGCAATGGACCCTGGTTAAACCCGGGTATGGCGGGTTGTGTGAACCTGCCACTGGTATTTTCCAGGTTCATTTTTTTACAAGTGCAAACCATCTTCCACGGTATTGAGATATACCAAATCTTTACTAGTGGAGAAGACTCAGAGCAGGAGTGTTCAACCTTGGCGACTTTTCAGACCTGTGGACCTCGACTCCCAGAATTCCCCAGTCAGGATGGATGGATGGATGGATGGAAGGAAGGAAGGAAGGAAAAGAGGGAGGAAGAAAGGAAAAAAAAGAGAGAAAGGAAGGAAAAGAGGGAGGAAGAAAGGAAAAAAAGAGAGAAAGGAAGGAAAAGAGGGAGGGAGGGAGGAAAAAGAAAGGAAGGAAGGAGGGAGGAAAAAAGGAAGGAAATAGGAAGGAAGGAAGGGAGGAAGGAAGGATGGAAGGAAGGAAGAGAAAGAGGAAGGGCATGTGGGAGGGAGAGAAAGAGGAAGGAATGAAAGAAGGGAGGAAGAAGGGAAGAAGGGAGGAAGAAGGGAAGAAAAAAGGAAGAAGTGAAAGAGGAAGGAAGGAGAGAAAGAAGGATATGAGGGAGGGAGAGAAAGAGGAAGGAATGAAAGGGAGGAAAAAAGGAAGAAGAGAAAGAGGAAGGAAGGAGAGAAAGAGGAAGAGTATGAGGGAGGGAGAGAAAGGAAGGACTGAAAGAAGGGAGGAAGAAGGGAGGAAAAAAGGAAGAAGAGAAAGAGGAAGGAAGGAGAGAAAGAAGGAAGGAGAGAAAGAGGAAGAGCATGAGGGAGGGAGAGAAAGAGGAAGGATTGAAAGAAGGGAGGAAGAAGGAAGGAAGGAAGGAAGGAAGAAGGAGAGAAAGAGGAAGAGTATGAGGGAGGGAGAGAAAGGAAGGACTGAAAGAAGGGAGGAAGAAGGGAGGAAAAAAAGGAAGAAGAGAAAGAGGAAGGAAGGAAGGAGAGAAAGAGGAAGAGCATGAGGGAGGGAGAGAGAGAGAAAGAAAAGAAGGAAGGAAGGAAAGAAAGGAGGGAGGAAGAGGGAGGAAGGAAGGAAGAAGTATGGCTGGGGAATTCTGGGAGTTGAAGTCCACCAATCCTAAAGTTGCCAAGCTTGACCCACCCCCACCCCGATTTAGGGAGTTAGTTCATGTCAATCTTACCAAGAAATCTCAATGAATTCTAAACAATGCTTTAAATAAGGAGCCTTCCTGGGAATCCACATTTGCCAGATTTTCCTTGGATTTGCACAGAAAGGGATTTTGCTCCGATCGGACAAAAGCCAACCAGCACCAGCCTCGGCTGGTATTTTGAAGAGGCAGCCCAAGACTGACGGAAATAAATCAAAGGCTAAAAACAGGCAGCGGGGAACCCACAACTTCAGCCATTCACACAAGCCCCTTCCACAGGGAAGGCAGCAGGGAGGCTGCCAAGAATCTGGGAGTTGAAGTCCCCACATCTGGAAGAAGGTCAACTTTTGATTGCCAGCCACCCACAGCGTTTCTATGACTTAAACAGGGAGAAATGGAAAGCTTTCCACAAAGACGCACACACACACATACACACACACCCTGTTCCTCGAAAATAAAACCTCCCCGCATAATAAGCCCCATCGGGGCTGTTGGGTGCATGCGCTAAAATAAGCCCTCCCCGAAAATATTGCAACACAGCAGCAGCCATGAGGTGACCACGGTTCACCGCCTCCTGCACCTCAAAATTAGTAAGACCTCCCCGAAAATAAGGCCAAGCGCTTATTTCGGGGGGGTCAAATTCTTATTTTCAGGGAAACACAGTAGATATATTTTAAATCCCTCTTGCCCAAAGATTAACCAGCTTGTGGGTCCTATACATGCCCAAAGGGATTTGTGAACCACAAACCACGATGCATTGATTTCTTGCCGTCCCACCAAGGGCAGTCATGTACCCCAAATAGTCCCGGACATACGACCATTCGGTTAGTGACCGTTTGCTGTTAAAACGGCACTGAAAAGAAGTGACTTATGACCATTTTTTCACACTTATGACCCACTGCAGCATCCCCATGGTCTCATGATCAAAATTTGGACAACCTGGCCACCGATCTGTATTTACGACGGTCGTAGCATCCCCGAGGCCGTGCGATTCCCTTTTGCGACCTTCAGACAAGCCAATGGGGAAAGTAGGTTCATTTAACAACTGGTTACTAATTTAACAACTGTAAGAGCCGAGGTGGCGCAGTGGTTAAATGCAGCACTGCAGGCTACTTCAGCTGACTGCAGTTCTGCAGTTCGGCTGTTCAAATCTCACCGGCTCAAGGTTGACTCAGCCTTCCATCCTTCCGAGGTGGGTGAAACGAGGACCCGGATTGTTGGGGGCGATATGCTGACTCTGTAAACTGCTTAGAGAGGGCTGAAAGCCCTATGAAGCGTTATATAAGTCTAACTGCTATTGCTAATGGTTCACTTAACAAAGGTGGCTAGAAAAGTCGTAAAATGGGGCAAAACTCACTTAACAACATAAATGTCAGTTAACGTGTTACAGGTAATCCTCTACTTACAACTGCAACTGAGCTTCAAATTTCAACAGGTTAAGACTTACGACCCTAATTCTGGGCTCAATTATAATCATAATCCAGACCTCCCTGTACAGGTAAATCTGTATCTACGACCACAATGGAATCCAATATTTATGTTGCTAAGCGAGACAGCTGTTCAGTGAGTTTTGCCCCATTTTATGACCTGTCCTGCCACAGTTGTTAAGTGAGTAGCACAATTGTTAAGTGAATCTGGCTTCCCCGTGGATTTTGATTGTCCCAAGATCGCAAAAGGGACTCATGTGACACTCCCCCCCAGGACACTGCGACCGTCATAACTATGAGCCAGTTACTATGTGTCCGAATTTTGATCGTTGTAAGTGTGAAGACTGGTCATAAGTCACTATTTTTTTTTTTAGTGCTGTCGTAATTCCAAATAGTCACTTAAAGGAATGGTCATAAGGACTAATTGCATTGCAATGCTAACCATCGATGGTAGCAGAAAGTGGGGGGAGAGATGCCATAAACGTTGGGCATAATTAGGATTATGGAAAGTTGTATATTTCCTGGGCTTAAAGTAAGATGAGTCTGCAGCCAAAAAAGAGGTTTAGTGGGTTACAGCCTCTATCAATCTTTTGACCTGACCCCCAATTTGATAAGAGTAGACCAGTGTTTTCAACCTCAGCAAGTTTTAAGAAGTGTGGACTTCAATTCCCAGAATTCCTCGGAAAATTCTGAGAGCTGAATTCCTCAAATCTAAAAGTTGCTGAGGTTGAAAACCACTATAATTGTCCTTAATCTCTTCTGGACAGGGGCATTCAATCAGTGGAGTCTCTTTACAGGAGATCACAAATTTTTTTTTTTATTATTATCACTATCGCTATTATTATCTATTGTATTCATGAAACATACAAGTCAGTCAACTGAATAGCAACGACTGGGGCGGAAAGCCGCCTTCTGCAATTGACGGATGGCAAATTTGGTCAATGCCAAATGGTGTTTAAAGGGTACGCCGATTGTTTTGGGACTGCACCCAAGTTATATTATTGTTATATTATTATTGTTGTTGTTGTCATTATTATTATACTTTATTCATTAAATATGAAACTCAGTCAACTGAACATACAAAATGCATCACAAATACCATTGAGTGGTGATATGGTTGATATGGTTTGCTGCCAGTGACTAGGTATCAACTAAATACCTTTTTAAAAATATAAGATGTTCGGAGTAGCGCAGTTTTTTGCAGTTCGTTGGTGTTGTTGCAGGAAGCTGCAATTTCTTGATGTATCTTATAAAATTCTTGGACATGGTGCCAAGTGCCCCGATGACAGTGGGTATCCTGTTACATGTTCATCCATAATCGTGTAGTTTCGATGGCCAGGGCGCGTATTTAATGATTTTTTTCCAGTTCTTTTCCTTCGACTCTTGCATCTCCTGGTACCGCGACATCAACGAATTGTACGTTCAGTTTTTGACAACTGTGATATCTGGCGTGTTGTGTTACAAAAGTCCTATAAGATCTTCCCCTTCTCATTTTCAATAACTTTTTCCACTTTATGTTCCCCTGATTTCTGGATACAGGTAAATGGTATTTTTTTACATAATGACCAGCGGATAAATTTAGCAACTCGGCCATGTCTAGCTTTGTAATAGTTTGTGCAATTTTGAGCTTTGTAATCAGTTTGTGCAATTTTATTATTATATACACTTTATTATTAAACATGAAACTCAGCCAACTGAACATTGAAAAATGCAAGTGAACATTTAAACATGTGTCGCAGATACACTGACTGGTGCTAATGCTGCTGCCAGCATCCTAGGTATCAACCAAGTATCTTCTTAAAATATGTTGTTCCTAGTAGCACAGTTTTTTTACAGTTCTGCTGGTATTATTGCAGGAAGTTGCAATTTCTTGATGTATTGTAAAAGTTTTTGGACATGGTACCAAGTGCCCTGATGATAATGGGTATCACTGTTACATTATTATTATTGAATCTTTGGTGAGATTCACAGCCTTTGGGGCTGGTTGGTAGCTCAGCAGCTCGAGTCCTATCAAGGACTTAGGAACTGTTAAGGTAATGTCGGAGAATATTATTAATTATTATTATTATTATTATACAATTGTATCACAGCGGCCAGTTGTTTCGCCGGATATGGCATTGGTTACTAGTCGGGGCCCCACCCAGGGGCCTAGGACGTCGTAACGTATTTTCGTAATATGCGTGCAGATCCAAGCAGTGCGGCTTTTTGCATTTGACTGATGGTGATTTTGTCAATTTTTAACTGTTTTAAATGTAATTCCAGTGCTTTTGGAATAGCACCCAGTGTGCCAATTACCACTGGAATTACCACTGGCTGGTTTGTGCCATAGTCGTTGAATTTCGATTTTTAAGTCCTGGTATTTTGCGATTTTTCATGTTCCTTCTCGGCGACCCTGCTATCACCTGGTATTGCAATATCTATGATTGTGACCTTGTTTTTCTCAACCAGTGTGATGTCTGGTGTATTATGTGCCAGTATTTTGTCCGTTTGTATACGGAAATCCCACAAGATCTTGACCATCTGATTTTCGGTGACTTTTTCAGGCTGATGTTCCCACCAGTTTGTTGCTGTTTTAATATTAAAATTTTTGCACAAATTCCAATGGATCATTTGCACTACTGAATTGTGCCGCAATTTATAATTATTATTATTAATGTATTATTATTGTTACTGTCGTTTTGTAAGCATTGCAATGGTTAAAGGATTATTTCGCTATCATCTGTCTCTCCTAAAGAATTCTATATTCGGAATTTAATTTAAAGTTCCTAAACATAAACAAAGCACTGGAAAATGCACGAATTTGCATTTACAAAGTGCAATTCTTCAGAATTCAGATTAGCTGGAGAAATACAGACAAGAGCTATTTCAGCCACAAGGCAAAAATCTCAGATAAATTATTTGAGGGAGGGAGGCTAGTATAAAATTCAGCACTGTGGCTTGGAAATGAATCGTGTGGGGGAATGTCTTGCGTGTGGCTAACCCGAAACCATGGTTTAATCAAACCGGGTTAATATATGATCCCGGCCATGCACCGTACAGGAAGTTTTAACCAACATTCCATTGATCTAAGCCTTTATTTTATAAGCTTATAGCAGACACGTGAAAATATGTTTGGGCAAAGCTGAATAACTTTTTGTCTTATCCACAGTGCAAGTTGTGCCAAACCCAAACTCACCATACAACACTTCCCTTTATTAATTTAATTTGATTGTTTTATTTTATTAGTCTCCTGCTTGGGCGGGAGGAGGGTTGGACTAGATGACCTACAAGGCCCCTTCCAACTCTGTTAATCATTTTGTTTAATTCAATTATTTAATTTAATCATGTCATGCAACTATTTAATTTAATCTAATAATTTAATCTAATTATTTAATTTAATCTAATATTTAATTAATCTAATTATTTAATTAATCTAATTATTTAATTTAATCTAATTATTTAATAGAATTTATACGCCACCCATCTCACTGCGAAAACTCACTTTTTTGCTCTCCAACACTGCTCAGCCAGCCAATCATGGAAAAATTTAAGATTTAAGGCGCAGCCCTCTCCAAATGGGGGGGGAAATTACACATCATTCACACCATCAACTACTAAACCAAACAGGCTGAATTGGGGAGGGGGGGGGATCCCAAGGCCAGCAGAAAATACATTAACCCTGGTTAAAACCCAACCTAATTCATGAAACCTTGGCCTTCTAATCCCCCTGGTTTAAATGGGTTAAGAAGAGAAGAAGAGTCAGCGGAAAGGATTTTTGGAGCGGGATTCCTGCATCGAAACCCCCCCACCCTTTCAACCCAGTAGAGAACTTGACTGGGTGACTTTGAACTCACTGTGTGTGTGTGTGTGTGTGCGCGCGCCTGTCTGTCTCTTTCTATCTATCCCTGTCTCTCTTTCTGTTTCTCTCTCCCTCTGTCTCTCTTTCTGTGTCTTTCTTTCTCTCCCTCTGTCTCTCTTTAGTCTGTTTCTCTCTCTCTGTTTCTCTTTCCCTCTGTCTCTTTCTGTTTCTCTGTTTCTCTCTCTCTGTCTGTGTGTGCATGTGTCTGTCTTTTTCTCTCTGTGTGTTTTTCTTTCTATCTCTCTGTCTCTCTCTCTTTCTTTCTCTCCCTCTGTCTCTCTTTAGTCTGTTTCTCTCTCTATTACTCTGTGTGTTTCTCCCTCTGTCTCTCTTCCTGTCTTTTTCTCTCTCTGTTTCTCTTCCCCTCTGTCTCTTTCTGTTTCTCTCTGTGTTTTTCTTTCTATCTCTGTCTCTCTCTGTCTTTCTTTCTCTCCCTCTGTCTCTCTTTAGGTCTGTTTCTCTCTCTCTTTCTCTGTGGGTTTCACCCTCTGTCTCTCTTTCTCTGTCTTTTCTCTCTCTGTTTCTCTCTCCCTCTGTCTCTTGTCTATCCCTGTCTCTCTCTGTGTGTCTTTCTTTCTCTCCCTCTATCTCTCTTTAGTCTGTTTCTCTCTCTCTTTCTCTGTGTGTTTCTCCCTCTGTGTCTCTTTCTGTCTTTTTCTCTCTCTGTTTCTCTTTCCCTCTGTCTCTTTCTGTTTCTCTCTGTCTGTGTGTTTCTCTTTCTGTCTCTGTTTCTCTGTGTGTGTGTGTCTGTCTGTCTCTTTCTATCCCTGTCTCTCTTTTTCTCTGTGTGTGTTTTTCTTCTATCTCTGTTTCTCTCTCTCTGTTTCTCTATGTCTCTCTTTCTCTGTCTTTCTCTGTGTGTGTGCCGTTCTTTCTCTCTCTCTTCTCTCTCTCTTTCTCTCCCTGTGTGTCTCCCTTTCTCCAGCCTACCTCACAGGGTCGTTGTCCAGACCCAAAGCTCCACGGAGCTTCTGTGGAGCCGGACTTCCAGGAACAGCTCCCCAAGGGCAAGGCAAGGTAGGCTGCGTGCTTCCCTCTCCCAGCCCGATCAACCCAGCCTCGCCTCGGGCTGGCCAAGGAAGGCGGCAGCGCCTTTGTTAGCGGAGCGGCTGAATGAATGAACCAGCCCGGCCGCGCGGCTGGGCTGGGCTGGGCAGGGACGCCCCAAACGCGATCGCGGGTCGGCCGGGCATTGTTTCCCCAGCGATGCAGCTTGCGGATCCCGACCTTCGCCCTACCCCAGGCTGGCCATCGCCATGGTGGAGAGCAGAAGCGAGGCAGCCTTGCCCGATCCCCGCCGGCCGCCTCCTTCCTCCACGCCCAGCCGGGAGAAAACTTGCCCTCTTCCCCCGCAACACTCACCGGGCTCCGGCTTCACCTCCGGGCTGCCAGGTTCCTGCTTTCCCCGCACCGGCCAGTCCTTCTTTCCCCCACCACCTTTTCGCCCAGGCCGGCCGGGCAGGACGCGCCCCCTTCGTCTCCTTCTCCTCCTCCTGCAGCGCTGCGCCGCGGAGCTCCGTCCTGCACGGCGGCGAAGCGGCGAGTGGCGCGCCGGCTGCCTCTTACCTTTGCCCACCCGCGGACCTCGCCAGGGCCCGCCTCCTCGGCCGCTCGGACCGCCCCTGCCATTGGCTGCCGGGCATGTCCTGGCAACGGCTGGCCCCGCCCTCCCCCCCCCCACCGCGCCTTGGAATAGGCATTGGGCCAAGGGCGGGGGGGAGGAGGGAGGGGGGGCGCCGCCCCACCTTCGGGCGGGAGGGGGGAGGGGAAGGGGCGAGGCCGGCTGGCAAGGCGGGGTGGGGTGGGGGGAGTTGGAGGCGCGGTGGTGATTGGTGGAGGGGATGGAATAGAAATGGAATGAGAAATCAGAATGGAATGGAATAAGAATAGAATATAGAATATAGAATATAGAATATAGAATAGAATATACAGTAGAATAAACAGAATAGAATAAAATACAGAGTATAGAATAAAATATGGAATATAGAATAGAATAATATACAGTAGAATAAAATAGAAAAAGAATAAAATACAGGTAATAGAATAAAATATAGAATATAGAATAGAATATACAGTAGAATAAAACAGAAATAGAATAAAATACAGAGAATAGAATAAAATACAGAGAATAGAATAAAATATAGAATAGAGAATAAAATAAGAATAGAGAATATAATAATCCAGAATAGAATGAATAGAATAGAATATAGAATTAAATAGAATGGAATGAGAAATCAGAATGGAATGGAATAAAGAATAGTATAAAATATAGAATATAGAATATAGAATATAGAATATAGAATATAGAATATAGAATATAGAATATAGAATATAGAATATAGAATATAGAATATAGAATATAGAAATAATATACAGTAGAATAAACAAATAGAATAAAATACAGGGAATAGAATAGAATATATAATATAGAATAGAATAGAATAATATACAGTAGAATAAAACAGAAATAGAATAAAATACAGAGAATAGAATAACAGAGAATAGAATAAAATATAGAATAGAGAATAAAATACGAATAGAGAAATATAATAATCCAGAATAGAATGAATAGAATAGAATATAGAATTAAATAGAATGGAATAGAATGGAATGAGAAATCAGAATGGGATGGAATAAAGAATAGAATAATATAGAATTATAGAATATAGAATAATATACAGTAGAATAAAACAGAAATAGAATAAAATACAGAGAATAGAATAAAATAGTAATATAGAATAGATAGAATAATATACAGTAGAATAAAATAGAAAATAAATACAGGGAATAGAATAAAATATATAATATAGAATAGAATAGAATAATATACAGTAGAATAAAACAGAAATAGATAAAATACAGAGAATAGAATAAAATAGAGAATAGAGACTAAATAAGAATAGAGAATATAATAATGCAGAATAGAATGAATAGAATAGAATGTAGAATTAAATAGAATGGAATAGGATATGGAATAGAATAGAATATAGAGAATATAATAAGACTATAAGAGAATAGATAATATAGAATAGAATATAGAATATAGAATTAAATAGAATAGAATATGGAATAGAATAGAATGTAGAATATAGAATTAAATAGAATGGAACAGAATATGGAAAAGAATATGGAATAGAATAGAATATAGAGAATAGATAAAATATAGAATATAAAGAGAAAAGAGAAGAGAGAATAGAACAATATAGAATAGAATATAGAATATATAATTAAATAGAATAGAATATGGAATAGAATAGAATATGGAATAGAATAGAATATAGATTATAGCAAAAGAATAGAATATGGAATATAATATAATATAGGGAATAGAATAAAATATAGATATACGTAGAATAGAATAAGAAGAGAAGAGAGAATATAATAATATAGAATGGAATAGAATATAGAATATGGTATATAATTAAATAGAACGTGGAGTAGAATAGAATAGAATAATTAAGTTGGAAGGGACCTTTTGAGGTCTTCTAGTCCAACCCCCTGTTCGAACAGGAGACCCTGCAATTTCAGATACATGGTTGTGCAGTCTTTTGAAAAACCTCCGTGTTGGGCACCCACAACTTTACACAACTGAGTTTACGTTTATGTATTAATTCTGTGACTTTCAGCCGGTGACAATTCACTTGAAAGGAGAGACAAAATGCTCCATAAAGATACACATCCATCACATTGTCGTGTCAGTCACTGAGTCCTAGAAGAGAATCCTAGGGCCCTGACCCTTTGCTGCACGGAATCCAAATTAAAGGATCTCCAACAGCACAAGATTAAGTCTAGCTGGGCTTGACATCGTCAATAAACAGTTCCCTGAATAATTGGATACGCTATCATATCATCCGTGTTGCTTGAAATGTGTTTCCTAACTGTCAGTAGGGATGTATATTTCTGTAACTTCCCTCCCACTGCCTTCCCTTCCTCCCTTTTCCTTCCTTCCTTCCTTCCCTCCCTCTCTTCCTTCCTCTTCCTGCTTCTTCCTTCCCCTTCCTTCCTTTCTTCTTTCCTTCCCTCCTGTCCCCCTTCCCCATTTTCTGCCCATCTACCTTCCCTCCTTTCCTCCCTTCCTTCCCTCCTTCCTTTCTCCGTCCCTCCTCCCGCTCCTTCATTCCCCTTTCTTCCTTCTTTCCTTCCCTCCATCTCCTTCCTCCTCCCTCCCTCCTCCTACTCCTTCCTTCCCTCTCTCCCTCCCTCCTCCTCCTTCCTTCCCTCTGTCCCTTCCTCTTCCTGCTTCTTCCTTCCCCTTCCTTCCTTTCTTCCTTCCTTCCCTTCTCCGTCCCTCCTCCCTTCCTCTTTTTCTGCCCCTACCTTCCCTCCTTTCCTCCCTTCTTTCCCTCCTTCCTTTCTCCCTCCCTCCTCCTGCTCCTTCATTCCCCTTTCTTCCTTCATTCATTCCCCTTCCTTCTTTCCTTCCCTCTCTTCTGTCCCTTCCCTCCATCTCCTTCCTTCCATCCTTCCTTACCCTTCCTTCCTTCCCTCTGTCCCTCCCTCCCTTCCCCTTTTTCTGCCCATCTACCTTCCCTCCTTCCCTCCCTTCCTTCCCTCCTTCCTTTCTCCCTCCCTCCTCCTGCTCCTTCATTCCCCTTTCTTCCTTCTTTCCTTAATTCCCCTTCCTTCCTTCTTTCCTTCCCTCTCTTCTGTCCCTCCCTTCCTGCCGTCTACTTTCTTCCTTCCATCCTTCCTTCCTTCCCTTCCTTCCAAAAATTTCCCCACCCAACTCATTCATGGTGACTTTGAAATAAAACCCCAAATCCAAAATCCAATAACCCCCCATATACCACCTGCAATAACAATCAGACCGGCCACCTGATGGGCTCCGTAGCCTCTTGGGGTCCCAAAGTTTGTTAGGAGAACTAGGTCTCCAGGGCCTTTCGAAAGCCTGTCAAGATGGAGGCCATTATCTCTGCAGGGATGACATTCCACGGGGAGGGGGTGGGAGCCACCACACAGAAGGCCCTTCTTCTTCTTGGCCCCGCCAAATGGGACTGCTTAAGGGAAGGGACCCTTACATCAGTGGTGGGTTTCAAATAATTCCACCACCGGTTCACCAAAAATGTGAGCGCACTCGTGCTTCCACATGGCTTCCACGAATGCACGCGTGCCCAACTTCTGCACATGCGCGGCTTCCGCCATGGGGCAAGGCTCAACCAAGCAGCCTTTCGGGGTCTGCTCCTCTCCATCTCTGATGAGCTGGCGAGGCAGAAGATGTTAGGCTGATGTGATATTCAGCCGATTTAGTTACTGTTCAAGTTACAGCATCACTGGGGGAAAAAATGACTCATCCCCATTTCTCACACCTTCAGCCCCACCATCGTAGGATCAAAATTCAGCTGTCTGACAACTGACTCATATTTACGACGGTTGTAACGTCCAGGGGTCACGTGATCCCCTTCGGCGACCTTCTGACAAGCCAAGTCAACGGAGACGCTTAACGACCGGTTTGCTAACTTAACTGCCGTGCTTCACTTAACAACAGTGGCAAGAAAATTCGTAAAATGGAGCAGAACTCACTTAACAAATTGTCCGGCTTAGCAACAGAAGTTCTGCGCTCAATTGTGGATGTAGGTTGAGGACTACCTATAAATAGATGATTCCTAACCATGTCTGACTTTTGCTGCTCACAATTTCTGGCGGAAAACCATTTCCTTAACTGGAGAATGCTATTTATGCATTAGCATTACCCACTTAAAAAAATATCCAAGTATGTTAATTACTATCAACATGTTGTAGTCCATTTAATTAGTTAATTGATAGCCTTGAATTCAAACATTCTAGCTGGATGTTAGTTCACTGAACATTGCAAGCAGAAATTTTCAGATTGCTTCTCTTGATTCTCTGCAGCTAATAATATCAAATAGCCCTCCACTCTTCCTCCTCCTCCTCCTCTCTACAAACCCCACTCCCTTCCAGCACTGATAATGTTACCTAGTAGGGTAATAAAATGTCTGTAGGAAAACAACAGGGTTGCGGTGGCTCAGTGGCTAAGACGCCTGTCGATCTGAAAGGTCGGCAGTTCGGCGGTTGGAAGCCCTAACGCCGTGTAACGGAGGGCGCCCATGACTTGTCCCAGCTTCTGCCAACCTAGCAGTTCGAAAGCAGGTAAAAAATGCAAGTAGAAAATAGGAACCACCTTTGGTGGGAAGGGAGCAGCGTTCCGTGAGCCTTCGGTGTTTAGTCATGCCGGCCACATGACCATGGAGATGTCTTTGGACAGCGCTGGCTCTTCAACTTTGAAACGGAGACGAGCATCACCCCCTAGAGTCGGGAACATGTGCAAGGGGAACTTTTACCTTTAAGAAAACAACCATACTCAGAGAGCACCAAGGATCCCACAGTTCTCTTCCTCCTCCTCCTCCTCCTCCTCCTCCTCCTCCTCCCCTCCTCCTCTCCTCCTTCTCCTCCTCAAACCTCATTCCTCCTCCTCCCCCACATCATCTGTCATTCATTCTCTTCCTCCTCCATCCTCCACTCCACAAACTCCACTCCTAGTATTGATGATGTTACCTAGTTGGGTCATGAAACGTCTGCAAGAAAACCACCAAGCTCAGAGAGCACCAAGGACCCCACAGTCCTTCCCCTCCTCCTCCTCCTCCTCCTAGCACTGATGATGTTACCTACTTTGGTAATGAAATATCTGCAAGAAAACCACCAAGCTCAGAGAGCACCAAGGACCCCACAGTCTTCCTCCTCCCCCACCTCTCTTCTAGCACTGATGATGTTACCTAGTTGGGTAATGAAACGTCTGCGGGAGGGGGGAACCCAAGTTCAGAGACGACCAATAACCCCGCAGTTGAACCCTCAACTACCAATACCCCCTCTTGTTGGAGAAAATAGTAGATAGATAGATGATAGATAGATATAGATAGATAGATAGATAGATAGATAGATAGATAGATAGATAGATAGATAGATAGAGATAGAGATAGAGAGATCTATCTCTATATCTATCTATCTATCTATCTATCTATCTATCTATCTATCTATCTATCTATCTATCTATCTATCTATCTTGTTTGTTTCTTTGCTGCCCACTCCCGAGAGACTCAGGGCGGCTTACAAGTAAAAAAGGGAAGGGGAACACATACAAAAACAAAACAACATTAAAAGCTCCACACATTCACAACTTAGGGTGGGGCTGGACAAAGTCAACAGCCCCAGGCCTGCCGGAACAGCCAGGTCTTGGTCGCTTTGCGGAAGGCCGGGAGGGGTAAGGGTCCGGATCTCAACGGGGAGATTGTTCCATAGGGCTGGAGCAGCTACAGAGAAGGCCCTCCCCCGGGAGTCGCCAGCCAGCATTGACCGGCAGATGGAATCCGGAGGAGGCCTAGTCTGTGGGATCTAATTGGTCGTAGGGAGGTAATTGGCAGGAGGCGGTCTCTCAAGTACCCAGGTCCGATGCCATGTAGGGCTTTAAAAGTAACGACTAGCACCTTGAAGCATGTCCGGAGACCAATGGGCAGCCAAGTGCAGCTCGCGGAGGATAGGTGTAACGTGGGTGTACCTAGGTACACCCACTATAGCTCACGCGGCTGCGTTCTAGACTAACTGGAGTCTTCGAACATCTTCAAGGGCAGCCCCATGTAGAGTGTTACAGTAATCCAGTTGAGGTGACGAGGGCGTGAGTGATCATCCGAAGGGCCTCCCGGTCAGATAGGGTCGCAATTGGTGCACCAGGCCAACCTGGCGAAGCCCCCCTGGTCACAGCCGACAGATGGTGTTCCAGCGTCAGCTGCGGATCCAGGAGGACTCCCAAATTGCGGGCCCTCTCTGAGGGGCATATAATTTCATGCCCCAGGCTGAGAGATGGAATAGCTGGACCATCCTTGGTAGGGAGCATCAATCTATATCTATATCTATATCTATATCTATATATCTCTATCTATCTCTCTATCTCTATCTCTAGCTATCTAGCTATCTAGCTATCTAGCTATTTGTCTCTCTCTCTCTCCTCTATCTATCTATCTATCTATCTATCTCTCTCTCTCTCTCTCTCTCTCCTCTCTAGCTATCTAGCTATTTGTCTCTCTCTCTCTCTCTCTATCATCTATCTATATCTATCTATCTATATCTATATCTCTCTCTATATATATATGTGTGTGTGTGTGCTTATTTGTGCTGATAAATTATATATATATATATATATATATATGTATGTATGTATGTATGTATGTATGTATGTATGTATGTATGTATGTATGATTTTTACAACCCCTGGTAAGCCCCAAATCTAATAGATACCTTTCACCCTGGCTTCGCTGATAATGGATAAGAGCCAGTGGCCTAATGGCTAAGATGTCTGCCTAGTATGCAATATAGCCCAGGTTCAAATCCCAGTAAGGGTATGGCTAGCTGATGAGAGCTAAATAGCTTGAAATAGATCTATACTAGTCTCCCTTTATTTATTTATCAGCACAAATAAAAAACATACATATATATATTTATATATATAATATATATATAAAGTAGGTCTTTGGCCAAGACACTTCCAAATTTATGCAGGAGAAAACCTGAATAACCAAAGACCTACAGATAGATAGATAGATAGATAGATAGATAGATAGATAGATAGATAGATAGATAGATAGAGATTGTAAATGCCACTTTATTTATGTGCATTGACTTATTATCGTTCTAATTGAAAGCCAATTGCCCTGACACTCCAGGACTGAGTGGGATATCATAGTATCAGCAGCTCAGATAGACTTCAGCCGATGTGTGTGAATGATCTTGGATGGCTTTGTGGGAAGAAAACAGAAGGAAAGGAAAGCCAGGAGGGTCCGTTGGTTGGTTGGTTGGGGGCTTCTTTCTGGAACCTTCCAGCTCCCTTCCTCCACCCCATTTGTGAAACTAACATCTTCTGACAACCTCCACAATCAGACCCCCCAGGCCATGGGGGAGGGGGGGGCGGTGTCCTCCTCACCCTATGGAGAAGTTGATTAATCAGCCCTGCCAGCAATTCATGGCTTCTGACAGTTTTTCCTTGTTCATTTGCCTCCGGGGAGGGGTGGGGGGGGGTCGCTCCTTGCTTTGTTTAGCTCCTCTTCATCCAAGGCGGGGTGGGGGGGAGGAGGCAGAGAAGGGGGATATGAAAGAACCCGGAATGGGGGCTTTGGAATTTCAGGAGCCGATTTTGCAGAAGGGGGGGGGGGGGGGGGTAATGGTTATTTTAGTCTACAGTATAATCAGAAAAATCAGTAGGAGTCAGTTGTCTGGCCTGGTTAGTTATCTGTTCATTCAGAGATAACAGGTCTTTTTGAAAATATGCCTTTGTTTTAAATAAAATGAAAGGATCATAAGACATTTTAAAAATATTTTACAAAACAAACACAGGACTCTTACAAGTGGAAAATGAAGCTGTCTACAGTATCTCTCTATCTATCAATCATCTGTCTGTCTGTCTGTCTGTCTGTCTGTCTATCATCTATCTATCTATCTATCTATCTATCTATCTATCTATCTATCTATCTATCTATCTATCTATCTATCTTCCTTCCATTATGCATCCAGCCAGGCAGCCATTTATCTATCATCTATGTATCTATCATGTATCTACTATATCCATCCATATGTATCATCCATCCATCCATCCATCCATCTATCTATCTATCTATCTATCTATCATCTATCATCTATCTATCTATCTATCTATCTAACTGTCTATCTATCTATCTATCATCTATCTATCTATCTATCTATCTATCTATCTATCTCCGTCTATCTATCTATCTATCTATCTATCTATCTATCTATCTATCTATCTATTTAATCTATCTTCCATTCATCCATGTATTTATCAATCATCTATGTATCTATCATTTATCCATCCATCCATCCATCCATCCATTTATCAACTATTATCTATCTATCTCTATCTATCTATCTATCATCTATCTATCTATCTATCTATCTTCTATCATTCATCCATGTATTTATCAATCATCTATCTCCATCCATCCATCCATCCATTTATCAACTATCATCTATCTATCTATCTATCTATCTATCTATCTATCTATCTATCTATCTATCTATATCTATCATCTATCTATCTATCTATCTATCTATCTATCTATCTATCTATCTATCTTCCATTCATCCATGTTTATCAATCACCTAGTATCTATCATTTATCTCCATCCATCCATCCATCCATCCACTATTGTCTGTCTGTCTGTCTGTCTGTCTGTCTGTCTGTCTATCTATCTATCTATCTATCTATCTATCTATCTATCTATCTCTCCATTCCATCCATCCATCCATGTATTTATCAATCATCATTCTGTTGTTAAGCAAGGGGGTTGTTAAGTGAGCTATGTCCTATTTTACTACCTTTTTGCTGCAGTTATTAAATGAATCACACGGCTGTTAAGCAAATTGGCTTTCCCCATTGATTTTGCTGGTCAGAAGCTGGCTAAGAAAGTCCCAAATGGACATCACCTGACCCAGGACCCCCTCAACAGTCATAAATACATGCCAATTGCCAAGTGCCCGAATTTTGATCATGCGAGCATGGGGACAGCACAACGGTTATAAGTGTGGGGACCAATTGTAAGTCACTTTTTTTAGAGCTGTTGTAACGTCAAAGAGTCACTGACTAAACCAATAGTTGTAAGTCAAAGATAATCTGTGGGGCTAAGGGGCATATCTCAATATTTTGAGACCTCTGGTTGGCCTTAGTGGAATAAAATAAAATGCAAAACCAAAATAAACCTTGGTTTGATCCTGCAAGCCTGCTTTGCGCGTGCACCTGTTTCCCAACCAAGCCATCTGTAGCTCATCAGTGAGAAAAACAAAGGGAGTAAGTTTCTAAAAGTTTGCCTCCTGGTCATCCTTAAGCACTGATTACTCACCCGAAGTGATTCAATGGATGGGTATTTACTGCTCAGGAATAAACCAGATCAAATGGATTGTGTGTCATTTCGAAGAAGCTGGGGAAATTAAAACAATCAGCTCTCTATCCATTTTTCTAAAGTGGGACTTACTTGAGCATCGCTATTGTTCGTGCTCTCTGGGGCTCAAGTGGGAAAAGTGTACTGATGATGTTACCTAGTTGGGTCGTGAAATGTCTGCAAGAAAACCGCCAAGATCAGAGAGCACCAAGGATCTCAGTCTTTTTCCTCCTCCTCCTCCCAAACCTATGGCCCTTTCATGACTTGTGGACTTCAACTCCCAGAATTCCTGAGCCAACATGGGGAATGATGGTCCCTTTATGGACTGTGGACTTCAACTCCCAGAATTCCTGAGGCAACATGGAGAATTATGGCCCCTTTATGGCCTGTGGACTTCAACTCCCAGAATTCCTGAGCCAACATGGGGAATGATGGCCCCTTTATAGCCTGTGGACCTCAACTCCCAGAATTCCTGAGCCAACATGGGAAATGATGGCCCCTTTATGACTCATGAACTTCAACTCCCAGAATTCCTGCGGCAACATGGGAAATGATGGCCCCTTTATGACTCATGAACTTCAACTCCCAGAATTCCTGAGGCAACATGGGAAATGATGGCCCCTTTATGACTCATGAACTTCAACTCCCAGAATTCCTGAGGCAACATGGGGAATTATGGCCCCTTTATGACTCGTGGACTTCAACTCCCAGAATTCCTGAGCCAACATGGGGAATTATGGCCCCTTTATGGCCTATGGACTTCAACTCCCAGAATTCCTGAGCCAACATGGGGAATTATGCCCCCTTTATGACTTGTGGACTTCAACTCCCAGAATTCCTGAGCCAACATGGGGAAATATGGCCCCTTTATGGCCTGTGGACTTCAACTCCCAGAATTCCTGAGCCAACATGGGGAATTATGGCCCCTTTATGACTCGTGGACTTCAACTCCCAGAATTCCTGAGCCAACATGGGAAATGACGGCCCCTTTATGACTCGTGGACTTCAACAGCATGCTGGCTCAGGGATTCTGGGAGTTGAAGTCCACAAGTCATAAAAGGGCCATCGCTCCCTACCCCGGTTTTAGTGGAACTCACCAAGCAGAGTCAGTTCCACAGTAGAGATGCATCCGCAATGGAGCCCGTCATATCTCGAGGACCACCTGTAACGGTGCTCCCAATGCTTGGCTGGGAGAAGTGGCAGGAAGGGCCTGAATGGTAGGCTGAATTTGCAGCCGAAAGGAGAGTTGCGAAAGGAGACATTGGCACCCCCCCCCCTTTCTGTGTGGCTGCCAAAAAAACCTGCATGGATGAATCCACACAGTCATGAATAATCAAAACAATGAGATCATGTTTTTCCGGTTACTTGGTGAAAAAGACAGAAAGTGGGAGTGTCTCACACCCATAAGGCTTGTCCTGAAGCTGATCAGGTCAAAGGCCCATCCAGTGCTGCTCCGGGGGGAGGGGAGGGGGTCACAGCAGCCAAGCAGGGACCCCCCCCCCAAAAAAAACACCCCAGCCCTCTATAAAGCTCCCCCCTTTCTCTAACCCAGCCGCCTTCTAACCAGCGTTCGAAGTTTTGACACCAAAGGGCACGTAATCCTCAAATTATGACCATAAACAGAGCCTGGCCATCACGGTCGTAACTGGTGAGGATCGTAAAACAAGTCATTTCACGTGACCAACCTGATTTTATGACTTTTCCAGTATAGGTAGTCCTCGGCTTACGACCGCAACGGAGCCCAAAACGATGGCTAAGCAAGACGGTGTTAAGCGAGCTTCGTCCCGTTTTACATCCTTTCTTGCCACAGTTGTTAAGTGAGTCGCTGCAGGGAGGACTATTTTCACGCTCATAAGCATTGCAGCTTCCTTGGGAGTCACACAATCAAAATTGGGACCCATAATAAACATAAACATGTATTTATGACAATTGCAGTGTTCCCGTGTTTGTGTGTGTGTGTGTGTGTGTGTGTGTGTGACGTGATCGATTTTTACAAACTTCTGACCAGCAAAGTCAATGGTGAAGCCAGATTCACTTAACAACCGTGTGGCTAATTTAAGAACTAGAGCGATTCACTCAATGGTGACTCCGTGGCCAGAATGGTCGTAAAACGGAGCAAACCCACCTAACCAACTATGTTGGGCTCAATGATGATCATGTCCATATAATAATAATAAAAAAAACTTCCCTCGGGTCTCTTCCCAACAATTCCAACTTTTTTTTTTGCATTTTGCAAAAATTTATTTTTTGAAAACAAATTCCAATATTTTTGGGGGGGATCCAGTAAAAAGAGAGAGCGTGTGTTTTGGCCTGCCAGATTCTGGGGGTCCTCCTGGACCTGGACCCTAACTTAGGGCCATTAGATAAGAGCTGTGGTTAAGAATGGTAACCGTTCAGATACTACTGCCAGTTTTCGCTCACAAGTTTGCGATTGTGACTCGGGTCATTTGATAAGGGACACAACTTCATAAGGGACGCAACTACCCTCCAGATAGGCTGGACTAGTACACAGAATTTGTTGCGGCAAATTCGGACAGCGAGGAGGTTGGGGAGGAAGATGGGCCAGTCCTGGAGTCTGGGGAAGGCTCTGATGAGGGCTCTGTGTCGGAGGCAGAGAGGGAGCCAGGGCTGTATGCCAGTTATCAGCTGCCTTCGGAGTCAGACATCAGTGAGGCAGATGAACAGCTGGAGCCTGTTCCCGATTTGTGCATGCGTAGAGCTGCCAGGAGAAGGGAACAGCTAAGGAACAAGGGCTGACTCGGGAGTAAAGGCACAGATGGACGGTGAATGGCCCCTCCCATGGGGAATAAAGAGGAGCGAAAGGGGAGTGGAGTTTGCAGGCGTTCAATTCATGAAGGTGAAGATCTGTTCCTGAATTCTTACCAAGTAATTGCTGCTACAGCTTGGCGTTTAGAAGATATCGGCCTGGCAGCTCTCCAAGCCTGATAAAGGACTGTGGTTGTCAATTCACCCTTGAAAGGCTGTTTGCTGGGACGTCGCTGGAGGTGAATGAGAGGAATTCGCATGAGCTTCATAAAAAAATGGGTTTTGTCGGGACACGGAGTCTGCTTCGGGATTCTATTAAGCCTAGGTCCGACTTAAAACACCTTGGTTCTACATCAGATGCTGTGGGAAACCTTCTAATGAAATCCAACTGTGGAGATTGCAAGATATAGAGCCGAGGTGGCGCAGTGGTTAGAGTGCAGCACTGCAGGCCACTTCAGCTGACTGTTATCTGCAGTTCAGCGGTTCTAATCTCGCCGGCTCAAGGTTGACTCAGCCTTCCATCCTTCCGAGGTGGGTGAAATGAGGACCCGGATTGTTGTTGGGGGCAATACGCTGACTCTGTAAACCGCTTAGAGAGGGCTGAAAGCCCTATGAAGCGGTATATAAGTCTAACTGCTATTGCTATTGCTAAAATAAATAAATAACAACACAACAACAACCAAAAAGGCAGAATCTTCTAAGAAATGCCCGTGATCCTATGCTTCCTTTTTCTGCAAAGCATGCAGACAGCAAATGCAAATTCATCCCTGCCTCTAAGGCCCAACGGTTGGCTTTCTCCATCGTACCAAACAGTGAGGAAATCCGTATTGCAGAAAGTACTCGACTTGCGACCACAATGGGAGCCCCAAATCTCTGTTGCTAAGCGAGACAGATGTTAAGGGACCGTTGACCCCCTTTTCGCGACCGTTCTTGCCACAGCGGTTAAATGAATCACCGCAGCCATTAAATAGGTTACACAGGTTTGTACAGCCAATCTGGCTTCTCCGATTGACTTAAGTAAGACCTTTGCAGTAGTCCCTTTGGTCACCTGATCAAAATTACGGACGCTGATTCATATTTATGACGGGTTGCAGCATCCTGGGGTCACCTGACCCCTTTTGGCAATCTTCTGGCAAGCAAAGTCAATGGGGAAGCCACAGTCACTTAATAACCATGTGGCTGGTTGAACAAGTGCAATGATTTGCTTAACGACCGTGGCAAGCAAGGTGGTAAAATGGGGCAAAACTCGCATAACCACTGCCTCGTTTAGCAACTTAGGCTCCATCGCTGTCGTACGTCTATAATTAGACTTGTAATTAGAGTAGAGTCAAGAAGAATAGAATAGGAATTAAATGAATAGAATAGAATAGAACAGAATAACAGAGTTGGAAGGGACCTTGGAGGTCTTCTAGTCCAACCCTCTGCTTAGGCAGGAAACCCTACACCACTTCAGACAAATGGTTATCTAGTCTTTTCTTAAAAACCTCCAATGTTGGAGCATTCACAACTTTTGGAGGCAAGTTGTTCCACTGATTAATTGTTCTAACTGTCAGGAATTCGTAATTCGTAATTTAATGATCTTATTTGCCGCCCAATTCCGGAAGACTCCGGGCGGCTTACAAATACGAAATTCCTCCTCAGTTCTAAGGTGCTTCTCTCCTTGATTAGTTTCCACCCATTGCTTCTTGTCCTGCCCTCAGGTGCCTTGGAGAGTAGCTTGACTCCCTCTTCTTTGGGGCAACCCCTGAGATATTGGAAGGCTGCTATCATGTCTCCCTCAGTCCTTCTTTTCATTAAACTAGACATGTCCAGTTCCTGCAACCGTTCTTGATATGTTTTAGCCTCCAGTCCCCTAATCCTATTTGTTGCTTTTCTCTGCATTCTTTCTAGAGTCTCCACGTCTTTTCTACATCGTGGCGACCAAAACTGGACGCAGTATTAACACTTCACGTGATCTTAATGTTATCAAGATTGAGAAAAACAGGGCTTAAGTTTTGCAGATTTAAACCTGGCCCGATTGCAGGGACTTTCGGCATCGTAACCCCTACACATACAGGTCACCAACTTCAGGAAAATCATCTCTCGAGAATCTTATTTCCTGCCTTTTATAATAAGCATTTTAATCTTTAAAATCTTAAAACAGGGGTCTCCAAACCTTAGCAACTTTAAGCCTGGGGAGTTCAACTTCCCCTGGGGGAATTCTGGGAGTTGAAGTTGGAAGGGGATCTTGGAGGTCTTCTAGTCCAACCCTATACCTGGATCAGAGAAATGGTTTTTCTAAGCTCTTCTTAAAATCTCTTCTAATGATGGAGCAGCCACAACTTTTGGAGGCAAATCGTTCCACTGGTTGATTCTTCTCATTGTCAGGGAATTCCTCCTTCTTTCCTTGATTAGTTTCCATCTGTTACGCCTTCTTCCTGCTTCCAGGTGTTTCGGAGAATAAGTTGACCCCCTCCTCTTCTTTATGGCAGCCCCTCCAATACCGGAAAATTGCTCACCTGCAGTTTAGCACCAGGAGAGGCCAGGAACGCAGGTTACAAAATGCGCTTTTCTAACTTGCATTCCTCGCCTCTCCTGGTGGCCTCTCATCCAAAGGGCCGACAACTCCCGCCAGCTTCCTGGCTGCTCTTCTGGGCCAGGTGAACCGCAGGACGAGAAGTCCAAGTTGCTTCTCCTTTTCCCTTTTGCTCCATGCCACCCGTTGCTGAGAAAACTCCCCGTGCAGTTTGACTCAACTGTGAGTCACTTCAAGTGTGATTTAACACCACAGTTGTGAACAATTTGTTTGCTGGGAGTGCTATATTTATACGAGGGGGAGGCACCTCTCTTGACCTCCCTCCCTCCCTTACAAAATTGTCAGGTTTTCAAGTGGGCCTTACATAACAAAGCTGTTATTTCAAGTGTTACTGGGAAGTAGGCAACGAGCTGGCAGATGGCTTCAAACTGATCTCAGCCTCTGAGGAGGCAGAATGGGGGTTCATCTCTGGATTTAGAGCCCCCGACAGCTACGGCCTACGAGAATCCGAGATTCTTGGTCAACAAACTTTCATTTCCGTTTCTGTCGAGATTCCCTGTCATCCAGGACAGTGATTGTCCCAAATGTGCTCTTTTTCCAGGAGGCAACTGGACTTTTATTAACCAGAATTGAGTGTAAAGCTCAGGAAGGAAGGAAGGAAGGAAGGAAGGAAGGAAGGAAGGAAAGGAAAAAGAGAGAAAGGAAGGAAGGAGAAGAGAAAGGAAGGAAGGAAAAAGGAAGGAAGAAAAGAAGAAGGAAGGAAGGAAAGGAAAGGAAGGAGGAGAGAAGAGAAAAGGAAGGAAGGAAGGAAAAAAGGAAGAAAGGAGAGAGAGAAAGGAAGGAAGGTGTCAGCCTCTGCTTTGCTGCTGCTTCGGCTGCCATGAAACGGGGAGGGAGGGCATGGTATTTGGGAGGGGTTACTAATTGTGCTGGAGGAAGATTCTGGAGTTCTGCTGCCTGTCGGACTATGCATGCGGAGGAGGTTCCCGCCAAGGCTAACGGCACCGACATTCCATCTTGGTGATGCCTTTCGAAGTTATCTCACACCTGACATTTAGGAGAATTATGATTGGACTGTAACTGGGATGCCAAGGGGTGGGGAATGGGTTATTTTATATATCAATCGCTTTTGCGCCTAAATAATCAGTCTTTGCTTTGCTATGCTTCTAATCATTTATAATTAGTAAAAGTACACTTGTTTTCTACCTATGGAGTCTCGTGGTCTTCTTTCCTAATTACTCAATGAAGAGGTGCTGACAGAAGGAATGAAAAAAGGAAGGAGAAAGGAAGGAAGAAAAGAAGAAATGAAGGAAGGAAAGAGAAAGAAAGGAAGGAAGAGAGAGAAAGAGAAAAGGAAGGAAGGAAGGGGAGAGAGAGAGAGAAGAAAGAAAGAAAGAAAGAAAAAGAAAGAAAGAAAGAAGGTATATTTTTGAAATTCCTAATAGAACTGGAAAATAGGCTTAACCATAAAGGGTACCAAAATGTCTGTCTCCCAACACAGGCTCCGTCTCTGAAATAAACGAGTCCATCTCCTTTGATGCTGTCCTTCTCTTCTTCTCTTTCCTTCCTTCCCCTTTTTCCCAGCACTGTACAATTCTCCAGGGAGCCGAGTCTTTGCGTTGGTTGATTAAGTGCCATCAACTTGATGTCACTTCTTAGCAACCCCATAGATAGATTTCTTCTCCAGGATGATCTATTCCTAATTCGGCCTTTGAAGACCATCTATAGCTACACAACTGTGAGTCCATCCATCATCATCATCTTCTTCTTCTTCTTTTCCTCTTCCTCCTCCCCTCCTCTCCTCTCCCTCCTCCTTTCTTTTTCTCCTCCTCCATTTTTTCTCCTCCTCCTCCTCCTCCTCCTCCTCCTCTTCTTCTTCTTCTTTCCTTACACCTCCCCACGATCGGATCCTCCTTTCTTCTTCTTCCTCCTCCTCCTCCTCCTCCCCTCCTCCTCCTCCTTTCCTTACACCTCCCCAGCATCAAAGCCTTCTCCAGAGTGAATGGTCTTCGTATCAAGACCATATGCCAAGTAGGATAATTCAAAGACAATTTGCTGTAGTGGTGAAGGTGCTGGCCCAAAAAACTGGAAATAGGGAGTTCTAGTCCTGCCTGAGGCATGATTGGACTGGGTGACTTTGGGCCAATCACCAGGAGATGGTGAATTCTAGTCCTGCCTTAGTCATGAAGAACAGCTGGGTGACTTTGGGCCAATTACCAGGAGACAGTGAATTCTAGTCCTGCCTAAGCCATGAAAGTTGACTGGGTGACTTTGGGCCAATCCCCAGGATACTGTGAGTTCTAGTCAGCCATGAAAGTTGACTGGGTGACCTTGGGCCAACCCCCAGGAGATAGGGAGTTCTAGTCCAGCCTGAGGCATGATTGGACTGGGTGACTTTGGGCCAATCACCAGGAGACAGTGAATTCTAGTCCTGCCTTAGCCATGAAAGTTGACTGGGTGATTTTGAGCCAATTGCCAGGAGACAGTCAGTTCTAATCCTGCCTGAGGCATAATAGCGGGACTGGGTGACTTGGGCCAATTACCAGGAGATGGTGAGTTATAGTCCTTCCAGCTGGGTGTCTTTCACGGCTAAGTCACTTTCTTCAGTGCCTTGGTAACTTTGAACAGTCACTGTTGTAAGTCAAGGAGTGCCTTTAATCAGCCTGACCAGGGATCTGGGGGAAGAGAAGACTTTAAAACAGCTTTAAAATGTGTGGACTACAATTCCCAGAATTCCTCAGTTTAAGCATGCTCCCCAGGGAATTCTGGAACTGCAGGCATCTCGGAGTTGGTGAGATTTGAGAAACGCTGCTTGAAGGAGACAGACAACCAGAAAAGGGGCTTTTCAAGAGGCACCTGGACTTTCTTTGCTATTCTTTGAAGACCTTTCGCTTCTCATCTAATGATTCTTCAGAAAAAAGTACTTTTGGGACCAAAAAAAATAAATAAATGACCTGAATGACTCTCCCTAGACAGACAATCAGGAAAAAGTACAGAAAGTCTCTGCTGCCCTCTGGTGGGAAATGGGGGTATATATAATAATTGCATTAAAAACTGTTTTTGCACACACAAGGGATGAACACAAGAAGTGTTGCTTATTCCAATCTGAAGTGTTATTTCTAGGAAAATATTTCTAGGAAAAATAGGACAATTGTTCCATATATATATATATATACATCTATCTATCTATCTATCTCTCTATCTCTCTATCTCTGTCTCTGTCTGTGTGTGTCTGTGTGTTGTCCTTCCAGCATAAACTCTGGAATGCCACGAGCAATCTCAACCAACTTGGTAGCATAACACTAGCTGACCTTACTCTCTGGAGAAAAACACGGTGGGAGTAAGACAGCCCTAACACCCCTCAGGGTGTGTGTTGCGTTAAGAACAGCCTTTGTGCTTTCAAATGGTTTCTACTATACTGCCGGAAAATTGGCTTCTACTGTACAGGCAGGTGTAATTGCCATGGTAACGGCTTCACAGTACTCCCAAGGGGTCTCCCTCTGGTAAGGGGGGAACAATCCAACGTAGAAATTATATGTAGCCTGGATGTTTTCCCCCTGTAAATAAATACCCGGATTATCGGCTAGTAAGCAATAAAAACATTAAGCATAAAATTTAATATGTATACTAATGAAAATATTACGGTGAAGAGCAAAATAGGGTGTACTTATCATTAAACATAGGGTTCACAAAGTCACAGCAAAATGAACCCCCCCCCCCTCTTGTAAATAGATTTCCTAAAGGTAAATTGGACGGTGATGAAAAGGACTTTTTAAAAAAGTTGCACTTGTTTTCCTCTGAAACTCTTCCTTCTTCGCATACGAAGATGAACAGCGCGCAAAACCCCTGCAGCGGATTGTGTACACCCTAGCCTGACACCGCAGAAATTTTTGGGTTGTGTCAAATGCCACTGGGAAGCAATTTAAAAACTTGCCGCATTTGAATATTGCATGTATTCCAGCAAGCACTAATCACCACGCTACCAGTAAATTGTAGCATGAATTTCCTCCCAGTGTGGCATTGTCTTTGGGACACCAATGCCAAAAATTATGTAACCTGGCCTTTTTTTCAAACTTGGTAACTTGAAGAGGTGTGGACTTCAACTCCCAGAATTCCCCAGCCAGCTGAAGTCCACACCTCTTCAAGTTACCAACTTTGAAAAACATCACTTTAAGCCAGAATTTCTTTAAGCATTTTTGATATGCAGTTAGTGGGTGGAAAAGGCTGCTTGGGAAACATTAGTAAATATTTAATTTCCAACCTCTTCCTTCTTTATACAGCTTTTACAAACATTTAGACCACCATTGAGAATATTTAGACTGTGGAAGAAGGCAGAACATGGAATAGTTTGACGTTTCAGGACAAAGAAACTCATTAAGGATGAATGCAAGCTCATTAAAAGCTGGAAAGCAGACAGTGGAAAATCTGGATGTCATCTTTTCATTTTAAAAAGTAGAAATAAAAGAGCAATAATGGAACAGAGCCCAGGACTGAAGTGCAAAGATATTATTTCTTTCAGGGATTAAGGTTTTCCCTAAAAAAACCCACCATTTTTCAAGCAAAGAAAATCACACCTAGATAACATTAAATATATGAAAATGCCCTTACGCATTTGCATGGGTTATACATATTGTGGTGTTAATACTAACAGAATATCGAAGTTGAAAGGGACCTTCGAGTTTTATAATCCAACGGTGGTCCGTGATAAAATTTTGGTGGTCCGCGAAAACTTATTTGCATTTTTATATTGCACTAATCAGGGTCCTCAAAGTACGTCCTCTGGGCCGGATATGCGCAATGAATAGGATAGGATAGGACAGAATAGAATGGAGAATGGAATGGAACATAGGAATAGGGATAGAATACAGTAGGATAGGATAGTAGGATAGAATAATACTTAATAGAATTGAATAAAGTTAATAGAAGGATAGAATCACAATTAATAGAAGAATAGAATAGGATAATTAATAGAATAGATAATAGAATACAGAATAGAATGGGAGAGAAGAGAGAATGGAATGGGACCTAGGAATAGAGATAGGGTAGAATAGGATAGGCTAATAATTAATAGAATAGGATAATCAATAGAATAGAATAAAAATTAACAGAATACCAAAGAATAATTAATAGGATAGGATAGGAAGAAGAATAATAGAATAGAATAATTAATAGAATACAAATTAACAGAATACAAAAGAATAAATAGGATAGGATAGTGTATGGTAGAATAATAATTAATAGAATAGAATAACCATTATAGAATAGAATAACAATTAATAGAATAGATAATTAATAGAATAAAAATTAACAGAATACAAAAGAATAATTAATAGGATAGGATAGGGTAGAATAATAATTAATAGAATAACAATTAATAGAATAGAATAACAATTAATAGAATAGAATAACAATTAATAGAATAAAATTAACAGAATACAAAAGAATAATTAATGGGATAGGATAGGATAGAACAATAATTAATAGAATAGAATAACAATTATAGAATAGAATAATTAATAGAATAAAAATTAACAAAATACAAAAGAATAATTAATAAGGATAGTGTATGGTAGAATAATAATTAATAGAATAGAATACCATTAATAGAATAGAATAACAATTAATAGAATAGAATAATTAATAGAATAAAAATTAACAGAATACAAAAGAATAATTAATAGGATAGGATAGGGTAGAATAATAATTAATAGAATAACAATTAATAGAATAGAATAACAATTAATAGAATAAAAATTAACAGAATGCAAAGAATAATTAATAGGATAGGATAGGGTAGAATAATAATTAATAGAATAACAATTAATAGAATAGAATAACAATTAATAGAATAAAAATTAACAGAATGCAAAAGAATAATTAATAGGATAGGATAGGGTAGAATAATAATTAATAGAATAGAATAACGATTAATAGAATAGAATAACAATTAATAGAATAAAAATTAACAGAATGCAAAGATAATTAATAGGATAGGATAGGGTGAATAACAATTAATAGAATAGAATAACGATTAATAGAATAGAATGAAATCAGAACAGAATAACTTTATTCTCACTTTGAAGGCACCCTAATCGGCCATACATGAAAGTGAAATTTCGGGGGTGGGTGGGTGGGTTTGTATCCAGCTCTCCAAGGGTCACAACCTCTCATGCAGACACCACTACACGAAGACCACAAAGCCAGCAAAGAAACCAACACCCACCCACTCGCCCCCCCCCCCCCAGGGAAACAAATCCCATGCCCGGGTCTTTATTTCGCACGGTCTGCGCGCGTGCAAGAGACTTTTTGCAAGGGCAAAGTTTCCCCCCCCCACACGTCCCCCCGCGTGTCCCGGACCGTCTCGGAGCCGGCGAGAGCCCAAGCAGGTACTACGCCTCCTCCTCCTCCTCCTCCTCCTCTTCCTCCTCCTCCTCGCCACCGCCACTTGCAAAGGCGACCGGGGCCAGATTGGCAGCTCCAGGGCGGGTAGGTGCAAGCAAGGGAAGGCTTCCCCAGATCCCCCCGATCTACAAGATCCACCAGGATCTGGATCCCGAAGCCAGGCCGGCTTGCTTCTTGCTTGCACCAAACCCCAAACAGCCGCAGCCTTGCAACAAGAGCCGGGCTTGCGGGATCGCGCGAGCCGTTCCGCGGGCGGGCAGGAGGGGGTGGTTGGTGGGGTGGATCGAGCGGCCGTTTGAGATCGATCGATCGATCGAACGAAGCCCGAGCAACGGCCGAGCCCGGAGCGGCCGCCCCGAAGAAGCGGGAGCAGCCTTTCGGTCAGCCGCTGCGGTCCCATCGCCCCGAGAAAGGGTTAATTTCCCCCCTTTTTTTCTCCCTCCTTCCCTCCCTCCCCCGAGGCTTCTGCAGAGCTGAGCCTCTCCTTGTGGTCTCCTTTCCTTTGGTGTGGATTGGTGGTGGGGGGGGGGGGGAGAGGAAGGAGGAAAGAGAGAGCGGGGGCTGCTTCCCACCCTGGCAGAGCAGGATTTGAAACTCGGTCCCCGGAAGGCTGAGCCCGACCTGCTGCTTCAGAGGACCCCCGGGAAGAGGATTGAACCCCCCCCCCCAACCCCCCCCTCCCACGCACAGCAAGATTTGGTTTCAAGGATAAAGATAGTCCTCGCTTTATGACCATAATGGAGCTCCACTTTTTTTGTGGCTAAGCGAGACATTTTTATTATTTTTCAAAAAAGTGACTTTGGCCCATCTTTCTTGGGACCGTTGTTAAACGAATCGCGGCGTCAGTTAAGGTAACTTGTTAAATGAATCTGGCTTCTGACCTTGGACCGACTCAGACGGTCGCAAAAGCAGGTGACTCCGGGACACCGCCACCGTCATATGTATGAATCGATGGCGAAGGGACTGAATTGTGATCCCGTGACCATAGGGAATACTGCCACTGGGTGTGAGGAATGGTCATAAGTCACCTTTTTTTTTTTTTAGTGCTGTTGTAACGTAGTGACGTTTTGTCCCATTTTACGACCTTTCTGGCCGCAAGTTGTTCAGCGAATTACTGCAGTGGTTAAGTTAGTTATATGGTTGTTAAGTGAATCCAGCAAGGGGTGCCAATAATGGTCGGTTTTTTGGGACTTCTGATCACAATTGAGCCAAGGTTTTTGTTGCTAAGCAAGACAGTCAAGTGAGTTTTGCCCTGTTTTACGACCTTTTCCCATTCCAGTCACTAAGCAATTGCTGCGGGTGTTAAGTGAGTCACACGGTTGTTAAGCGAATCTGGCTTCCCCGTGGACTTTGCTTGCCAGACGGTCGCAAAAGGGATATCGCGGGTCTCCCCCAGGGCCAGATTTAGGCTATTCCACTTATGGAATTTTTAAGTTTGTAAATTACATGAGAGACAATAAAATACATCATTACTGTGATATAAATCAATATATATCAATATATATACCCGGCCTCCCGACGGAGGGCGGCTCCGCTCTGCGGCAAAGGCAGCGAGGCCAGCTGCCGTCCCCTGATGTGCTCAGCTGCCCGGCTCGGCCCCCCTCGCCCTCCCCCTGCCTGGCCGCTGGTGGGCTCCGCGTCGACGGGGCAGCTACTACTGGGTAGCAGCCGCGCCTCTCACCCGACCGCCGGTGCCGGGAACGTGGGCAGGCTCCCCAACTGCCGCGGCGCTGAACGATCTTAACCAATACATTTTTATGTTGTTTATTAGTCATATGCGTCGAATTTCTCCTTATTTTCGGTTCAGTGTTTTAGTGTTCACTGTTTTTAGACTAGTGTAATTTTAATTTGCTAACAATTTGACTGTCGGCCCCTCTTGATCTTGAGGCCCTAGGCTGAAGCCTAGTTAGCCTATAGGGAAATCCGGCCCTGGTCTCTCCCCGGACACTGCAACTGTCATAACACTAGTCAGTTGCCATTTCTTTTCCATATCAAATTGTCTTTCTTTTATCAAAATACAAGATACAGAAATCCAAAGTGAAGGAAAAAAAGGGGAACGAGAAAATGTGGGATGGAAAGAGAAAAAGAATAACAGACAAGGACTTTCCACTCTCTTTGGCAAAGTTAAAGATAATGATAACATCGCAACATCCATTTTTTAAAATTAAATCTAAATTTTGTTCACAGGGAGGCTGCAAACGGTCGTAAGTTTGAATAAACGGTTCTAACTCACCCTTTTCGGTGCTGTTGTCACTAAATGAACGGTCGCTAGGTTGAGGATTCTCCGTACGGGTGAGATCCTCGTGACCGCAACCTAGGAGCCTGAAATTTACGTTGCTGAGTGAAAACGTTTCCTTAAGTGAGTTTGCCCCCCCCCCTTTCACGACTTCTCTCGCCACGGTTGTTAAGCGAATCATTGCGTTTGTTAAGTTAGCCAGACGGTTGTTAAGTGAATCGGGCTCCCCCATCGACTTTGCTCGTCAGAAGGCCGCCAAAAGGGTGGGGCCGTCATAAAAACAAGCCAGTTGCTAAGCGTCGGAATTCGGATCGCACGATCATGGGGATGCTGCAACGGTCGTAAGTGTGGGGGGGGAAAGGCCCCAAGTCCCTTTTTTCCAGTGCCGGCGTAACTCGGAGCGGTCCCTAAACAGACCGTCGTAGCCGAGGACTACTTGTAAATGGCTCTTAAGTGAATCCGGCTTCCCTGTTGACTCCGCTTGTCAGAAGGCCGTCAAGGGGGGGAGGATATCGCAGTGACTCCCGAGACGCTGCAACCGTCACTAACGGAAGGTTGTAACCCGAGGACTTCCCGTATCAGCGCTCCTCTTTTTTTCCCCCTTCCTTCCTTCTTTTTCCCCCCTGCAGCCATGAATAACCGACGAAGCCTTGATTTCCCTGCTCGTGATGGCGGGCATCATCCTCCTGGTGGGCATCTTCAGACAGCACGCCCACCGGGTGGTACGGCGGGCTTCCGATTGGTTCACTTTCCGCCCAGGAGCTGGCTGCCACTTTCCAGATCTGCGCTTGCACCCACGAACTCTGCCTGCTGGGCGGCCTGCTGCCCCGCCCGGAGATCGCCCTGTGGCTCACCTACATTTTCACCGTCCTCCACGGCTGGACGTTAACGGGCAGCGTGGGCAACCCGGCCAGCAGCATCCAACAGCTTTACAAGGGGCAGCTGAGGTCCCACGGGTGGTGCCTGCAGACGGCGGGGCAGTTGACGGCGGCCGTCTTGGCTCACCTGGGCATGAAATTCCTCTGGATGCTGGGCCTGACCTCCGGCCACCAGAGAGCCCAGCCGGACGTCTGCAGCAACCCCATTCAGACCACCATCCCCAACGCCTTCGGCCTGGAGTTCCTCTTCTCCTTCCTGCTACACCTGACCTTACTCCAGTTTGAGTCCACGAGCCCCACCATGAAAGTCCACCTGATCGCTCTGTTGATCACCTCCTTTGTCTACACAGGTTGGTGGGTTTATCCCTCGTTTGCTCCCACGGCTTAAAACTCGGATCGGGTAGTTGTTGTTGTTGTTGTTCTTCTTCTTCTCCTCGTCCTCCTCCTCCTCCTCATTCTTTTATCTTCTTCTCCTTCTTCTATATCTTCTCCTTCTCCTCCTCCGCCTCCTTCTATCTTCTTCTCTTCTCCTCCTCCTCCTATATCTTCTTTTCCTCCTCCTCCTCCTCCTTCTACCTTCTTCTCCTATATCTCCTCCTCCTCCTCCTCCTCCTCCTCCTCCTCCTCCTCCTCCTATCTTCTTCTCCTCCTCCTTCTATCTCTTTCTTCTATATCTTCTCTCTATATCTTCCCCTCCTCCTTCTATCTTCTTCTCTTCTCCTCCTACTTCTATATCTTCTTTTCCTCCTCCTCCTTCGTCTCCTCCTCCTTCTACCTTTTTCTCCTTCTATATCTCCTCCTCCTCCTCCTCCTCCTCCTCCTCCTATCTTCTCCTTCTATATCTTCTCCTCCTCCTCCTTCTCCTTCTTTCCTCTATATCTTCTCTCTATAGCTTCTCCTCCTTCTATCTTCTTCTCTTCTTCACCTCCTTCTATATCTTCTTTTACTCCTCCTCCTCCTCCTTCTACCTTCTCCTTCTATATCTCCTCCTTTTCCTTCTATCTTCTTCTCCTTCTATATCTTCTCCTACTTCTATATCTTCTTCTCCTTCTCCTTCTATCTTCTTCTACCATCTTCTCCTTCTTCTATCTCCTCCTCCTCCTATATCTTCTATCGTGTGTGTGTGTGTGTGTGTGTGTGTGTGTTCCAGCATAACTCTGGAATGCCTCAAGCAATTTCAACCAAACTTGGTACACAGATGACTTAGTCTCTGGAAACAAATACTGTGGGGGGTAAGACACTCCTAAAACCCCTCGTAATGTGTGTTCTGTTAAGATACAGCCTATCGTGCCTTAAAATGGCTTCTACTGTACTGCCGTAAAATGGCTTCTACTGTACAGCACAGTGGAGTTACCGTGGTAATGGCTTCACAGTCCTCCACAAGGGGGGGGGGGCTCCCTCTGGTAAGAGGAATAATCCAACATTAGAAATTACGTTTGGTCCGGACATTTTCCCCCCTATAAATAAATACCTGGGCAACGCCGGATTATCGGCTAGTTTGGAATACAGACAGTCCTCGACATACGACCACAATTAAGCCCAACATTTCTGTGGCTAAGCAGGGCAACTGTGAATGTCACTTAGACCCACGATGGCGCTAGTAGTTAGAATGCAGTCTTGGGGGAAAAAGCATCCGCTAGCAAGTTACGAAAACAGAAAGGGAAATTCGCAGTAAGGCTTAAACTTGGAAAGGTAGTCCTCGCTTAGTGACTGCCGTTTATTGAGCCTTTGCGGTCACCACAGGGATGAAAAAGTGTAGAGTATAGAACAACAGAGTTGGAAGGGACCTGGGAGGTCTTCTAGTCCAACCCCCTGCTCGGGCAGGAAACCCTACACTGCTTCTCGCTACACAATTGGTTGCCCAATTCTCTTCTTAAAAACATCCAGTGCTGGAGCATTTACAATTTCTGGAGGCAACGTTGTTCCTTTGCTCCTTGTAAGTTGACGCCTCGACGTTTGCAACCTCTGCGGGTCTTGCAAAGGGAAGGAAAGCTGGAGTAAGATTGTGAGCGCAGTCACGGTTTCACTTGACGATCGTTTTGCTGAAGAGCCTCCCGAAGGAGCCTCTTGTAAGAAGAAGAGGGCATTGTCTTCTGCAAATCCTTCCATCTGCCAACTGCGTTGCCTCTTCCATTAAGAGTCTTTCGGCCAGCCGCTCCTGCCGAATCACAATTGCGGCTTTTACTGCTCGGTTCCAGCATTCGCTGGGCTGACTCAAAAGCCTTGGGAACAATATCCCATGCCGTGTGTAATCGACGGAAAGAAAGAAAGAAAGAAAGAGAAGAAGGAAGGAAGGAAGGAAAGAAGGGAGGAAAGAAAGATAGAAGGAAAGAAAGAAGAAGAAAGAAGAAGGAAGAAAGGAAAGAAAGAAAGAAGAAAAGAAAGAAAAGAAAGAAAGAAGGAAAGAAAAGAAGAAAGAAAGAAAGAAAGAAAGAAAGAAAGAAAGAAAGAAAGAAAGAAAGAAAGAAAGAAAGAAAAAGCCGCTTCCAATTCTAATGTAAAGCGAATGTTAGAAGTTGTTGAGAACTTTCATATGCTTGGACTGTGGTTTTCTTACCATACTAAGGGTTTCCACAAAGGAGAATATTTGTAGCTCAGGGTTGAAATGAGAGGGTTTCTAGAGCTCTCTTGAGCTTGGATGTTTTCTTGCAGACGTTTCATTACCCAACTAGGTAATGTCATCAGTGTTAGAAGGGAGAGGGGTTTGAGGAGGAGGAGGAGAACTGTGGAGGAGGAGAACTGTGACATTTCATTACCCAACTAGATAATGTCATCAGTCCTAGAAGGGAGTGGATTTGAGGAGGAGGAGGAGGAGGAGGAGGAGGAGGAGGAGGAGGAGGAGGAGGAGGAGGAGGAGGAAAACTGTGGGGACCTTCGTGCTCTCTGAGCTTGGATGTTTTCTTGCAGACGTTTTATTACCCAAATAGGTAATAACATCAGTGTTAGAAGGGAATGGGGTTTGAGGAGGAGGAGGAGAACTATGGAGGAGGAGGAGAACTGTGACATTTCATTACCCAACTAGATAATGTCATCAGTGGACTGGGTTTGAGGAGGAGGAGGAGGAGGAAGAAGAGGAGGAGGAGGAGGAAAACTGTCGGCTCCTTGGTGCTCTCTGAGCTTGGATGTTTTCTTGCAGACGTTTTATTACCCAAATAGGTAATAACATCAGTGTTAGAAGGGAGTGGGGTTTGAGGAGGAGGAGGAGAACTATGGAGGAGGAGGAGGAGGAGAACTGTGACATTTCATTACCCAACTAGATAATGTCATCAGTGGACTGGGTTTGAGGAGGAGGAGGAGGAGGAAGAGGAGGAAGAAGAGGAGGAGGAGGAAAACTGTCGGCTCCTTGGTGCTCTCTGAGCTTGGTAGTTTTCTTACAGACGTTTCATTACCCAATTAGGTAACATCATCAGTGTTAGAAGGGAGTGGGGTTTGCAGAGTGGAAGAGGAGGAACAGGAAGAGGAAAAGGGCTGTTGGGTCCTTGCAGCTCTCTGAGCTTGGTGGTTTTCTGGTGGACGTTTCATTACCAAACTAGATAACATCATCAGTGCTAGGAGGGAGAGGGGTTGTGGAGGAGGAGGAAGGGAGGAGGAGGAGGAGGAGGAGGGCTGTGGGGTCCTTGGTGCTCTCTGAGGTTGGTGGTTTCCTTGCAGACATTTAATTAGAAAACCACCAAGCTCAGAGACCACCAAGGACCCCACAGTCTTCCTCCTTACCGCAACTCCCACTCTGCTAATGCGCTAGCCAGCAAAAGAAACTCCTGAAACATTTCCCCCCCTCCTCCAGGGTATGAAGATAGTCCTCAACTTGCAACACTTCATTTAGTGACCGCTCAAAGTTGCAACCGCATCTCGAAAAGTGACTCACGACTGCTTTTCGGAGTTAAAACCCTTTGCCGCTTCCCCTTGATCACACGATCAAAATTCCGACACCTGGCAACGGGCTCATACTTATGTCCGTTGCTGTGTCTCAAGATCACGTGATTCCCTTTGGCGACCTTCTGACAAACAACATCAATGGGGAAGCCGGATTCCCTTAACAACCATGTCCCTGCCTTAACAGCTGGAGTGTTTCACTTCACAGTGGTCGTAAAATGGGGCCCAAACTCACTTAGCAAAGGTCTCGCTTATCAGCAGAAAGTTTGAGCTCAACTGTGGTCGTACGTCAAGGACTAACTGAGCTAAAAAGTTATGTAGGTACAGAAGCGGAAAAGCCCGCTCTAGCATTTCGCGCGCAAAAAGCATAAGATAAATTCCCCCGCTTTTCCCTTCTCCCTGTCCTCCTATGGTCCTTCGTTTCCTCCTGGGTTGTTTTGAGAACAATCTGTTTGCCTCAGACATTCTCAGAGTTGGTGACCTTGGAACCAGAGTTTCCCCCTCCCAAATCATCCTCACATCTCAAGGCCTTCTCTCCACCTTCCCTGATAGTTGTCTGTTGGCGAGCAGGCTGGTTAGCGCGTCACCCACGACGCCTTCCCTCGCCAGACTATCCTAAGGATTCCTGAAAAGATCTGAAGAACCTATACCGCCCACCACCTACGCCGACCATCATCGATCATTAACCTTCCTCTGAAGAGTTTGGCAAACCCCCAAATGCAAACATCAACAATCCCTGAACTTTGGAATCTGTTCGATTTGGGACTCACTCCAAAATCTCCAGATCAGCACCTACTGGAATTGGCGATTAAATCCAAGCGCCGCGTCCATTAGTGAAAAAGCGCCTTCTTGCAGGATTTCAAGATGGGGCTTTTGTGTTGCCATGCCTGGTCAAATATTCCCTCCTTCTCCTCCTTCTCATGTCTATTTGAGATGCAGAAATTGAGAGCAAGAGATGGTTTGGGTGGTCCATGGAATAGACACGTTCCATGGTCTAGTGTAGGAGTGTCAAACTGAACTTCTTTGAGGGGGCGGATTAGCATTGTAGTTCTTCTCTGTGGGCGGGGGGGGGGGGGAGAAGGGGAAAGACAAGATGGATGCCACCTCCAGCACCCTTCCAGCCAAAACTGGGTCTAGTATTTGGTAGAACTCTAGAGATATCACTCTCTGATAGGAATGTACTAGCTGGATACCCGTGCTTCGCGATGAAACTATGTGATCAGGCAATGCAGGAGAAATCCGGTTCACTACGGTTCAATCTATTGGCTTAGTGGTGGTTGGTGATTGAAACACCTGAGGGAATATCGCTCCCGCCGCCTTGAGTCCGGAATCAGTTCCGTAGATGGAGAGCGTAGACATTTTTGTGAGGTACCAACATTTAGTACTGTAGGGAGTCTCAGGCTGCTCCTGAGTGAAGGAGTGGACCGTCTGCCAGTTTGAACTGAGGTAACGGAATGTGAGGCAAGTGGCAGTTGGAACAGAATTATTTTCAGGTGGGGAGGGGGAGTAGAACTCCTTAGCATCAAGGCGTGTTAATTACTATATAAGAAATACTAATGATCTGATGACCATTTCGAAAAATCCTTTCTTAGCGAGCACCTAGAAGCCAAGAGGAAAATCCGTGTCAAATTTCAAGTTTGTAGGCTTTACGGTTCTGGAGATTTTGTGATGAGTGAATGGTACTTGGGTTTTATATATATATATATAGATCATCAATGGTTCTGAACTACCTGATTCTTATGCCAGCGAGCTAATTTGATTGCCTCTTAAAAGTTGCATGAGGTCTTAAAAGAGAAACGTTTTCTGTTCTCTCCTAGGAGGACACCTCACTGGTGCGTTATTTAACCCAGCCCTGGCTTTTTCTCTGCATGGAAACTGCTTCATAGACCAGTTCTGGAATTACCTGGCGGTGTATTGCATCGCACCATGCGCCGGTGAGCAGTTTTGTATTTTTATTTCTTGGGCAGACAAGGATCCCTAAATTGTAGGAAGCAAGGGGTCTAAAACAGTGGTGGTAAATCTTTTTGACACTCAGTGCCCGAACGGAAACCCAAAAGACCAGCTGGCTTCCCCTTTCACTTTTGCTTGTCAGAAGATTGCAAAAGGTCATCCCTTCACCCTGGGATGCTGCAACCGGCATAAGTACATGCCAGTTGCCAAGTGTTTGAATTTTGATCACGTGTATTATGCTGCAATAGTGACATGAAAAATGGTCTAGAATAGAATAGAAAATATAGAAAATAGAACAGAGAAAATAGAAAATAGAATAAGAATATGAATAGAATAAGAATAGAATAGAAAATATAGAAAATAGAACATAGAAAATAGAATAAGAATATGAATAGAATAAGAATAGAATAGAAAATAAAATGGAATAGAATAAGAATAGAAAGTATAGAAAATAGAATGGAATAGAATAAGAATTGAATAGAAAATAGAATAGAAAAAGAATAGAAAAGAAAATAGAATAGAATAGAATAAGAATAGAATAGAAAATATAGAAAATAGAAAAAGAATTTGAATAGAATAAGAATAGAAAATAGAATAGAATAGAAAAAGAATAGAATAGAGTAAGAATAGAATAGAAAATATAGAAAATAGAATAGAGAAAATAGAAAATAGAATAAGAATATGAATAGAATAAGAATAGAACATAAAATTTAGAAAATAGAATGGAATAGAATAAGAATAGAATAGAAAATATCGAAAGTAGAATAGAGAAAATAGAAAATGGAATAAGAATATGAATAGAATAAGAATAGAATAGAAAATATAGAAAATAGAATACAATAGAATAAGAATAGAATAGAAAATAGAAAAAGAATTTGAATAGAATAAGAATAGAATAGAAAATAGAATAGAATAAGAATAGAATAGAATAGAAAATAGAGAAAATAGAATAGAGAAAATAGAAAATAGAATAAGAATATGAATAGAATAAGAATAGAATAGAAAATATAGAAAATAGAATACAATAGAATAAGAATAGAAAATATCAAAAGTAGAATAGAGAAAATAGAAAATAGACTTAGAATATGAATAGAATAAGAATTGAATAGAAAATAGAATAGAATAAGAATAGAATAGAAGGAGGATTGAATAGAAAATAGAATAGAGAAAATAGAAAATAGAATAGAATAAGAATAGAATAGAAAATAGAATAGAATAGAAAAAATAGGAGGAAGAGAATGGAAGAGAGTTTAAACGGACCTTGGAGGTCTTCTAGTCCAGCCCCCTTGCTCAGCAGGAAACCAATACCATTTCAGACGCCTCCAAAATCTGAATTCAGAAATCAATTTTTTCACTGCCTTGTAACTCCGGTCACCAAATGGATGTTTGTAAGTCAAGAATCACCTTTACAGATAGTTCACACTCTTTGAAAATCGTTCAACCCAAGGGGCATCCACTGCTATTTTAATCTGTTTTTTTTCTTCCCTTTTCAAATAGCTCAAAAAAATCTTATTGGTCTCTTTCAGGATCCTTGTTTGTCTCTGTTATATGGGATGACGTTCTCCCTGGGAGGCACAGATATGTTTAAGGCCCGAGACGACAGAGGTTCAAGCATCCCATTACAAAAACAGATGCAATTTTCCTCGCCTTTTCCTGGAGACCGACGTCAAAGTATTCTTAACATCTTTCAGAGCTTGATTTTGAGCCTGTCTTGTGCTTTAAAAATTTCCTGCGCTAAGACATGTGGGGGAAAAATCACCGGGATGTGTTTTTCAGATCCTTGAAAACTTGAAAAGCCAAACATCTGTACACCTTTTTTACAAGGGAAGTTATTTTCCTTTTATGCCCATTTCATCCCTTTTTCAGGAAATAAGTTACCGTTTTAAGCGAAAACAAACAATTCATTTAAAAAAAATGTAGCCCACAAAAAAAGTGTCATAGGGAAAAAAAAAGACTTTTTCATTAAAAAAAATGTAGCTGGGCAATAGGACGGCAGCTAAAATGGTCCCAATGAAAAGATTATTGGGACCGTTTCGCTGGATGTTTAGATCAGTGTTTCTCAACCTTAGCAACTTGAAGATGTCTGGACTTCAACTCCCAGAATTCCCCAGCCAGCGAATTCTGGGAGTTGAAGTCCGGACATCTTCAAGTTGCCAAGGTTAAGAAACACTGGTTTAGATCACCGTTTTTTGTTTTTTTTAAAAAAAACCTCAACCATTTTGCATGCGTGGACTTCAACTCCCAGAATTCCTCAGCCCAACCTTGACTGGGGGATTCTGGGAGTTGTAGTTCCATTCATTCTTAAAGCAGCTAAGTTTGAGAAACACTGGGCTTGAAAATGATTCAGTAAGCTACATCCTAAACTAGGTCTTAATTCTGAAATTCTGAGATTCTTTTGTGGGTTATCCAAATCATTTAAATTTCTGCAGAATATTGTTTCTACCAGCTCATATAAGGTGAGGCAGCCTCAAACCCCTTTAAAAACATTTATACTATTTGATACTATTTTTTTTAAAAAGTGTCAGCCACCTTTGTATAAATGATAGTTTATAAAGCACGGTTTCATGCATATAACTTTATGCATATAAAAAGCACAAAACCCAGCAGGTATATCGTTAACTAAGGGCTGAAACATTACCTTTTTAAAAGCAGCTCTTTATTGCTAAAGCGGCAAACAAGGCGCAAAAAGGAGAAACCATCGCATCGTTATGACAATTGCATGGTTTCACATATGCTTCAAGATTTTAGGCATCCATACAAGAGTTCCCTCAATTATTTGCACAATCTGGAAATTCAGCAGCTTATGAAATAAAACAAGAGTGTGTGCCATAATTTTTCTGAGAGCATCTGTGCTGGAGCGAACGTGGTCCTTCTAGAATTTCTATTTTGTTCTGTTAATACGAAACGGTTTCTATTTTGTTGTGTTAAGCTAATTCTCCCTCCCCGAATCTTAGAAAGAAAGTGAAGGTTTTGTTTCAGGAAAACGTGAAATTTCCGACCCGTTTAAATGTTGGAAGCACTTTTAAAGGAGTCTTTTGGACTATTAAAAATGCCTTAATGCGAACTAGAGTTGACAGGATGGAGCCTGGAAGTACCCCAAATTTTTTTTTTTTAAAAAAAGAACATACCCTTAATATTTTGGGTGGATGAAAGAGTTTGTTGCGGTTTGTTTTTTGCACAGTTTATATTTAAAGAACCCTGAAGCGATCACCAATGGTCCTTGAATTCCAGCTAAAGGATTTCTGTTAATGTTAACGGTTGTCTCCTTCGCAACAACGGTGAAATTCGCGCTGTAATCGTTTATATTACACGCCTTTGATATGTTGTCATTGTAGCGCTGCTGCAGAAAAGGAGGCATTGAAATATTCCTGCAGCAAAGCAGGGGGGATATGGAGTTCTAATCTTGGCGCTAATTGAATTAGAAAAATCATCTCCAATTTCCCTTCCCCTGTGAAACTTGAACGTGGCACGTCCAGTCATGGAAAATGAAGCGAGCACCTGCACAAAATACCCACAACTTTGCATAAGGGGTTAAATATTGTCTTAAAAGAGTAGATTATTTTCTTAATAAAGAAGAGTTTACTTTTACAACTCTGTGATGTTTTTTTTTCCTCCCCAAAACTTTGCTGTTGTTATTAGTTGCGTAGTTGTGTTCTGACCCATTGCAACCCCATAGACAGCGTTCCTCCAGGCCTTCCTGTCCTCTACCATCCTCTGGAGTCCATTGAAGCTCATGCCTACTGCTTCAGTGACTCCATCCAGCCACCTCCTTCTCTGTCATCCCTTCTTCTTTTGCCCTCTGTCGTTCCAAGCCTTCTCCAGGGAGTCCTTCCTTCTCATTAGGTGGCCAAAGCCTTTGAGTTTCCTCTGCAGGATCTGGCCTTCTAAAGAGCAGCCAGGGTTGATCTCCTCTAGGACTGACCGGTTGGATGGCCTTGCAGTCCAAGGGACTCAATGCAGGCGTCTTCTCCAGCACCAGAGTTCAAAGGTCTCCATTCTTTGGCCCTCAGTCTTCCTTATGGTTCAATATCAGGGAATGTCGGCCACTGGCCCCTCCAGCAGCTGAATCAGAGAAGGAGGAGGTGTGGGAATCAGGGCCAGCATCAAGGTAATCTGAGAGCTCCAAGGGAGAAGAGGGAATGGAGCTGGCAGAGTGAGACACAGAGAGAGTGAGACAGAGAGAGAGTCAGAGAGAGAGAAAGAGAAAGAGAGACAGAACCTGGGCTGTCCATCAGCTCTCAGATGGCGAGTCAACACCTCCAGGTCTGGAGGTGGCTGATAAGGAAGAGGAGGAACAGTCAAGTCCAGTGCCTGACGCATGAATGCCCAGAAGGCAGAGGAGAGGAGAACAATGGAAATCTATGGGCAGGTCCTCAGGACAGAAGAGCCACCGCTGCTAGTGAAGTCCAACCCTAGCTCTGGGGATGAAAGGCAGGGGACAGAGATGAATAGATGTGGCAGAGGAGAACAATGGAAATCTATGGGCCGGTCCTCGGGACAGAAGAGCCACCGCTGCTAGTGAAGTCCAACCGTAGCTCTGGGGATAAAAGGCAGGGGGCGCAGATGAATAGATGTGGCAGAGGAGAGGAGAACAATGGAAATCTATGGGCCGGTCCTCGGGACAGAAGAGCCACTGCTGCTAGTGAAGTCCAACCGTAGCTCTGGGGATGAAAGGCAGGGGACAGAGATGAATAGATGTGGCAGAGGAGAGGAGAGCAGTGGAAATCTATGGGCCGGTCCTCGGGACAGAAGAGCCACTGCTGCTAGTGAAGCCCAACCCTAACTCTGGGGATAAAAGGTGGGGGGCGGAGATGAATAGAGGTGGCAGACAACTACTCATCTGCCCTCTGGCTGGATTTGTCAGCCTGAGAAACTTTGCCGGCGCTCCTAAGAAAGGAATCTTTTGAGTTCACGTCAGAGGGTTGGTTGTGTTCGGGGATCTGGGTCAGAACAGGGAGACGCTGCATTTCTCATGATCAGATGGCAGTAGAGATAGTCCTCGGCTTACAACCGTTCGTTCGGCGACCGTTCAAAGTCACTCAATGAAGTTTACGAAGACAGAACAGCAGCAGTTTAAAAAAAAGGGGACTTACGACCGTTTCCCACACTTATGAACCTTTGCAGCAGCCACGTGGTCACGAGATCAAAATTCAGGCACCTGGCAACTGACTCATATTTATGGCGGACGCAGTCTCCCGGGGTCACGTGATTCCCCTTTTGTGACCTTCTGATAAGCCAAGTCAATGGGGAAGCCAAATTCACTTAACAACGGTGTTGCTAACTACATACTGAGCTGAACATACAGTTAAGATCACAGCTTACAACTGGTTGCTAAAATGACCAAAGTTACAACAGATCATACAACCCCCGACACCCCCCCCCAAGGTACTTATGCTCCGTTTCTGAAGGCCTCACAACCACATTCCATGTGGCATTTATTGCCCTTTGCAGCCTCCTGCAATCATCTAACCACAATTGATAACATTTCTGCTGAAAACCAGTGTTTATTTCTGAGTTTGGCCAAAATCGCCCCATAGCGAAGGTGGACTCACTTAAGGACCGAGTTTGCTTGATTAGGGACGCGATGGCTCAGCGGCTAAGACGCGGAGCCTGTTGATCAGAAAGCTTCGTGGTTCGAATCCATAACGCTGCTTAACGGAGGGAGCTCCCGTGACTCGTCCCAGCTTCTGCCAACCGAAGAGTTCGAAAAATGCAAGTAGAAAAATAGGGACCACCTTTGGTGGGAAGGGAACAGCGTTCCGTGCGCCTTTGGCGTTGAGTCATGCTGTCCACATGACCACGGAGACGTCTTCGGACAGCACTGGCTCTTCGGCTTTGAAACGGAGATGAGCAGCGTCCCCTAGAGTCGGGAACGACTAGCGCATATGTGCGAGGGGGACCTTCACCTTTGCTTTATGAAAACAAGGCCATAAAAACAGATCTAATTACCTGTTGACCCACCTTATGACCATCATGACTTATGACCGTAAGCCGAGGACTTCCTGTACCGTGGTTACTATAGGTGTCCCACTTTGAATACCGAGGTAAACACCAGTCGCTTTTAGCCTGAGCAGAAACGTGAAAATATTAATAAGTTCCCAGCAATAAGCAAGCTAATAAGCTGTAAGATACAAAAATCATCTTTATTGAACCACTTCATTGTCATTTTATAGCGGAAATAACAAAAAAAGATTTATCTGGAGCTGAGAACCATTTGCTTGGGTGCCAAAAGGAGCCCCTAGAAACATCAGACAAGATTCTCGGAGAGACGGAGTCAAATTCTTTGCAGGGTATCCACAATTTCCTTAACTTTGCATCTCTGTCGTAAACTCTAGACACCTTAGATAATAGCATAATAATCCCTGTTGTGCGAACCTGGCTGTAGACAAACAAGCATTAAAACCTACGGGAAAGATCCTGGAAACATCTAAAATCCTAAGTTACAATTTTATTCCTTACTCTCTAATACAGTGTTTCTCAACCTTGGCAACTTGAAGATGTCCGGACTTCAACTCCCAGAATCCCCCAGCCAGCGAGAAAAAGGTTGAGAAACACTGCTCTAATACAAGGGTGTGTCCAATCTTGGCAACCTTTTAAGATTTGCTGACTTTTAACTCCCAGAACTTAAGATTTTGGGACTTTCAACTCAGCATGGCTGGCTGGGGAATTCTGGGAGTTGAAGTCCAGACATCTTCAAGTTGCCAAGGTTGAGAAACACTGCCTTAGATAATAGCATAATAATCCCTGTTGTGCGAACCTGGCTGTAGACAAACAAGCATTAAAACCTACGGGAAAGATCCTGGAAACATCTAAAATCCTAAGTTACAATTTTATTCCTTACTCTCTAATACAGTGTTTCTCAACCTTGGCAACTTGAAGATGTCCGGACTTCAACTCCCAGAATCCCCCAGCCAGCGAATGCTGGCTGGGGGATTCTGGGAGTTGAAGTCCGGACATCTTCAAGTTGAAAAAGGTTGAGAAACACTGCTCTAATACAAGGGTGTGTCCAATCTTGGCAACCTTTTAAGATTTGCTGACTTTTAACTCCCAGAACTTAAGATTTTGGGACTTTCAATTCAGCATGGCTGGCTGGGGAATTCTGGGAGTTGAAGTTCACTAGTATTAAAAACCTGTAGAAGTTGGATTTCCATGCTCTAGTATTTCATGTAAAGGCTCTCCTAATTGCAAGCCATAATTAAGTCTCCGATCAGAGCCAAGATGTAACTTCCCCTCTGTGTGTGTGTGTGTTGCATTCTATGTGTATGAAAAAAGGTCAAATCGTGTTTTATAAGCGCAGCTACAAAACCATTTGCAGAGTCTCCATGTTTGGGTCTAATTAGAGGTTGTTGAACTGTGTTTATTCTTGTAATCTTCTCAATCTTGGGGAAATCCTGCTTTGAAGACGCCAATAGAATCTGAAAGACACAAGAAGTTGCATTTCAGAAAAAAGAAAGAAAGAGGGAGGGAGGGAAGGGACAGAGGGAGGAAGAAAAGAGAAAATGAAATAACGAAAGGAAAAAACAAAAGAAAGAGAAAAAGAAGAAAGAAAAAGGGAGGGAGGGAAGGAAGGAAAGAAAGAAGAAAAAGAAAGGGGAAAGAAATAAAGGAAGAAAAATAAAGAGAATAAATGAATGAATGAAAGAGAAAAAGAAAGGGAAAAAGTAAGAAAGAAAAAAGAAAGAAAAAGGGAGGGAAGGAAGGAAAGAAAGAAAAGAAAGGAAGGGAAAGAGGAAGGGAGGGAGGATGAAAGAAAGAGAAAAAATAAATGAATGAAAGAAAAAGAAAGGAGAAAGAAAGAAAAAGGGAGGGAGGAAAAGAAAGAAAAAGAAAGAACGAAAAGAAAGGAAGGGAAAGAGGAAGGGAGGGAGGATGAAAGAAAGAAAAAATAAATGAATGAAAGAAAAAGGAGAAAGAAAGGAGAAAGAAAGAAAAAAGGAGGGACGGAAAGAAAGAATAAGAAAGAAAAGAAAGGAAGGGAAAGAGGAAGAGCGGGAGGATGAAAGAAAGAAAGAAAATAAATGAATGAAAGAAAAAGAAAGGGGAAAAGTAAAAAAGAAAGAAAGAAAAAGGGAAGGAGGGAAAGAAAGAATAAGAAAAGAAAGGAAGGAAAGAGGAAGGGAGGAAGAAAGAGAAAAAGAAAGAGAAAGAAGGACAGAAAGAAAGAAAGAAAGAATCTCCTGACAGAGTTTCACATTAGTTTTCTTTTCGGTTCCACCACAAAACCGCGGACGGCAAAAAAAAGAAAGCGCGCATTTGACGTCATCACAGCGCGACGAAAACATCGCGCTGTGATCGATAAATGTAAAAATAAAGCGAAAACCTTACCCTAACCCCCCCCAAACCTAACCCTAAACCTAAGTGCTTTAATTTTATTTTTATTTCAATTTTTAATTTTTTTCGTTGCGCTGTGATGACGTCAAATGTGCGCTTTCGTCGAGCGCGATTTTGCCGTCCGCGGTTTTGACGGGTCACGTTCTTTTCAAGTAAGCTTTGAAAAGCTCACAATGTAAAAACCTACCAGTTTAGAAAAGCTGTAAATGTGAGTAGATGAATAGGTACCACCCGTGGGAAGGCAACAGGTTTTCCATGGGCCTTTGGCATACAGGTATTCCTCAACTTACAACAGTTCATTTAGTGATCGTTTGAAGTTACAACGGCATCGAAAAAAAGGGACTTATGACTCTTTTTCACGCTTACGACCACTGCAGTATCCCTGTGGTCATGTGATCAAATTTCGGACGCTTGGCAACTAACTCATATTTAGGATGATTGCAGGGTCCCAGGGTCACATGATCCCCTTTTGTGACCTCCTGACAAGCAAAGTCAACAGCCAGAGTCACTTTACAACCGTGTTGTTAAATTATCGACGGTGGCGAATCACTTAACAACGGAGGCCACAAAAGTTGTAAAAGGGGGCAAAACTCCCTTAACAAATGTCTCATTTAACATCATCATGTGGACATAAGTGGAGGGCTTGTCATTTGCTTATTGACCGTTCCAGGTTGCAACGGTGCTGAAAAAAAATGGCTTACAAAGTGACTGATACTTATGACCATCACGGATCCTTCACAATGAGGCGAACAAATTTCGAGCACTTGGTTCGTAGGACGGAGCAGTGTCCCGGAGCGAATGGGATTACCATTTTGCAAACTTCTGACGAACAAAATCAATGGAGGGGAAGCTGGATTCACTTAACAACCAAAGGATTCACTTAACAAACCGCAGAGCAGAGGGTTCGGGTTTTTAACAAACTGGATTATTGGTCTGAGCTAAAGCAAGGAAAGGAAGCCAGAGGGTCAACGCATTGAAGAGAGATAATTAGGAGGGCCAACCTGGCCATCGTTCCTACCTTCCTTTAATGCTCAACATCGGCATCTTCAAATTGTCCCGTAACCACTGGGGCTGCATCGACTTCCATTCCATCTGAAAGCAAAAACAGCCACGGAATGAAGATCGCAACAGCACTTAAGACTTATATACCGCTTCACAGGGCTTTCACAGCCTTCTCAAAGCGGTTTACGGAGTCAGCCTCTTGCCCCCAACAATGTGGGCTCCTCAATTGACCCACCTCGGAAGGACGGAAGGCTGAGTCAACCTGGAGCCTGGTGAGATTCGAACTGCCAAATGGCAGGCAGGCAGCAGAAGCAGCCTGCAGTACTGCACTCTAACCACTGCGCCACCATGGCTCATATGATAGATGATGGATGGATGAAGATAGGTAGGTAGGTAGATAGGTAGGTAGGTAGGTAGGTAGGTAGATAGATAGATAGATAGATATAGAATGATAGATAATAGGTAGGTAGGTAGGTAGGTAGGTAGGTAGATAGATAGATAGATGTAATAGCACTTAGACTTATATACCGCTTCAGTGCTTTCACAGCCTTCTCAAAGCGGTTTACAGAGTCAGCCTTTTGCCCCCAACAATCTGGGTCCTCGTTTGAGCCACCTCGGAAGGACGGAAGGCTGGAGCCTGGTGAGATTCTAACTCCTGGCTGTGGGCAGAGTTTACAATACCGTGTTTCCCCCCGAAAATAAGACAGGTGGTTATTTTCTTCTGACTCCCGAAATAAGCGCTTGGCCTTATTTTCGGGGAGGTCTTGTTATTTTTGAGGTGCAGGAGGCGGAGAGCGGGGTCACCTCAGGGCTGCTGCAGCGAGGCGAGTCACTTGGCCTGCCGCTCTTTTTGCGACGGCCGTTAGCGTGACAGAAGAGGCACGATGGTGAGGGTTGTGGGGAGTGGCTGTTAGGTAAGGGCGTGTGGGATGCATAGGCCATGTCCCCCTTCCCCCCCTTTGCCTCCTCTCCTCAAGTTGTTTGCGCGGCAAGTAACCAGAGGAAATTGCGGGGACTGGCTGCACATGCGCTTAAATATTCTCGGGGAGGGCTTATTTTCGGGGGAGGGCTCATTTTAGTGCATGCGTTCAAAAGCTCAATTGGGCTTATTATCCAGGGAGGTCTTATTTCCGGGGAAACAGGATACTGCACTCGAAACACTGCAATATTATGGCTTGCTCCTTCCTTCCTTCCTTCCCTCCCTCCTCCTCCTCCTTCCCTCCCTCCCTCCTTCCTCCTCCTCCTCCTTCCTTCCTTCCTTGCTCTTCACAGTGCTTTCCAGCCCTCTCTAAGTGGTTTTACAGAACCAGCCTCTCACCCCCAACTGGGTCCTCATTTTACCGACCTCAGAAGGACGGAAGGCTGAGTCAACCTTGAGCTGGTCAGGATGAAACTGCCGAACTGCTGGCAGCTGGCAGTCAGCAAATGTAGCCTGCAGTACTGCATTCTAAGCACTGCGCCGCCACGGCTACTGCAGGTGGTCCTCAACTTACGACCATTCATTTAAATGACCATTTGAAGGGACACCGGCACCGAAAAAAGTGAATTATGACCGTTTTTCACACCTACAAAAATGTTGCAACATCCCCGTGGTCACGGGATCAAAATTCAGATGCTCGGCAGCTGGTTCACATTTACGACGGTCACAGTGTTCGTGTGCATCTGTGTGACGTGATCCCTTTATGACCTTCTGACAAGCCAAAATCCATGGGGAAATCAGATTCACTTAACAACCGTGTTATAAACTGCAGTGATTCACTTAATGACTGCGGCATCCAAATCTCTTTCTCATTAGATGGAAGGAAAGTTTGTTGAAAATGATTGGGTGGGTTTCAGCCGGTACAGCCATACCGGTAGTAGTCAGGAGCAGCGGCCACCGTACTGGTACAGTGGCTCGTTTGGCCCACCTGCGCGCGTTCCTTACCTGTTTTTAAGGCAACCGGGGCAATTGTGCACACCCGCACGCCGCCTGTGCGACCTCCGACAAGCAGCCTGGTGTCGCAGGATCGGTGTGCATGCGTGGGCAGCACATATCAGCAGAGCACACGTCCTGCGTGTGCACGAATGGGCCACGAGTACCGAAGATAAGAGCAACCCACCACTGGCAGATTTCTCTACATTTCGACACAGGAAGAGAGTTGCGTCGAGCAACAAAAATCTTTTGCAGAGCTTGGAGGTGCCTGCCTTAAATCCTAACCACAGACCGTGACCCGTCAAAACCGCGCTCGACTAAAGCGCGCCCGATTAAACCGCGTCGCTGATGTCATCAACAGGGTGACAACAGCCAGCGCGGAGAAAGAAGGGCGCTTTAAATAGCGCTTTGAAAGCAAGCCGATTCAACTTAAGGTAAGGGTTAGGTTTAGGGTTAGCTTTAGGGTTAGGTTTAGGGTTAGGTTAAGGGTTAGGGTTAGGTTTAGGGTTACGTGAAGGGTTAGGGTTAGGTTTCGGGTTAGGTTAAGGGTTAGGTTTAGGGTTAGGTTTAGGGTTAGGTTTAGGGGGGTTAGGTTTAGGTTTAGGGGTTAATTTTAGGTTTAGGGTTTACAGCGTGCTCCTGTCTCTGCGCTGTTGTCGCCCTGTTGATGATGTCAGCGACGCGGTTTAGTCGGGCGCGGTTTAGTAGGGCACGGTTTTGTGGGTGAACCACCAGAGACGGCCCCTCAAACATTCCAAGGTGTCTCAAGAAAAGCTGCACGCCGAATCCGTACCTTCAAAATCCCTCAGAGTCTCTTCCGTTCTCACCCCGGCCATGTGGTACTGAGTGCTTACGGACTGGGCCAGCATGCCCTCCAGCCTCTCCAAGGTCGCCTGACCCTCGGCTGTTAAACGCGACAAGCCTTCCTCGTACGTGTAGAAGGACGGGATATCGCCTTGACCGATTTCTGTGCCAAGAACAAAACCCAAAACGCAGGTTAGCCTTTAAAACAGGGGTCCCAAATGTCTGGGGGCCGCGGCTTAATTACCGCTGAGCCACAGGAGTGGCCGGCCAGAGTGCGTGCGTTCATGCGGCCTCACTTGTGCGAGCTGTTGTAGCCTGTTGGCCACTGGGCAGAAGAATCAGAGAAGGAGAGGGAAGAGTGGGAGTCAGGGCAATATGAGAGCTCCAAGGGGGAAGAGGGAATGGAGCTGGCAGAGAGAGAGAGACAGAGGCGGAGCCTGGGCCGCCGTCAGCCCTCAGATGGAGCGTCAACAGCCCCCAGGTCTGGAGGTGGCCTATGAGGAAGAGGAGAACAGCTGGGTCCAGTGCCTGATGCGCGGATGCACAGAATGCAGAGGAGAGGAGAGCAGTGGAAATCTATGGGCCGGTCCCTGGGACAGAAGAGCCACCGCTGCTAGCGAAGCCCCACCCTAGCTCTGGGGAATAAAAGGCAGGGGACAGAGATGAATAGATGTGGCAGAGGAGAGGAGAGCAGTGGAAATCTATGGGCTGATCCTTGGGACAGAAGAGCCAAAGCTGCTAGAAAAGCCCCACCTTAGCTCTGGGGATAAAAGGCAGGGGGCGCAGATGAATAGATGTGGCAGAGGAGAGGAGAACAATGGAAATCTATGGGCCGGTCCTCGGGACAGAAGAGCCACTGCTGCTAGCGAAGCCCCACCCTAACTCTGGGGATCAAAGGGAGGGGGCGGAGATGAATAGATATGGCAGAGGAGAGGAGAGCAGTGGAAATCTATGGGCTGATCCTTGGGACAGAAGAGCCAAAGCTGCTAGAAAAGCCCCACCTTAGCTCTGGGGATAGAAGGCAGGGGACAGTGATGAATAGGTGTGGCAGACAACTATTCATCTCCCAGCCGGACAGACTTGTTAGACAGCGGTGCGAGAAATTTTTTGCCAGGGCTGCCGGTGCTCCTAATAAAGGAATCTGTGGAGTTCACGTCAGAGGGTTGGTCGTGGTTGTGGAGCTAGGTCAGAACACGAGCGTTGCCATAGGCGCTCGTGGTCCCACTCACGCGAGCCTCATTATTACTTGCAGCCGGGTCGCACAACTCGCTGTGAATGTTGTGGGCGCTCGTGCAGGCCCATAAAACCACCCCATCTTTCCCCTCTCCCACTGCTCTGGCCCGCCAACCCAAAAAGTTTGGGGAACTCTGCCTTAGAAGAGAACACAACATGGTCTGCTCATGTGATTAAAATTCAGATGCCGGGCAATTGACTTGTACTTATGACGGTCACAGCCTCCTGGAGTCAGGTGATCCCATTTTGCGACCTTCGGATGAGCAGAGTCAATGGGGAAGCTGCATCCACTCTGCCACCACGTCATTCACCTCACTGCCGCGATTCGCTTAACAACGGTGGTGAGAAAGGTCGCAAAACGGGGCAAAACTCACTTAACAAATGTCCCAGTTAGCGACAGAAATTTTAGGCTTGATTGTGGCCGTAAATCCAGGACTACCTGTGTTACTTTCCAGGAATTATTTCAATAAGTAACCTGATTCTATTACCTATCTTTGTGGAGGGGTGGTGGTGGCCGTTAAGCTAATGGCACAGTCATTAAGCAGAAAGCACAGTCATTAAGTGAACACTGCAGTCGTTAAGAAAGCCTGTTTTTCCCAATGAACCTTGTTTGGCAGAAATTGGAAGGAAAGACCAGAAACCAGTAGAAGAGTAAAACAGTCACATGACTTTAGAGCATGACGGACAGCCATAAATGCAAGCCAAGCGCCCACAATACGATCACATCGCCCCCCTCCCCTCTGTAACAAGGGAGTGTTCAGAAACTTACGGAGAGGTCATAAGTAACTCAGGGAAAGCCTGTAACTTCAAGCAGTGAGTAAGCGACCAGTCGTTAGGTGAGGACTACCTTACAGACTAAAACGATGATTAATCAAGGAATGTCTCTGGAGGTTCTCCGCCATCCAGGTCACGATTGTCCCAAATGTGCTTTTTTTTCAGGAGGGAAATGGACTTTCTTGCTTTTTCCTTTTGAAGACATTTCACTTCTCATCCAAGAAGCTTCTTCAGCTCTGACTGGATGGTGGGGAATGGAAGGATTTATAGTCCTTGCAGGCAGCTGGTCATTTGCATCCTTTTAGAGGGTCGTTGAGGCCACTTGGAGGTTTGTCTGTGTCCTCAGGGTCACCTGAGTGGTGCAAATGGTTCCTGTAGCCTGCAATTTTTCCCTCTGGAAATCCATTCCTTCTCTCACCCCATTCCAAGGGTCTTCACCCCAAATTGTATAGCTAAAAAGTCTGTAGAGATTCTCCATCATCCAGGTCAGGGTTGTCTCAAAGATGCTTTTTTCAGGAGGCAACTGGACTTTCTGTTTTTTTCTTAGAAGACGTTTCGCTTCTCATCCAAGAAGCTTCTTCAGCTCTGACCGGGTGGTGGGGAAGGATTGATCCTCCTTGCAGGCAGCTGGTCATTTGCCTCCTTTTAGAGGGTCGTTGAGGCCACTTGGAGGCTTATCTGTGTCCTCAGGGTCACCTGAGTGGTGCAAATGGATGTGGAGCCTTCTTGGAGCTCCTGAAAGGATTGTGTTGTGGAGCTGTGCTTTCTGCAGGATGTTTCAGCAGTTCCAAGATGCCTCCACACCCATTTGCACTACTTAGGTGACCTTAAGGAAACAGACAAACCTCCAGGTGGCCTCAGCGACCCTTTAAAAGGATGCAAATGACCAGCTGCCTGCAAGGAGTATCAATCCTTCCATTCCCCCACCATCCAATAACAACTGAAGAAGCTTCTTGGATGAGAAGAGAAACATCTTCCAAGAAAAACAAGAAAGTCCAGTTGCCTCCTGAAAAAAGCACCTTGGGGACAACCATGACCTGGATGGCGGAGAATCTCTATGGACTTTTAGCTATGCAATTTGTGGTGAAGACCCTTGGAATGAGGTGGGAGTAGGAATGGATTTCCAGAGGGAAAAATTGCAGGCTACAGGAACCATTTGCACCACTCAGGTGACCCTGAAGACACAGATAAGCCTCCAGGTGGCCTCAACGACCCTCTAAAAGGATGCAAATGACCAGCTGTCTGCAAGGAGGATCAATCCTTCCATTCCCCCTCCATCCTGTCAGAGCTGAAGAAGCTTCTTGGGTGAGAAGTGAAAGGCCTTCAAAAGAAAAAAACAGAAAGTCCAGTGGCCTCTTGAAAAAAAAAAAAAGCCCGTTTGGGACATTAATAAATAATTTTTTTTTTCCTTTTTCATTTTGGCCTCTTGGCACAGATGCAAAACTGCCAGTTAATGGGGCCTAACCTGGGTCAAAGTCAATTGGGGGGGGGGGGGGGGGAATGGCACACTAGGGGAATCCAAGCCCCACTCACCGTGAGCCTCGACATCATATTCCTCCCCATCGTAATTGCCATCGGAGTCTTCGTCATCCGGGTCGGGGTGCAGGGCCTGGCATTCACACATGGCGGTGAACATGGCTTCCACTAGGTTCAAACACAAGAGCAAAAATTGACTTCACTCAGTAATTGCTCCATGAAGGTATTTTGACAGGCACTTGGCAACTGGGGTGTGGCGATGACGGTGGCTGCGGCCCAGGGTCATGTGATCACCTTTTGGGACCTTCCCACCTTGTTTCCGACAAGCAAAGCCAATGGGGGAAGCCAGATTCGCTTAACGACCAAATGATTCACTGAAAAACGGCAATGGTGTGCTTAACAATTGTGGCAAGGAAGAGCGTAAATTTGGGGGTGGCTATTCACTGAACTACTCTCTTGCTTAGCAGTGGAAATTTGGTCGTAAGTCGAGGGCTACTGGTGTTTGCCCCACGGACTGAAAATCTATGGAGGAGGAGAGTATATCAGAATTATAGTGTTTGCTTGCCAGTTAAATGGGTGCCAGCATTATTCTGAAAAAACAACTGTGTCTGATGCAGTGGTTAAGGCATCAGGCTAGAAAACAAGAGACGGTGAGTTCTAGTCCTGCCTTAGTTATAAAAGCCGGCTGGGTGACTTTGGCCCAATCACCAGGAGACTGAGAGTTCTAGTCCCGCCCTAGGCATGAAAGCCAGCTCGGTAACTTTGGGCCAATCACCAGGAGACTGAGAGTTCTAGTCCCGCCTTAGGCATGAAAGCTGGCTAAGTGACTGGGCCAATCACCAGGAGACTGAGAGTTCTAGTCTTGCCCTAGGCATGAAAGCTGGCTAGGTGACTGGGCCAATCACCAGGAGACTGAGAGTTCTAGTCTTGCCCTAGGCATGAAAGCTGGCTAAGTGACTGGGCCAATCACCAGGAGACTGAGAGTTCTAGTTCCGCCCTAGGCATGAAAGCCGGCTGGGTGACTTTGGGCCAATCACCAGGAGATGTTGAGTTCTAGTCTCTATTCTAGAGAATAGGATATATTCTCTATGCCAAAACTTGTGTGATCTTTTTCCCCTACTTACACGCTGATTTGTCGCTGGGAACAAATCGGAATTCTGAGATGGGTTCAAACTCATCGTCGCTCTCCTCCTCTTCCTCCTCCGGAATGGGACTTTCTCTGGATTCTTCTACTAAGAAATCAAAAATGAAGATGCCTGTCAAGGAACCTGGCGTTCCTGCCTCACTTCTCCAAAGAAGTAGAGCCACTGGGAGCTCCTGCTGTCATTTCCAGCAAAGATAGCTAATGGCCAGGGATAATCACTAAAACCCAATAACTGGGTGTAGCTTACACAATTTTGGTTTCTGGTATAAGAAATGAAAGAAAAAAGAGGGGGAAGGGAGAAAAGGAGAGCAAGGGAAAAGGGGGAGAGAGAGAGAGAATGAAATGGAGAGAAGAGAGAGAAAGAGGGTGAGGAAGATAAAAGGGGAGGGAGGGAAGGAGAAATTCAAGACAATAAAGGGCTAGAAAAAAAGAGAGAGAAAAAGAGGGAGGGTGGCAAAAACCCAAAGTCACTATTTCAGGAGGCAACTGGCCTTTCTTGTTTTTCTTTGAAGACATTTAGCTTTTCATCCGAGAGGCTTCTTCAGTTCTGACTGGATGGTGGGGAGGTGAAGAAGCTTCTTGGATAAGAAGTGAAATATCTTCAGAGAAAAACAAGAAAGTCCATTTGCCTCTTGAAAAAGCTCCTTTGGGACAACCACGCCCTGGATGATGGAGAATCTCCACAGACATGGAGGGAGGCAAAAGGAAGACTCAAGAGAATAAAGGATTGGAATAAAGAGGTTGACTCGGCCTTCCATCCTTCAGAGGTGGGTAAAATGGGGACCCAGATTGCTGGGGAGAAGATGCTGACTCTATAAACTACTTAGAGAGGGATGTAAAGCATTGTGAAGCGGTATATGTCTAAATGCTATTGTGAAGGAAGGAAGATGATGATCCGGCCCTTTGGAATGAACTCCCCGCGGAGATCCGGACCCTCACCTCTCTCCAGGCCTTCCGGAAAGCCGTCAAAACCTGGCTGTGCCAGCAGGCCTGGGGTTGATGAGTTCCCCTCCCCTCTCGACTGGTATGGCTGTGTGATTTTCGTGTATTTTAATTATGTGTACTGTTGTTTATGTTCCCTTTCCCCTTTGAGTTGTTCACCGCCCTGAGTCCCTCCTGGAGAAGGGCGGCATATAAATAAACCAAATACAATACAATACAATACAAGAAAGGAAGGAGGGAGGGAGGAGAGAAAGAAAGAAAGAAAGAAAGAAGGAAGGAAGGAAGGAAGGAAGGAAGGAAGGTAGGTAGGTAGGTAGGTAGGTGTGGGGATAGTTGTTTTCTCAGTAGCTGGCCAACCACGCTGAGGAATGCAACGTCAGCACAATGATCCTTCCTTAATAATACTTTGATCAATGAATCAGCTTCTGCCACAGAGACTGTGTATGACAATAAAAAGGAGCTCCCACAAGCTGTTCGGTGTGCCTTCCCATTAACCTTCTTCCTGCCTGAGCGTTTTTCTTCACCACAACTGGAAGGAAGGAAGGAAGGAAGGAAGGAAGGAAGGAAGGAAGGAAGGAAGGAAGAAGAAAAGCAGCGTGGTAACGCAGTGGTTAAAATGCAGCATTGCAGGCTGACACTCTCTCAACTGCCAGCAGTTTGATTCTCCGCTCAAAGTTGACTCAGTCTCCCATCCTTCCGAGGTCGGTAAAACAAGGAGCTAGATTGTTGGGGGCAATTGTTGTGACCGAGGCTTCCCAAGAGCATGAAACAAACTCCTTGTCCCAGCAAAAAACCCTTTTATTAATTTGCTGTGAATTCTGCTCCTTCACATCCAGCAAAGTCTTTCGAGGGAGGATTTACAGTCACAGACCTTATCTGGCTTGGAGAGCTGCCAGGCCGATCTCTGCAAAACCTGGCAAGGAATCTCGGAGAGTCACGAACCAATGAAGTGAACTAATGGTCTCCTGCAAACTCCACTCCCGTCGCTCCTCTTTTATTTCCTCTGGGAGGGGCCATTCACCGTCCACCTGTGGCCTTACTCCCAAGTCCACCCCTGTTCTTTAGCTCTTCCCTTCATCTGGCAACGCTGCACATACGCACACTGGGAACAGGCTCCAGCTGTTCTTCTGCCTCACTGATATCTGACTCTGAAGGCAGCTGATAACTGGCATACGACCCTGGCCTCCTTTCTGCCTCCGACACAGAGCCCTCATCCGAGTCTTCCCCAGACTCCAGGACTGGCCCAGGTTCCTCCCCAACCTCCTCACTGTCCGAATCTGCTGCCAGCTGTGCTGACCGCTGGCAGACCACAACAGCAATAGGCTGATTCTGTAACCCGCTTAGAGAGGGCTGTACTGTAAAGCATTGTAAAGTGGTATATAAATCTAAGGGCCGTTGCTAACTAGTCCAACTTACCTTCAAACTTTGCATTCACCATGACATACAAATGTTCCCACGGGTAAGTATTCAAATCCCTGGAGATGGCATGTAAACTTATGATGGGATAATCCAATGAGAATCCTAGGCCCGAATCTGCTATCCATGACAGACGACTAAGAATACAAAGCAACACACAAAAAAATAAGTTATAACCGAGTTGATAAGAACAGAATTTTACAGCAACCTACTCATAAATCACTGTTAACATTGATCTGAGCCATAAGAATGACATACTTGATTATTTTTTAAAGCTGCTACAGAATAAAACCTGGATCCAAGACACAGATTGCTAATGGATACAGGAGGTGGGAGTATTAGTCGGGATTATACAGAAGAGGGATTCAGGGCTGGGCCAGTCACCCTTTCTTGGGTAACAACCCACCTCACAGGGTTGTTGTTGCGGAGAAAATAGGAGGAAGAAATTGTGTGGTATACGTTCTTTGTCTTGAGTTATTTATAAAATAATAAAGGCTGGATACAAATAAATAAAAATTAGAAAGATTTATTCGCCACTTTTGAGTTCAAAAACATACCATCAAACCAATATAAAATAAAGTTATCCAAACCATAGACTGTAGCCATCTAAAACAGAATCAGCCATAACAACGGTGGGCTCAGCCGTTTTTGCTATTGTTGTGACCCGACAGCTAGGATCTCAGGTAAACATTTTTAAGGGTTTACACATTTTGCCACATATATCCTGAGATCACCTATGGCCATTATAGCTACTGTAGCTTGAAGGCAGAAGCCACCTGTGTCTCAATGACATTTACAGGTGGACACCGACCTTCCAAGTCCAAAAAATCCCCAGCCAGTACAGCAGATTCTGGGAATTGAAGTCTCATACTTTTTCCAAGTTTGAACAATACTGGGTTAAACTGTAAGGATGCCACATGCTTGGACATTTGAGCCTTAAATACAGTATCTGTCTGTCTTTCTGTGTAGTATGTATCTCATCTGTCTGTCTGTCTATCTCCCATCTATCTATCTATCTGCTTTCTATATCTATATCCTTTCTATCACTCTTGCTCTGTTGATCCATCCATATCCCATCTAACTATATATCCTAACTATATCTATATCCTATCTATCTGTTTATATCATATCCATCCATCCGTATCTATCTATCTATCTAATCTATCTATCTAATCTATCTATCTATCTAATCTATCTATCTATCATCTATCTATCTATCTATATATCTATCTATCTATCTCATCTGTCTGTCTATCTCCCATCTATCTATCTATATCCTCTATCTATATCCTTTCTATCACTCTTGCTTTCTCCATCCATCCATCCATCCATATCCCATCTAACTATATATCCTAACTATATCTATATCCTATCTATCTGTTTATATCCTATCCATCCATCCATCCATCCGTATCTATCTATCTATCTATCTCATCTGTCTGTCTATCTCCCATCTATCTATCTATATCCTCTATCTATATCCTTTCTATCACTCTTGCTTTCTCCATCCATCCATCCATCCATATCCCATCTAACTATATATCCTAACTATATCTATATCCTATCTATCTGTTTATATCCTATCTATCCATCCATCCATCCATCCATCCGTATCTATCTATCTATCTATCATCTATCTATCTATCATCTATTTATCTATCTATCTATCTATCTATCTATCTATCTATCTATCTATCTATCTATCTATCCTATCATCTATCTCATCTGTCTGTCTATCTCCCATGTCTATTTATATCCTCTCTCTGTCTATATCCTTTCTATCACTCTTGCTTTCTCCATCCATCCATCCATATCCCATCTAATTATATATCCTAACTATATCTATATCCTATCTCTGTTTATATCCTATCCATCCATCCATCCATCCATCCATCCATCCATCCGTATCTATGTATGTATGTATGTATCTATCTATCTATCTAACTATCCTATCATCTATCTCATGTCTGTGTATCTCCCATTTGTCTATTTATATCCTCTCTGTCTATATCCTTTATATCACTCTCTCTTCATCCATCCATCCATATCCCATCTATCTATATATCCTAACTATATCTATAGCCTATCTGTATCCTATCTGTCCATCCATCCATCTCTACCCTATCTGCTTGCCTGCCTCTTTTACAAATCAACCCAAGGCGAGCAGAGATCCAACGTGCTTTCTCCCTCCCATTTCCCCAACCACAACCACAACCACCCAATGAGTCCAGGCACAGAGAGGGGCTGACCCAAAGTCTCCCCATTGCTAAAATTATGATTCGATGAAGGGCAACCAGCCGTCAACAGTCGCCGGGGACCCCTTAGAAACCAGGCATCCAGGAGGGTCCATGGTCCCTCATGGAAAATGCCATTATATTGTGGCAGGACGAGGTTCCTGAGCTGCAGGCTGGAAAAATCTGACCACGGGCAGGCTCTCTTCCTCCTCCGAAAAAAAAGGCCGATTTGCAGCATTATTCCTCCCTGCCCTTCCAGTGGCAGGGAGTTCCGCAGCTCTCCTCGGGTATGTGTAGGTGCGCCCTCCTCACCTCTCCGCGATGTAGAGGCTGCCGGTGCCCAGGCCGCGTCCCGCGAGCACGGCCTCCGTATCGGGTTGCCTCAGCCGGATCCCCTCGCTCGGCTCCGGGATGCGCTTCAAGAAGCTCATAGCGAGCGCCAGGCCTACCCCGAGACACAGGAAGGACAACCCGCCCAAGGCTGACCCCGAAACGCCCCGCCGCTTCCTTTCGCCGTCACCATAGAGTGGAGGGAGAGAGTGAACGCCCCGCGCGCCTAGGGCCGTCACCATAGAGATGAGAAGACGGCGCTTCCCAGCACCGATTGTGGCGGTGTCACGTGACTTTCTCCCGGCCTGCGCGCGCACGCTCTCTCCCTCCATCTATCCATCCATTCTTGCCTCCTTCCTTCCGTTATCTATCTGTCTGTCTGCCCATCCTTCTTCCCTCCCTCCTCCTTCCTTCGGTCATCTCTCCCTCCCTTCTTCCTTCCTTTGCATGCCTGTCTACCTACCTACCTACCATCCTTCCTTGCCTCCTTCCTTCCATTATGTATCTGTCTGTCCATCCATCCTTTCTTCCTCCCTCCTCCTTCCGTCATATCTCCCTCCCTTCTTCCTTCCTTCCTTCTCCTGTCTGTCTGTCTACCTACCTACCTACCTACCATCCTTCCTTGCCCCCTTCCTTCCATTATGTCTGTCCGTCTGTCCATTCATCCATCCTTCCTCCATCCATCTATCCTCCTTCCGTCATCTCTCCCTCCTTCCTTCCTTCATTTGTCTGTCTGTCTTTCTTATCTACCTACCTACCTACCTACCTACCTACCTACCTACCTACCTACCTACCTACCTACCTACCTACCTACCTACCTACCTACCTACCTACCTACATACATACATATATATATATATATATATATATATATATATATGACCCGGAAAGCAGGCCACACCTACAGAAGAGGTTCCAAAAATTTTTGAAACCCATCACTGGTCCTTGGATATGATTATTCTACACTATCAGCCTCCTATTTATAAAACTTTTTTTAAAAAAGTGATAAATATAAATAAGAATAAATAACTATGTGAATGTATACCTGTAATTGTATGTAAGAGATTAAAAATAAAATAAAAACTTTTTGACAAAAAAGGATACCTTTATGTCTCTTCTGATAGGTACTCAGTGCACCAGCTTATTTAAATGGTTTTTTTTATTATGACAATTTACATGTCATATTTATATGAAAGAAAGGACATCAGATATTATAAACAAAATGTTATGAAAAAAAAAGTTACACAATCAGGCCTCTGAGCTTTTTTTTTTTTTTAAAGGCCGCAGGCCCAGCTTACACACTAAAGGTTCTGACCAGACCATAGTGACAAAACACTGAACATTTTGTTAATAAAAATATTGGCACCCGCCATAACATTTTTCTTAAAAAAAACACCTTCAATTTACAAGGAATACAGTATTTAAACAGTCATGTACTTCAAAGCTAAGAACACCAGCTGTTAGTCAACAAGCAGTTCACTAGTTTTGTGGGCTGAGAGAATTCGAACACTCTAGATCAAGCAAAAAAAAAGGATCCATGCAAATGAATGGACTGGGTTGAGGGGGAGGGAAGAAAAATCAAAATATGGCAATAAAGCAAGCTCAGAATTTTGTACAATATTAAATGAAAAAGGGAGGGGAGAGGGGGGAAACAGAAAAGAAAATATTAAATATACAAGTATATATTCAAGAGTGATATATAGAAGGGGGGAGGAACACAGTTTGGATAGATTAGCGAAGGAAAGGGAATAAAAATGATGCTAAATTATATTTGGGTTCGCGGAAATGCCATCCAAGAAAACGTAAACTGAGATTTGAAAGAGACACCTATAACAACAGAAAAAGAAAGGGAGAGAGGAGGAGAGAACAAGAGGAAGAGGAGGGAAGGAAGAAAGAGGGAAGGAGAGGAGGGTGCAAGGGAGAGAAAGAGAAGGAGAGAGGGTAGGAAGGGCAAGAGGAAGAGCAGGAGTAGGGGAGAGGTAAGGGAAGAAGGAAAGGAGGAAGGAAGTAGAGAAGGGAGGGAGGGAGAAAAGAAAGAGAAAACAAGGAGGTGTTACAAAAGAAGGAAGGGATGGGAAATAAAGCAACCCAAACTGTATATTATAACCTATTAAATTGAATAACAAATGTATAAGAATGACAAACGTAAAGGAGAATAACAATTATGTGAATGTATACTTAAAATGGTATGGAAGAGGGGGAAAAACATTGGCAAAAAAAAAGAATTTTGCACAATATGAAGAAACATCATCTATTTCTCACTCCAAACCTCCAGTTCAAATACAACATTTCCCCCCCAAAAAGAGGAAAAAAGCAACGTGAAACATCCATATAAGAGGGCAGTATAGGAAAAATTTGTAGGATGAGGTAGGCACACAACACACACACCGGTAGATGAAAAACTGCACATCGTTTCCAAATTCGTCTCAACCAGCTTGGGACCGAGACACCCAATCCTGGGATGGGTTGTGTATTTACAGATTCTTGTGCACCCCGAAAGGCGTACACCCCATGCGTAAAACCCAGAATTTATTTCCCTACAAACCGATTCATATTTTTATTGAAAAGCAAAATCAGGTTGTGAGTTTTAAACAGGGCTTAGTAAAATATTCTTAAGAGATGAGAATGTTAACTTGCAACTCAGGGACTCAACGGAGGAGGAGGTGGTTTAAAAAATATTAAATGCACTATTATTATTCAGACAGGTGTGCTACCCAGATGTTTTCCTTGCCTGGCCTCCTGTGCTGCTGTTAGTTCTTAGTAATGGGTGTACAGTTAGTCCTTGACTAATGACCACAATTGAGCCCAATGTTTCCGTTGTTAAAGTGAGACATGTTCCGGCCTAGGCTTCCCATACTCCTTGTCCCGACAAAAACTTTTATTAATTTCCTGTGAATTCTGCTCATTCACATCCAGCAAAGTCTTTCGAGAGAGGATTTACAGTCACAGACCTTCTCTGGCTTGGAGAGCTGCCAGGCCGATCTCTGCAAAACTTGGCAAGGAATCTCGGAGAGTCACGAACCAATTAAGCGAACTAATGGTCTCCTGCAAACTCCACTCCCCTTTCGTTCCTCTTTTATTCCCTCTGGGAAGGGCCATTCATCGTCCATCTGTAGCCTTCCTCCCAAGTCGACCCCTGTTCTTTAGCTCTTCCCTTCATCTGGCAACTCTGCGCATGCACACACTGGGAACAGGCTCCAGCTGTTCTTCTGCCTCACTGATATCTGACTCTGAAGGCAGCTGATAACTGGCATACGGCCCAGGCCCCCTCTCTGCCTCCGACACAGAGCCCTCGTCCGAGCTTTCCCCAGACTCCAGGACTGGTCCATCTTCCTCCCCAACCTCCTCACTGTCTGAATCTGCTGCCAGCTGTGCTGGCCACTGGCGGGCCACAATGACATTTGTTAAGTAAATTTGGCCCATCTTCCTTGCTACAGTTGTTCAGTGAATCACTGCAGTTGTTAACGTAATTGTTAAATGAATCTGGTTTTCCCGTGCTGAGCTGTTTATTTGTCAGAAGGTGGCAAAAGGTGACTCCGGAACATGGCAAGCTATCATAAATACGAATTGGTCGCCAAGTGTCTGAATTTTGAACACGTGACTGTGGGGAATACTGCAACGGTGTGAAGAATGGCCGTTAAGTCACTTTTTTCAGTGCTGTTGTAACTTCGAGCGGACTGTTGTAAGTCGAAGGCTAGCTGTAATGACAAATCCAGCAGTTTGCAGGAGGGTGGACTTGATGATCTCCAAGCTCTCGTCTATGATTTTAAAGACTGAACTGCCCTGGTGGGATGGAAATCCAGACTTAAGAACACTTCGAAAGGAGAGTATCTTTGCAAATGGGAAAAACTCCAATAAATAAAATATTTAAATACAGAACTGTCGAGGTAGTACCGTATTTACCCGAAAATAAGACAGGGTCTTATTTTCTTTCGGTCTTCGAAATAGGTGCCTTGGATAGGATTATTCTACACAATCATGCTCATATTTATAAAACTCAGTGCCTCTGTGAAAGGTAAGGATGACTACTGCGTTTGTGGTGCAATCCGAACATTGCGTGTGTTGAAGTTGTTTTAACGCAAACCAAAGATGCCTTTTAAAAAACAAGTTTACATCATATTCTTATGCATGCCAGTGCTGTGTGTGAGGTCATTTAAGGTTGTTCTGACAAGTGTCGTCGGCATCTTCATATCCGGTCACATGGGCAGCAAGCCACTCCCATCCGGTCACATGGGCAGCAAGCCACTCCCACAAAGGAGGCCACACCCACAGAGTAGGTTCGAACAATTTTTGAAACCCACCACTGGTGCTTGGCCTTATTTTTGGAGAGGTTTATTATTTTTGAGGTGCAGGAGGCCCCTTAACCTTGGCCTGCGGCCCGCAGATCAACTGATCAGAGAGGGACGGAAGTTCTGTCTCTGTTTCTGGCACACTCTCGACAGCCCTAACGTCGCTGGGCCTGCCGGTCTTATTGCAGCCGCCACTAAGAGAAGCAGCACGATAGCTAGGGTTTGCGGGAGTGGCATCCAGTTTGCGCGTGGATGGCAGGTGCATATGGGGTGCAAGGGGCATCTTCCCCCTTCCTCCCCCTCAGGAAATGGCGGGGACCGACTGCGCATGCAGTTAAATATTTTCGGGGAGGGCTTATATTAGCGCATGCGCTCAAAAGCCCGATTGGGCTTATTATCCGGGGAGGTCTTATTTTTGGGGAAACAGGGTAAGAGTGGTATTAGTACGCCCCTTGATCTCGATTGTATCCCTCTGTTAATGCAATTTAGGATTGCACTGGCTTTTTGGGCCGACGCTGCACACGGCTGGCTCCTGTTTAGCTGGTTATTCACCAAGTCTCCAAGATCCCTCTTACGGTGACTGATATTAAGCCTGGTTTCACCCAGTTTATATGTGTCCTTTTGATGTTTCTTGCCTAAGTGTAAGACGTTACTTTTCTCTGCGTTGAATTTCATTTTGTTAGATAGGGCCCAGAGTTCAAGTCTGTCGAGATCTGGATCTTGAGCCTATCTTCTATCTAGGATGTTAGCCGGAGTGGGTTCCAGCTAATGCTATATATATCCTGCCTTCAAGCATCACCCATATGAAAGGAAAAATTAACATTTAAAAGAACGAGTTGATCATTTCTGCGGATGCTGTCAGAAGTGGTGCGTTCGAAGAAAATTTATGTCGCACAGCTCAATGTGTCGGCTTCATTTGACTACAGAAATACCGTTCCAGGAAAGCCAATCCCCCCTCACCTTTAAAAAAAGAACTTTAGGATTTTAAAAAAGGCAGAAATAAACTTTGCTGGAATATTATGTGTGAAGTTGGGAAAGAAGAGAAGGGAAAAGAGGAGAGAGCCAAAGTTTCAAGATCGGGAAGATTAGGGGATCTGGGTATTTTTGAGGAGGTATTTCCTGAGATCAGGTACTGGGTTTAAAAGCAATAAAAAATCAATTAGCAAGCAGGCTAAACATCTCTAAAATGCAACTTGGTGTTAACATGACAGGGGAGTCCAAGGAAGGACACTTCTCACTTCTCAATGCAAAGTAAGAAAAGCAGCAATTCACACGAAATCCTTCAGTTAGCAGTGAGACAAGACTAATTGAATGCTTTTTGTTAAAGACCCCACAGTGCACGCATGCGCGCGCACACACACATCCAAAAGGAAACACAACAGCACCTCTAGGGAAGTGGGAGACAAGACCACAAATGTTTGAATGTCCATTAATTGGCAGATCAACATTTCTGGTCCCAGGGATGGGATTCAGCCGGTTCGAGCAAACCGGATGTTAAATTTTAATCTGGTTCGTCGAACCGGTGGTTACAAAGATTGGCTGATCCCAGCCACCCCATGCCTCCCTTCCCAGGTCTCTTCACACAGCTCATTCATCATGCCAGGTAAGTGCAGGGTCCGTGCGGAGGCTTTGGAAGGGCGAAAAACGGGCCCAACGGAAATACAGGCCCGTTTCCAGCCTCCGGAGCCAGGGGAAGCCTTTTTTGCCCTCCCAGAGGCTCGCGGAAAGCTTCCGGAGCCTGGGGAGGGTGAAAATGCTCCCGACTGCCGCGGTACAGGAAGCTGACTAGGCCACACCCCCACAGCCACGCCCACCCAGCACCTGGGCAGAGAACCGGTTGCTAACGCTTTTCAATCCCACCCCCGACTTATCCCAAAGGTGTTTTTTTCCAAGAGGCAACTGGACTTTCTGGGGGGAGGGGTGGGGGGGGTGTTTGAAGACGTTTCGCTTCGAAATGTCTTCAAAAAGCAAAACCAGAAAGCACTTTTGGGGACAACCATGATCTAGATCAGTGTTTCTCAACCTTGGCAACTTGAAGATATCCGGACTTCAACTCCCAGAATTCCCCAGCCAGCGAATATTCTGGGAGTTGAAGTCCGGACCATCTTCAAGTTGCCAAGGTTGAGAAACACTGATCTAGATGACGGAGAATCTCTTTAGACATTCTGGTCAATTTATTTTCCGGAGCACCCAAAGGCAGGACAAGAAGCAATGGGTGGAAACTAATCAAGGAGAGAAGCAACTCTGGAACTTCCTGACAGTGAGAACAATTAATCAGTGGAACAACTTGCCTCCAGAAGTTGTGAACGCTTCAACACCGGATGTTTTTAAGAAGAGATTGGACAACCATTTGTCTGGAATGGTACAGGGTCTCCTGCTTGAGCAGGGGGTTGGACTAGAAGACCTCCAAGGTCCCTTCCAGCTCTATTCTGATTGACCTCCATACTTTCACTCGTATCTTAAACCTGAAGACTTGCAACACTATCTCCCAGGAAAATCTTAATTTTAAAAACCACTTGGAAAGCAATAGCAATAGTTAGACTTATCTACCGCTTCATAGGGCTTTCAGCCCTCTCTAAGCGGTTTACAGAGTCAGCATATTGCCCCCAACAACAATCCGGGTCCTCATTTTACCCACCTCGGAAGGATGGAAGGCTGAGTCAACCTTGAGCCTGGTGGGATTTGAACAGCCGAACTGCTGAACTGCAGTCAGCTGAAGTAGCCTGCAGTGCTGCATTTAACCACTGCGCCACCTCGGCTCCTCAATACCTATGAAATGCCTTTAAAAAAAAAAAAAACCCTAAGATGCCAACAGCGGTTAAAATCTGCTAGGGCATCTAGAGAGAAGTAAAACTACAACACGCACTCAAGCACGCAAACACACGTTTTCCAAAGAGAAAAAAAAAATATCCCAGGAAAAACAAATGCATTAAATCCTGCTCTATTTCCGTACTTCAATTTGAAACAGACATTGAAAATGCTGCGAGGGTTTTGAAAGCAGCGGAGACTTTCCTTTGCCGCGGCTGAAAATGGTCGCAAATTCTGGGCTACAGACAGGGATAGTTTTCACTTACCTTCCCTACTGGTTCGCCAATCTACGCGCCTGGCCACGCATACACCTGGCCTTCCACGCATGTGCTTTTCTCATGCGTGTGGCTGTCCCCACATGCGTCCGGTCACAAAAATGTGCCTAAATAGGATGACATAAGAACCGAGGCAGGTGGACAGGCCCACCTGTGGTTTCCGCTACCGGCTGAACGCCGCCTCTGGCTACGAAATCTCTCCCAGGATTACCGTATTTTTCGGAGTATAAGACGCACCTTTTTCCCTAAAAAAGGGCCGAAAATCCTGGTGCATCTTATACACGGAATACAGCATTTTTTGGCCTCCTGAAACTGCCCCCTTCACCAAAATGGTAGTGCAGAGCCTTTAGGAGGCTTATAGGAGGCCATTTTTTGCCCCCTCCAGCCCCCAGGAACACTCTATAAGCCTCCTAAAGGCTATGTATGCCCTTTTTTTTGGACAAAAAACAGGCCATTTTTTGCTCATTTTCTCCCCTCCTGCCCCCCAGAGCACTCTATAAGCCTCCTAAAGGCTATTCATGCCCTTTTTTGGACAAAAAATGGGCCTGTTTTTGTGAAAAATGGGCCGTTTTGCAGAGGTCTGCAGAGTGCAAAAACTTTTTAAATTTGCCTCTTCAAAATCTTGGTGCTTCTTATACTTGAAAAATACGGTAGTTTGTTGTACGCAAGAGACCAGCCGAGGAGTAAAATTCGTAAAAAGCAACTTTGTGCCCTTCCCATCCGTGCCGTTTCAAACTCCGGAAAGCTCATGAGAGTTTACACGGTTTACTGTATGAAACACCTTTAAAATATGTTTATTGGGGGGGGTGGGGGGAAGAAAGGGGAGACCATGAATTAAAAGACGATGCCAAGAAAAACGTCTCGTGTTTTTTTTTTTTCCTGTGAAATTTCCTCCAAATCTGTCCACTCCGCTAAATAATATTCCGGATCTTGTCAAACAGTTGCTTTTCTTTCTTTCTTTCTTTTTCTTTCTTTCTTTTTTTTTCCTCCAGGAAGGCAATTTACTAAAATCAACTAAGGTTAAGTTAGCCTACAAGTTCACAAAAATGCAACAGTTAAAGATAATTGGTTTCTTCGTTTCCCCTTAAAATGGCAATGTTAAATTGTCGTCTAAAGTTGTGAACATTTAAATAGAATATATATCTCCTATGAAAAAAAAAAAAGTTGGGAGCACAAGCGCTTCTGTCCTCGCACCCCACTTCTTTTGTTTCCCCCCCCTCCTGCCCCCCCACCCCCTTTTCCCTTCCAAAGTTTATTTTTTGGGCCCTGGCCAAATTGGAATGCTTTTGTTACGTACAACCATAATCACTTTATGCGCCCCCTTCAGGAAATATAGAGTCAAAAATATACAATTCTCTCCTTTTTTTACTACAAGCTCTGCATCTGGACGATTGTTTTTTTGTTTTGTCAGGATTATGGAACTGGAGGAGGAGGAGGAGGTGAGGGAAAGCGATGGGTCAAAAGAAAAATAGTTGTAGGGAAAAAAAGCGAATAAAATCTAGTCGCTCGGGTTGGGGAGGGGGGAGAGGAGACAGGGAGAGGCTCCAAAAAAAAAGGGGGTACCCCAAAATTGCAGGGCTGGTGAAATTTTCAACTGCTTAAAAATTGATACTGTAGTGGAGTTTCCTAGGAAAAATAAAACACCTTTTTTTTTTAATAACTGGCCCGCTGGTATGAGCTACCATGGAATAAATTAGCACAAAAAACGGGAGTTCTTATAACTGTTCGCTGTTACAGACGTAATCCACAAGGTCAGTCACTCGCAACAGTTCGTCCTCGTCTTCCTCTGGTCCGCCGGCCTCCAGGCCGCCCCCCGTCCCGTTGGGTGCCAAAGTGGCATTGGCTGTGCTGTCCTTGGTCGAGGGGGCTTTCTCGGCGGGCTTACCAATCAAGTTCTCGATGGCTTTCCCGGGGCTCTGTCCGTTGGTGGAGGGCAAATCCACCAAGCTGTAGTCCAAGGGGCTTTCCACCTTACTCACATTGTCAAAGTCATCTTCCTCGTCGCTTTCTATCCGGTAGCTGGATTTCTTGACGGGGTCCTGCGGGGCGGGAGAGGACAAGGGTTTCTCAGCGGGGGGTGACGACGACGGCAGCTTGCCGGCGTCGGGGATGTTGTCTTCCTCGTCCGTTTCGATGCGGTTCACGCGCTTGCGAACGGGACGGCCTCCTTCATCCTCCGGGTCGTCCTCGCCTTCCGAGTACTCGTCGGTGGTGTGGCTCCGTTTGCGGACCGACCGTTTTGACAACCTGGCCGGCTGGTCGTCCTCCGAATGTTTAGACAGGTAGCTCTCTGCAAGAAGGATCAGACTTAAGAGAGCGAAATGTGGAAAGGTTTCACAGAGAAGGGGAGTGGGTGGGGGAATACAGGTTGTCCTTAACTTACGACCACAACGGAGCCCAACATTTCCATTGCTGAGCAAGACAGTTATTAAGTGAGCCTGGCCTCAGCTTTCTTGCCACAGCTGTTAAGCAAATCACTGAGGTATAACAATAGCACTTAGACTTATATACTGCTTCACAGTGCTTTCACAACCCTCTCTAAGCGGTTTACATACAGAGTCATCCTCTTGCCCCCATCAATCTGGGTCCTCATTTTACCCATCTTGGAAGGATGGAAGGCTGGGTCAACCTTGAGCTAGTCAGAATTGAACTCCTGGATTCTAACCACTGTGCCACCATAACTCGCTCCCTCCCTTCCCTCCTTCCTTCCCTCCCTTCCCTCCCTCCTTCCTTCCTTCGACTTATATATCACTCCACACTGCTTTCTAGCCCTAAGTGGTTTACAGAGTCAGCCTCTTGCCCCCAACAATCTGGGTCATTTTACCCACCTCGGAAGGATGGAGGCTGTCAACCTTGAGCCGGTCAGGATCGAACTCCTGGCAGTAGGCAGAGTCAGCCTGCAATAGTCATTCTAACCACTATGCCACCATAGCTCCTTCCTTCCTCCCCTCCATCCCAAGAGCACTTAGACTTATATGCTGCTTCACAGTCCTTTCCAACCCTCTTTACGCAGTTTACAGCCTCTTGCCCTCAACAGTCTGGGTCCTCATTTTACCCACCTCAGAAGGACGGAAGGCTGAGTCAACTTTGAGCTGGTCAGAATCGAACTGCTGGCAGTGACCAGTGAGTTAGCCTGCAGTACTGCATTCTAACCACTGCGCCACCATGCTATCACGGTTGTTAAGTGAAACTGGCTTACGCATTGACTTTGCTTGTCAGAAGGTCGCAAAAGGCGATGACGCCACAACTCTCATAAATATGAACTCACGGCTAAGCATCCAAATGTAAATCATGTGACCGCGGGGGATGCTGCAATGGTCGTTAACTGTGAAAAACAGTCATAAGTCGCTTTTTTCAGTGTCACTATGCTGCAACAGTCATGAAAACTGGTCATAAAGCCCGGGTTCATTCCATGCTACTGTTGTGTTCAAATAGTCACTAAACGAATGGCCGTAAGTCGAGAACTACCTGTATTGTATGAAATTGTCTGAGTGACCTTGGGCTACTTCTCAATCTAAACGACCATGCGGGGTTATGATGATAAAACAAGAAAAAGAATGTATCCTTTGAACATCTGGAAAAAATATCATAAATAAATACAAATTTCACACTAAAAATTGAATTAGTTACCTTAGGAAATAGATCAGCAAGGCTATTTTGTGCTTATCTGGACCCCCATTCCCCCAATCCGTAGTGCGGAGAGTCCTCCATGATTGTAATGGCGTTTAAATGTTGACGGATAATAATAATAATAATAATAATAATGATATAGCTATATAAAAAAAAGGCCATATGTATGTATGTTCCAGCATAACTCTGGAGTGCCTTGAACAATTTCAACCAAATTTGGTACACAGATGACTTACCTTCTGGAAACAAATACCTGGGGGAAGGGGGGAGACACCCCTGTGTCTGTGTGTCTGTGTTCCACCATAACTCTGGAATGCCTGGCCCGTTAAGGAGAGCAAGTGTGGTGTCCTAGAGTGTTGTTCGTGATGTCATGGGAGGGAGAAGGGAGAGCGTGGGCCATTAAGAAGAGTGATGCGGTGTCCTAGAGTGTCAATTGTTTCTGATGTCAGTTCCTTTCCAGCTTCCTTTGGAAAGCCAGCCATGATGTTCGCCCTCCAGTGGACCAATGGAGAAGCGCTGGATGGATTTGGGGCAAAGTGCCAAGATTGTAGACAGGGCAGGAAAGAGGAGCGCATGGGAGTGGGGAAGGGAGAGGGCAGGGATGATGGGCATAGGAAGAGGGGGAAGAAAGGCCCCTCTCAATGGCTTCCTGTCAGACAAACGCTTCAACATCTATAAATACCCGGGCAACGCCAGGTTATCAGCTAGTAGGAAATAAATAAATGCATGTCCTACCTTCACTGTCTGAACTAGAAAGCCTCCGCTTATGTATTCTCCTCATCTCTTTCCCGTATCGGAAGCTTTTTTGAGACCCCTCGCTTTCCGAATCTTCCTTGTAGTTCACTTGCCGCTTCTGATTCCGCCGAGATCTTCGTCTCGTTTCCAAATAATCTTCATCGCTGTATTCGGAAGAAGCGTCATTTTCTGCACGAGGCCACAAGCCAGGAGTTGAGAAAGGAAGGAAAAATGTCTACATCAGTTGATCGAGGATAGTGTTTGCCAATCTCAGCCGTATTGAGAGGTGTGGACTTCAACTCCCAGAATTCCCTTGTTAGCAAGTCTACTGCTGAGAACTCTGGGAGTTGAAGTCCACACATCTTACCACTGTCATGGTTGAGAAACACTGAACCACCATAACATTTTCTTACCCAAATAACTGTATGTGACCCTCATTTCCCACAATTCCCTTGTCTATTGCTGAGAATTCTGGGAGTTGAAGTCCACAAATCTTACCATCATCATGTTGGAAAAACACCGATCAAGCAAACTGAATACCTGTAACTTTTCAGATATGATTGTCATCCCGGCCATTTCACCCACTCTGAGGTAAAACTTGGTTTGAAAGAACCAGTTTGGTCCAGTGCGGAAGGTACCAGGCTTGAAACCAGGAGACAGTGTGTTCTAGTCTCGCCTCAGCATGAAAGCCTGCAGGTGACTTTGGGCCAATCACCAGGAGACAGTGAGTTCTAGTACTGCCCTTGGCATAAAAGCTGGCTGGATGACTTTGGGCCAATCACCAGGAGACGGTGAGTTCTAGTCCCGCCCTAGGCATGAAAGCCAGCTGGGTGACTTTGGGCCAATCACCAGGAGACAGTGAGTTCTAGTCCCGCCCTAGGCATGAAAGCCAGCTGGGTGACTTTGGGCCAATCACCAGGAGACGGTGAGTTCTAGTCCCGCCCTAGGCATGAAAGCCAGCTGGGTGACTTTGGGCCAATCGCCAGGAGATGGTGAGCTTTAGTCCCGCCTTAGGCCTGAAAGCCAGCTGGGTGACTTTGGGCCAATCACCAGGAGACAGTGAGTTCTAGTCCCGCCTTAGGCCTGAAAGCCGGCTGGGTGACTTTGGACCAGTTCCTCCCTCTCAGCCCAACCCACCTCACAGGATTGTTGTGGCGGGAAAAATGGGAGAAGGAAGATAGGCTATATACTAAATTTCCTGACCTCAAAACAGGACCATTCCAAATATTTCAGCCCATTTCCAGGTCGGAGCCTATTAGGTGGAATGAGCACGGAGGCATCTATGCAACATGTTTCAGAACAGCTCAATCTTTGTTTTCCCTGTCTGAAAACGCACGAATTCAACAGGGCTGGCTGGGAAATTCTGGGAGTTGGAAGTCCACATGTCTTGGTTAGACACCCATCATCTTCTTTCTTTTAACAACCCCTTAATCCCTTGCAGGGTGGAGTCTGGGCAACTGAATGGAGCTGAGGGTTGACTGGCCGGACGCCCTTCCTGTCACCAATGCGGAGTTATATTCAGCAGATATAATTATAACATGCCCAGAGAGAGAAATATCTGCCTCTACCTAGGATTGAACTCTCAGCCTCCTGATTGTGAGGCGAGAGCTCCACCTCTAGGCCACCACACCACTCTTAAGGTTGGACACCCATGCTGTACAGAAAGCCAAAATACTCCTATCTTATCTCTTCAACTGTAAGAAGATGGTGGATCCTTTGGGAAAACACATATTGGTCAGAACCACTCGATATTTGGACAGCTGTCACTGTCAGGCCTGCAGCCATCTTTTCTTTTGGGGTCTTTGGCCTCCCACACTGTCTTATCTTGTGGGTAAGCGGGAGGGAGGATTGTATGGAGTTAGATGATATGTAGCCATAACAACATTCTTTCTAGAGAGCCAAGGTCATCCTTTGTCTCTGCATCTGACTGGAATTGGATGGGATGGGTGGAACTGGATTACTGTAACGCGCTCTACATGGGGCTGCCTTTGAAGAGTGTTCGAAGACTTCAGCTTGTCCAGAACGCAGCCGCGCAAGCGATTGTGGGTGCACCCTGGTACACCCACATCACACCTTTCCTCCGCGAGCTGCACTGGCTGCCCATTGGTCTCCGGACACGCTTCAAGGTGCTAGTCGTTACTTTTAAAGCCCTACATGGTATCGGACCTGGGTACTTGAGAAACTGCCTCCTGCCAATTACCTCCCTACGACCAATTAGATCCCACAGACTAGGCCTCCTCCGAATTTCATCTGCCAGCCAATGTTGGCTGGCAACTCCTCGGGGGAAGGCCTTCTCTGTGGCTGCTCCGGCCCTCTGGAACGATCTCCCCGTTGAGATCCGGACCTTTACCACCCTTCCGGCCTTCCGCAAAGCAACTAAGTCCTGGCTGTTCCGGCAGACCTGGGGCTGTTGAATTATCCAACCCCACTCAAGGTTACAAATGTTGCTCTATTTTAAATTGTTTGTCTTTTATTTTTATTTTGTACCCCCCTCCCCTCCAGATTGTTAGCCACCCAGAGTCTCTCGGGAATAGGGTGGCATACGAATTAAATAAAACCTCAAACCTCAAACTGCCAGCATGGCAGTTGGAGATTGGACCATGTGATGGACTTGGGGGAGATTGGACCATGTGATGGACTTGTGGAGGCAAGATCCTGAACTTTCAACTGGGTGGGGAAAACCGGGAAGCTTTCACAGATTCGGGTTTTCCCAGATGTGCCAACATGTCTCTCTTCATAAATTGGAACTTTGAGCAATCCTTTGCCTTGGACTCTGATTCACTTTTGGATGCTATTTGTAACCCTGACAGTCACGACTTACCGGAGTCGCCACTTATGTTATCCTCAGAGTCTTCGTCTTCATCATCTTCCGAGTACCTTTTTCTGATCGTTTTCCTCTGGAGACGTCTGCTTTGCCTCATTGGCCGAGGATGGTGCCGTCTCGGCCGACGCCTGGAGAACCCCACGTCGCTGTCGTCGTTTGACGGCTGATCCTCTTCACTTTCGTCTACGTTTTCGTCCGATATCACAAACTCATCCTGAGATCTGAGGGGGACAGGGATCAATGGGGGAGGGTATTTAAAATGAAGGTATTTTGACTGAAAAATAAACTTTGGTGATGAAGGAGTTGGATTTTGAGTAGGAAAAAGCCTGGGGCTTTGGGGGTTTCCTCCTTTGAGGGCAATGACTCACTCACTGAATTAATCGTTTCAAATAATAACACGTCTTTTCACTAACAGGAACTTGGACCCTATTAAACAAAAAAAAAGAAAAAAAACCTTACCTGTGGCTTCTAAAGTGACTGACAAGAAAGTGCAGGTAGTCCTTGACTAATAATAGTTCATTTAGTGACTGTTTTTCACACTTACGACTGTTGCAACATCCCCAGGGTCGTGTGATTTACATTTGGATGCTTGGGAAAGAAAGAAAGAAAGAAAGAAAGACGGGGAAGGAGAAGGAAAGAGAGAAAGACAGAAAGAAAGAAAGAGGAAGGGAGGGAGGAAGAAAAAAAGAAAGAAGAAATAAATAGGAAGGGAAGGGGGAAGGAGGGAGGGAGAAAGAAAGGAAGAAAGGAAGGAGGAAAGAAAGAGAAAGGGAAGGAGGGAGGGAGAGAGAGAGAAAGGAGTGTGAGAGAGAGAAAGAAAGAAAGGAAGAAGGAAGGAAGGAAGGAAGGAGAGAAAGACAAAAAGAAAGAGGAAGGGAAGGAGGCAGGGAGGAAGAAAAAAGAAAGAAATAGGAAGGGAAGGAGGAAGGAGAGAGTGAGAAAGAAAGAAAGAAAAAGAAAGAGGGAGGAAGGGAGAGAGGGAGGAAGTATAAGAGATTATAAAATGCCTCACCCTTCACTGATTCTGAATTCATCCTCACTCTCTTCTTCATCCAGGTTGCTGTCACTATCCAGGTCATTCAGTCGCCGCCGTTTCTTGCGTCGGAGGGCAGCGGCTCTGGGGGGCCGTTTGCTTTCCTTCCTTTCTTCCTCCAGAATGGTGGAGATATCCTTGCCTCGATGCCCCGTGATGTTAGATATGTCCTTCCCTCTCCCGACACCTGGGGGGGGGGGGAGGGAGTGTCAAGAGGATGGCGACAATGAACCACTGTAGGCCTTCTTACACCCTACGCTTCTCTTCCCTTGCTTCCATGATCTCCCTTCCATATGGAAGGGAAGGCTGAGTCAAATTTGAGCTGGTCAGGATCGAACTCTTGGCTGTGGGCAGAGTTAGCCTGAAATACTGCGTTCTAACCGCTGCACCACCATGGCTGCTTCCTTCCTCCCTCCCTCCCTCCGTCACAATAGCACTTAGACTTATATGTCACTTCACAGTGCCTTAAAGCCCCCTCTAAGCTGCCTACAGAGTCAGCTTTTTGCCCCCAACAATCTGTGTCCTCATTTTACCCACCTTGGAAGGATGGAAGGAATCCTTGAGCCGGTCAGGGTCATACTGCTGGCAGTGAGCAGTGAGTTAGCCTGCCGTACTGCATTCCAACCACTGTGCCACCATGGCTTCCCTCAAGGGGATTGCCCCCCTGCAAAGCTCACCTCCTCCATCAGCCTCCTTGATGTCATCTTCTATGGCTTCATCGATGGCCTCATCAAACTCATCAAACCTGCAGAAATGGGAATTCAGAACGATGATGACGACGGCGACTATGTGTCAACCGATAGCAACTTGGTTTAGCAATCGCACAGGATCTCCTTTATGAAACCAGGATATCGCTCGCGTTTACTTATTTGATTTCTATCCTGTCTTTAGTTCGTGCAACTCAGGATGATGTATCCTAGTTGGGTCACGAAATGTCTGCAAGAAAACAACCAAGCTCGGAGATCACCAAGGACTCCCACTGAGTTACAAATGTTCTTTTATTAGTAACTAGCTGATAACCTGATACGTAGTTATCCCAATCCTGTATTAGAGGGAGCCCCCTTGTGGAGTACTGGGAAGCCGTTACCATGGCAACTCCACTGGGCTGCACAGTAGAAGCCATTTTAAGGCGCAACAGGCTGTATCTTAACAGAGCTTGAATACAAAATGCACACTATCGCTGTCAAAAGTACAGTGACGACACTATAGATATAATTCAGTCCTTTTTATTTCAGCGGGCCAGGCGTTCCAGAGTTATGCTGGAACACACACACACACGGGGACACACACGGACATACTCGGAGGACTGTTAGGGGTGTCTTAACCCCCACAGTATTTTTTTTTTTCAAGAGAGTAAGTCATCTGTCTACCAAGTTTGGTTGAAATTGCTCGAGGCGCACAGGCGCATATAGATTTACCTGTAGCTGATACACTTCCGCTGCCTGGTAGACCTCCTTTCGAGAAGCTTCGTCTTTGATTTTTTGGACTCTTTCTTCTTTTCATCGACAGGCTCTGGAATTTCAGGCTCCTATTGAAAAACACGAACGCCTTTCAGATACACGACATCTGTTGCAGCCAAGGTCACAACTTCCTTCTACTCTTCAGCCATTTATGCTCCGCCTCAATCCTGCCTTGTGTTAATGGAAATACCAGGGAGTCCTCGCTTTACAACCACAACCATTGCTAAGCGGGATGGTTGCTAAGTGAGTTGAGCCCCATTTTACGACTTTTCTGGCCACATTTCTTACGTGAATCGCTGCAACTGTTTTAAGTTAGTAGTAACCCAGTGTCAGCACCTCTCCATTTAGATAATTAGGAAAGAAAGACCACGAGACTCCATGCGTGGAAATCAAGTGTACTTTTACTAATTATAAATGATTAAAGGCATAGCGAAGCGAAATCTGAATATTTAGGCGCGAAAGCGATTGATATATAGAATAGCCCATTCCCCTCCCCTTGGCATCACAGTTACAGTCCAATCATAATTCTCCCAAGTGTCAGGTGTGAGATAACTTCAAAAGGCATCACGAAGATGGAATGTCGGCGCCGTTAGTCCTGGCGGGAAACTCCCACGCATGCGTAGTCCGATCAGCCGGTGAACTCCAGAACCTTCCTCCAGCACAATGAGTAACCCCTCCCAAATACCATGCCCTCACTCCACGTTTCATGGCAGCCGAAGCAACAGCAAAGCAGAGGCTGACACCCGGTTGTTAAGTGAATCTGGCTTCCCAATTGACTTTGCTTGTCAGAAGGTCGCAAAAGGGGATCCCATCTCCCCCACCCCAAACCGAAATAGCACGAACCAAATATTTCAGAAGAAAAAAATAATTAAAAAAACAAGGAGGCAAATACCTACAACTAATACCGACGTTGCCAATTCTGCTTTTTCCCCAGGTAGAATTTTTTTATGCTTTTCAGCAGTATAGGTCGTAAACTCAATAAGAAATCAGGAGATATGTTTCACTTACCTGCGGAGGAATGATGTTCTCGATGCTAATGCCCACGTAGACGAGGCGTTCCTTCCTTGGAGAGAAAAGAAAAACATATTAAAAAAATGCTATTATTGTCCAGGTGAGATTTAGCATGGTCAAATATGGAAAAGCAATATTCTGCAGTTCTTTGGAGCAGTAACAAAATATATTTCTCTCTGAGCACAATGAGAATATATCTGCTGGGAAAAAAAACTCTGCATTGGCAATAGGAAGGGCATCCGGCCAATAAATAGTCAGATCCATTCATTTACAATACAATACAATACAATACAATACAATAGCAGAGTTGAAAGGGACCTTGGAGGTCTTCTAGTCCAACCCCCTGCCTAGGCAGGAAAAACTATACCGTTTCAGACAAATGGCTATCCAACCTCTTCTTAAAGACTTCCAGTGTTGGAGCATTCACAACTTCTGGAGGCAAGTTGTTCCATTGATCGATTGTTCTAACTGTCAGGAAATTCCTCCTCAGTTCTAAGTTGCTTCTCTCCTTGATTAGTTTCCACCCATTGCTTCTTTTCCTACCCTCAGGTGCCTTGGAGAATAGTTTGACTCCCTCTTCTTTCAGATATTGGAAGACTGCTATCATGTCTCCCCTAGTCCTTCTTTTCATTCAACTAGACATACCCAGTTCCTGCAACTGTTCTTCATATGTTTTAGCCTCCAGTCCTTTAATCATCTTTGTTGCTCTTCTCTGCACTCCTTCTAGAGTCTCCACATCTTTTCTACATCGTGGCGACCAAAACTGAATGCCGTATTCCAAGTGTGGCCTTGCCAAAGCATTATAAAGTGGTATTAACTGTAGTAAGTATGAGTCAATTGACCCGCATCCGAATATAAATCACATGACCACAGGGATACTACAACGATTGTAAGTTTGAAAAATGGTCATGTCATTTTTTTCAGTACCATTGTAACTTTGAATGGTCCCTAAATGAACTGTTGTAAGTTGAGGACTACCTGTATAAGGTTTCTTGCTTAGGCAGGGGGTTGGACTAGAGGACCTCCAAGGTCCCTTCCAACTCTGTATTCTGTACATAGCAGTGTTAAAAGCAGAGTAGAGCGAAAATGGACACCCTTTTCAGCCACGCTCAGGTGTAAATGAGAAAAAGGCTTCAGGCGAGGTTAATTTAACAGGCCAGAAGCAGGTAAAGAATAGAGGAAGTAGATTAATAGAAGATCCAACTGTTGACACGGTTTCCTTAGAGGAAAAGGAGGTCAATCTGTCCTGCTCATAAATGGACCGTGAATTTTAAAAAAGCTTGTTTGCAAGTAGATTTTTCACCTCTGCAAATCTCCAAAAGTTATCCATTGACCAATCAGGAAGCGTCAAACAAACCGAAGGGCATATCTTGCTTTTTGGCTCAGCACATAAGCATTTCCTAATGATTGGGACTTCGGTCAGGGAAGCAGGGTGGATAAAAATCAAGGGGTTTTAGTATGTATGTATGTATGTATGTATGTATGTATGTATGTATGTATGTATGTATGTATGTATATGTAAATCAGATTTTTTTAAAAATTAAATTGGTTTTTTTTCATTTAAATCAAATTTTTAAATTTTTTTAATCACATTTATTTTAATAAAATGCTTTTGGAATAAAAAAAATTATCTGAAAATCGTTTTCTATTTAAGATGCATTCATAATTCAGTTTATTCAGCATGAAATGGAGCTTGGAAATATAGCATGAGGCTGTGCATTCTGCAATAATTGCATATTTGGTCAACTCATTCAATGAATCCAAGCACTGCAAGCTGAGATGACATGCACTGCATTGATGCATCCACACAATTTCACGGTAACCATGAAGTGCAGATACAAATGAACGGAGTTTGAAGGGACCTTGGAGGTCTTCTAGTCCAACCCCCTGACTAGACAGGAAACCCAATATACCGTTTCAGACAAATGGCTATCCAACATCTTCTTAAAGACTTCCAGTATTGGGGCATTCACAACTTCTGGAGGCAGTTCTAAGTTCCTTCTCTCTTTGATTAGTTTCCATCCATTGCTTCTTGTCCTGCTCTCAGGTGCTTTGGAGAATAGCTTGACTCCCTCTTCTTTGTGGCAACCCCTGAGATATTGGAACACTGCTATCATGTCTCCCCTAGTCCTTCTTTTCATTAGATTAGACATACCCAATTCCTGCAACCATTTTTCGTATGTTTTAGCCTCCAGTCCCCTAATCCTCTTTGTTGCTCTTCTCTGCACTCTTTCCAGAGTCTCCACATCTTTTCTACATCGTGGTGACCAAAACTGGATGCTGTATTCCAAGTGTGGCCTTCCCAAGGCCTTATAAAGTGGTATTAACCCTTCACTTGATCTTGATTCTGTCCCTCTGTTGATGCAGACTAGAACTGTGTTGGCTTTTTTGGCAGCTGCTGCACACGGCTGGCTCCTATTTAAATGGTTGTCCACTAGGACTCCAAGATCCCTCTCACAGTTACTTCTATTGAGCAAGCTACTACCTATAATGTACCTGTGCATTTGGTTTTCCTTGCCTAAATGTAGAACCTTTTACTCTTTTCACCACTGAATTTCATTTTATTAGCTAGTGCCCAATGTTCAAGTTTGTCAAGATCCTTCTGTACCCGAACTCCACCCCGCGAGGGATTATGGGGTTCATTAAAAGATGATACAATTAATATTATGATACCTCCGTTCTGCACGCTCCTTCTTTTTCAAGACCACGTCCAGGTCCTGCAGCTGTTCCTCTAACTTCTCGCAGAGCAATTTCTGTGGGATCAAAGCAAAACAATGCAACGGCATTAGCATAATTCAAAAATATCTTTATGTAGTCAGTTTCTTAGTGGGCCCATTCCCAAACACTGTTCCACGTAACAGCTACTAATGGTTGTAGTCCTCGATCTACAACCTTTCGTTTAGTGACAGTTTGAAGTTACAGTAGCATTGAAAAAAGTTGACTTATGACCGTTTTTCACACTTACGACCATTGCAGCATCCCCCACGGTCACATGACCAAAGTTTAGACGCTTGACAATTGACTCCTACTTACGACGGTCACAGTGTTCTAGGGTCACGTTACCCTTTTGCAACCTTCAGACATGTAATGTCAGTGGGGAAGCTGGAGTCACGTAACAACTGTGTGACGAATTTGAGAACCGCAGGGATTTGCTTAAAAATCGCAGCAAGAAAGGTCATAAAATGGGGCAAAAGCTAACTGAACAACTGCCTCACTTAGGGACAGAAAACCTGGGCTCCACTGTGACTGTAAGTCGAGGACTGCCTGTATTAAAAATAGTTGCCAATAGTTTGAAGTGAGGCCAAATGGATATGCTGTGGCTCGCCAGGGGACAGCAGAGCTGGTGGCAGAGTTCGGACAGTGAGGAGGTTAGGGAGGAAGATAGGCCAGTCCTGGAGTCTGGGGAAGGCTCTGATGAGGGCTCTGCGTTGGAGGCAGAGAGGGGGGTAGGGCTGTCTGACAGTTATTAGCTGCCTTCAGAGTCGGACATCAGTGGGGCAGAAGAACAGCTGGAGCCTGTTCCCAGTGGGCGCATGCGCAGATCTGCTAGAGGCAACAGCTAAGGAACAAGGGTTGCCTCAGGAGAAAAGGCACAGGTGGATGTTGAATGGCCCCTCCCGTAGGGAATGAAGAGGAACAAAAGGGGAGTGGAGTTTGCAGGAGACAATCAGTTCCATTCATGAGGGTGAAGATCCGTTCCTGACCTCTTGCCAAGTAATTGCTGCTACAGCTTGGCGTTTAGAAGATATCGGCCTGGCAGCTCTCCAAGCCTGCTAAAGGTCTATTGTTGTGAAATCGTGTGAAAGACTCTTAGCCGGGACTTTGCTGGAGAGGAATTCCCTTTAACCTAAATAAAAGGGGTTTTATCAGAACGAGGAGTCGGCTTCGTGCTTTTGGGAAGCCTAGTTTTGAACAGGATGAACCATCCCATCACTTCTAAAAGGCAAAGGAGTAGGATAAGGAAAATAAATCCAAATGAAAACTCACGTGTTGACAAGGTGGGCAGAACCACTCGCCATCTGGAATGATCATCAGCGGAGGCCGGAGACACGCCGTGTGGTAGCCGCTGTCGCAGGAATCGCACAAAAGAATCTGGGGAAGAAATCACACCGTCAGCCTGACCTCTGGTTCCAACATGGATTTTTCTGTCTTTTTTTTAAATAAATAAATAAATAAATAAATAAATAATAAATAAATAAATCCAAAAACGCATCTTGTTCTCTTAGGTTTCAAAACCAGATCCCGTGATAAAATCCTGATGTTCCTTTGGCTCACAAAAAAGGCAGTGTGGCAATGCAGATAAGTCCACCAACTTAGGACAAGGCAGCACTAAATTTTTGTCATTAAGTGAGATGTTTGTTAAGGAGGTTTTGCCCCACTTTACGAGCTTCCTTGCCACCGTTAAGGGAATCATGGCAAAACGGCGCCTCGTTTTGGCAGAGAGGGTTCGGCAAGCTGTCCAGGCTGAAAACGGGGCATGGGTTGGGGGGAGAGAGGGTGTCCACACCTGCTTCCCTGTGCCATTTTGCCCAGTCGGGTGCTGCAGGAGGCGTCTGTCCCATCTCTCCCTCTCGCTCCCTCCCCGGAAAACAACAATGCTGCTCCGGCCCTTGAATAAATCCATGTTGACCCCCCTGATTTAGGCAGTATATGGGCCACTCTGGAATTGATTGGTTGATCTGATTTCTCTAATGACCCCCTTGCCACAAATGACAGATGCTTCTGTCCCACCCAGCATGTTCAAACTAATTCCGATGCCGGCTGGAGAATTCTGGGAGTTGAAGTCCACAAGTCTTAAAAGATTGGATGCTCCTGGATGAAAGCATAGCAAACCAGCAATAACACCACAGTATTTCTCTGGAGGTCTTTGTGAATCTGATTTTCTAACTTTGATCGAAGAACCTACCAGCTCTGGGTGGTTAGGAAGGCCACACTTCTTGCACGGTTCGTCATCGTCCGCAGGAGCTGGTTCTTCCTCCTCCTCTTCCTCCTCCTCCTCTTCCTCCTCCTTCTCTTCCTCGGAGTCACCTTCACGCTCAGAACCTTCGCTGTCGTCGTTGCTCGAGTACCTCCATCGGCCACGCGTTCGGGTGCCGGCCCATCGGACTTTACTTCGCCGGGAAGCCTGGGGATTCAGCAATAAGAAAAAAATCCCTCAGCTCTTAAGACATTCCGTATGTCCATGAATGACAGCCGCGGCAACGGCTACAGATGTTTTCCAGGTCATGGAGCACATACCTCTCCTTTGCAGCTGTCTGAAAATCTCAGGGGGTCATAAGCACACTCTTAACATCTCAAAGGAAAAGCAAAAAAGCCAGCATGCGCCATAAATCAAGGTGTACGTAAAACCACAACAATGGCTCAGCGCGACAACACAGACCAGAAAACTGCTGTCTAGCTAAACCTAGTTAAATTTAGTGACAATAGGTATAGATAAATAAAAATTGATAATGATAGTAATGTATACAATGTGTAGTGTTATGATAAGCAATAATTGGATATGAATATTGAATGATACCCGTGAAGGGAAGGCTAGAAATCCTTTTGGACTATATATAAAGGTATAATAATAATAACAACAGTAAAAAAGAACTAAATTAGACAGAGTTAAGTTTTGATTATTAGGGGGGAAAATGTTATGATATGGGATATAGTCAAATAAAGAAAGGATAATGACAATAATTTATATATATATATATGTATGGGTATAATATAAGGGAACTGGATGTAAATTGTAAACAGGGATTTGGAACGGAGGCTTAGAAAATTTTGTTATTAAATATTATGGATGTTCAGCTAGAATAGGATATGAGGATTTAGTGTTAATGGAGGATTTTATAAATAAGTCAATGAAATGCCAGTATGTGGTTATGTATTAAATCTTGGTACATTTTATGATGAAGGACGTTTAAACAATCATAGTCAAATAAAAGTGGAGGTATGATGATGGTAATATAATAAATGTCTGAGTTAAGATACTGGAATTAATATGAATTATATTTGATGACGGTGGAAGAGATGCACAAAAGCCTTTTGTAACCAACTGATACACTTTCTACGGTTTGTAAAAAAGGAGGATTTGTATGTTTGTTTTGAAAATAAAAATATATTTTTTTTAAAAAAGAAAACTGCTGTGTCTCCTAGTGCTACGTGAAGCTGCATGATTGGTCTTTTTAATGTATTGAGTTATTTCTACTATATCCTGCCTTTATTATTATTATTATCATCATCAATAACTTAAGGTGGTGACCATACGGAAGACTCCTTCCTCTTCCTATTTTCCTGACAACAACCACCCTGTGAGGTAAGTTGGACTAAGACTGGCCCAAAGTCACCAGTCAGCTTTCATACCTAAAATGGGATTAGAAGTCACAGCCTACCGGTGATTGGCCAAGAGTCACCCAGTTTGCTGTCAGTCGGGACTAGAACTTACTGTCTCCTGGTGATTGGCCCAAAGTCTCCCATCTGGCTTTTATGCCTAAGGCAGGACTAGAACTCACAGACTCCTGGTGATTGGCCCAAAGTTCCCCACTCAGCTTCCATGCCTAAGGTGGGACTAGAACTCACAGTCTCCTGGTGATTGACCCAAAGTCACCTAGCTGGCTTTCATGCCTAAGGCAGGACTAGAAGTCCCTGTCACCTGATGATTTGCCCAAAGTGACCTAGCTGGCTTTCATGCTTAAGGCGGGACTAGAATTCAGTTTTACCTGGTGATTTGTCAAAGTCACCTAGTTGGCTTTCATGCCTAAGGCAGGACTAGAAATCATCATAGCAATAGCATTTAGACTTATATACCGCTTCATAGGGCTTCCAGCCCTCTCTAAGCGGTTTACAGAGTCAGCATATTGCCCCCAACAACAATCCGGGTCCTCATTTTACCCACCTCGGAAAGATGGAAGGCTGAGTCAACCCTGAGCCGGTGAGATTTGAACAGCTGAACTGCAGAACTGCAGTCAGCTGAAGTAGCCTGCAGTGCTGCATTTAACCACTGTGCCACCTCAGCTCACCTGATGATTTGTTCCCCGCTTTGGTGGCTAAGGCAAAACCAGAACTCACTTATCTCCCGGTTTCTTAACCACTCGACCAAACTGGATTTCATTCACTTAAAGCAATTTTTCCTTTTTTGTTACCAAAGGGCAGTTCTACACATACTCGCAGAACTGCAAAAGGGTGAGGGGAAGTTTCTGTTTCCATTGTAAATTACTCACTGTCAGGCTCCCAGAAAACCAAGACAGAGTAACTTCTAAGCGCTTTCCTGCATTGCTCCTCGCCTACCGACAGAACCTGGCCAGACTAAAGCCGACTCCTTGCATCGTGGTAATATTGAAAGGGGCCAAGAGAGTAAGGAGAAGCCAAACGGACCAACAAACCCATCCCAAGCACAACACAGGTCATTATCAAACGTGTCCTTTGTCAACACAGCTAGTCCTCGCCTAACAGCAGTTTGAAAAAGCGATTTTTGACCGTTTTTCACACGACTGGTGTAGCATCCTTCCATGGATGCGTGATCGAAATCCAGACCCTTGGAAACTGACTCGTAGTTGTGACGGTTGCAATGTCCCGGAAGGTCGTGCGATCCCCCTTTTGCGACTTTCTGACAAAGTCGACGGGGGAAGCCAGATTTACTTAACCACCAAAGTTGCTAACTTTAACCACTGCAGTGATTCACTTTAACACGAAAGGTCATAATAACATGCGGCAAACCCCCACTTAACAATGGTCTCAGGAACAGAAAATTGGGGGCTCAATTGTGACCATTAAGTCAAGGACTACAAGTATTTAAAAAATTGCCAAGAGATCAAAGAGAGTCCAGCTGGACAAACTACCCCATTCCAGGCTCATCACAGGAAATCACCAATTGTAACAATTTTCAGTACTGTGTCTGGGTCTAAGTCTCAATTGGAAATCATCCTGATAATATACTTCCTCCAGGGCCCTCCGAAGCTGGAAGCCACACACCTTCTCAAGAACATTCCCAAGAAAGGGTGGGTTGGACTCTGGAATTAAACCTGTCCAGTTTGGGCTGGCTCCATGGATGCCAGTGGTGGGATTCAGCCTCTTTGTATCGGTTCGCGCGAAGCAGTAGCTAACGTTCTCTGTGTGAAGTTTCCAAAGGATGACCTAATTAATTTACGAGCCTCGAGACAAAGTTAAAAAGAAATCCATTCACTTATTAGGATCAACATTTTGGCATGTTCTTCTGTGGAACCGAAACTAATTCCCGCCTAATTGCGTTTGAACTTTACTCCCTGTATTCCCTCTCTTCTGTCTGTGTCATAAATCACATCCACCAACAAGGTGCTAGGCAGGCTATGAACATGCGCATTTCACACGCCAGCTGTAGGAATATGAGACCTGACTCTGGCCAAAGGTATGCATGGAATTCTACTCCCTTTCCTCCCCCCTTTTCTTATGTTGACTTGATAGTAGCCATGGAAACGCTTTACAAGTTGACATCCTGCAGTTTAGCGAATCGGCTGATGCCACCATTGGCTGCCCCCCACCTCGCCCATCTCCTCCCAGCCACTCCTTGCCTGACTGGCGTTTTACCCAGGTTTCTCCGTCTGGGTGTGTGGGGAAATGGATGGGGGCCTGGGGAGGAGGTGCCTCGCCTGCAGAGGCTGCCATTGACCAGGGCGCAGTCAGGGACTGCAAGGCTGCAACGCCAGCAACACCCCTCTGCCAGCCGGCCCTCCCCCCCCCCACCTGCCCAGTCAGGGTCGAGTGTGGGACTGCCTGGCCTCCTGGCCACCATCCAAGGGGGAAGACTGCAAACAGTGCCAAAAGAGGAGTGGAGGGGCGGGGAGGCTGGGCAAGGCGCCCCTCGACTGAGTGATGTCACGTTGGCCATGCCTGCCAGTCACATGACCACCCTGCCATGCCTACCAGCCGTTCATTAGGGCAGAGAACCGGTTGTTAAAATTATTTGAATCTACCACTGGGAGAGGGTGCACCACAGTCTTTTTGAAATCTGGTGGAAATCCCGTCTCAAAGATGCACTTTGTACCACATGCTCCTTTCCCTGATCAAAAACACAGATAGTTTCAATTACACCTGTCCACGTCCTCATAGCTAATTGACTTACACTCCAAAGGCATAAGTAGTCCTCGGCTTATGACACCAATTGAGCCCGAAATTTCCGCTATCAGGCGAAACATTTGTGAAGTGAGTTTTGTCCCATTTTTACCACCTTTCCTACCTTGTTTGGTAAGTGAATCGGCCATTCACCTGTGGCTTTACACCAGAGTCGACCCCTCTCCTTTAGCTGTTCCCTTCGTTTGGCAACTCTGCGCATGCGCCCACTGGGAACAGGCTCCAGCTGTTCTTCTGCCTCACTGATGTCTGACTCTGAAGGCAACTGATAACTGGCATACGGCTCTGGTCCCCTCTTTGCCTCCAACACAGAGCCCTCATCAGAGCCTTCCCCAGACTCCAGGACTGGCCCATGTTCCTCCCCAAACTCCTCACTGTCCGAATCTGCTGCCAGCTCCACTGGCGGGCCACAATAGTCAGAACATCCCAAAAGGGGATCACCTGACCTTGGGACACAGCAACGGTCATAAATACGAACCAGTTGCCAGGTGTCTGAATTTTGCTCATGTGCCAAGGCAATGCTGTAACTGTTGTAACTGCGAAAAATGGTTGTAAGTGACTTTTTTTTGGTGGCGTTGTTAACTTTGAATGGCCACTAAGCAAAATGTTGGAGGTCGAGGACTACCCACATTGCTAACAGAGAAAACCCATTTACCGTATTTTTCAGAGTATAAGATGCACCTTAGTTTTTGGGGAGGAAAACAAGAAGAAAAATCTGCCTCTGCCTCCTGGCATCCATGGTATTCATCTGGCTGCCATCCTGTCAGTGTGTGAGAGAGTTGAGGGCTGTTTGGAAACAAACAGTATCTGCTGTGTGAGCAACAAGGAGACAACAAGGAGCCTGGGCGTGGCTTCTTCTGTACTAAAGCTGCCTGCTGTGCTGATATCTGAAACTAAAACTGAAAGTAAGACTTCTCTCCTCTGCTGAACTATCACGTTGGAAAACCTGCTTTTGGTATTGCATATTTTACTTCATGTGTTATATTAGATATAAAGAGAAGTTTAGAATCCTGCTGAATCAGTGACTTGTGTGTGCTTTCTGAATGTGATTGCTGCTGCAAACTCTTGACACCTCCTTGCAGCCGTGACCCGTCAAAACCGCACTCGACTAAACCGTGCCCGATTAAACCGCGTCGCTGATGTCATCAACAGGGCGACAACAGCCAGCACGGAGAAAGAAGGGCACTTTAAATAGCGCTTTGAAAGCAAGCTGATTCAACTTAAGGTAAGGTTAGGTTTAGGGTTAGGTTTAGGGTTAGGGTTAGGGTTAGGTTAAGGGTTAGGGTTAGGGTTAGGTTTAAGGTTAGGTTAAGGGTTAGGTTTAGGGTTAGGTTTAGGGGGGTTAGGTTTAGGGGTTAATTTTAGGTTTAGGGTTTACAGCGTGCTTCTGTCTCTGTGCTGTTGTCGCCCTGTTGATGACGTCAGCGACGCAGTTTAGTCAGGCGCGGTTTAGTCGGGCGCAGTTTTGTTGTGGAACCCCTTGCAGCAAATAGCAAACCCCCAGGTCACTATTTTACTGCAGCCTGATTCAGCAGGAACAGCTGACTGGCGGGTGAATCAGCCTCCCGGAATACCCCCAATCAGCTGTTCCAGGCTGCAGGGATTGCCAGAAACCATCGCCTCCTCCATGCCTCGTGTTTTCGGCTACATTCCGTATTTTGGGGTGGGGAGTGCGTCTTATACTCCGAAAAATACAGTAAAACAATTACCCTGATATGCATAGTTTAGAATGAGGGCTTGCTTTCCTCTCCGGGTTTTTAACCGCCATCCCCAAAACGGCCGCAATCCCTTCTGAAATTTCACCTTGTGGGCTTTAGAGTTCGTCTCCTTCTCTTGCTTTTTCGAGTCTTCTTTCTTTTCCTGCTTTTGCACGGAGGCCACTTTTTCGTCCTCTTCCTCGCTTCGTTTCTTCTCGGATTTCTGATCGCGAGTCTCTACGACCTTGGGAGTCGGTTTCGATATCCGGGGGGACCGTCTTAAAATGCGTCCAACGCTGACCACCTCCTCTTCCTTCCCAGCGGCCGCGTTCAAAGGCTTGGCCGGGAGCGGGTCGTTTTTTTTCCGGCTGGAGATTCGGATCGTTAGCTTAATCCCGTCTTTCTGCCTCTCAGAGGTTAATTCCCTGTTCTCGGTGAGAGAACTTTCTTCTTCGGAAATCAGCTTGTATTTACACTTGGTTTTTACAGATTCTTTCTTCGTCTCGGATGGAAGTTCCTTGACGGAGGTTGGAAGGGCATCCGTGGTCGGCCGCTCTCCTTCTTGAGATTCGGAGTCCTTGGGCGTTTCCGCCTCCTGCTCCTGACTCGCTTGCCTTTGATCGGCGAAAGTGATTTGGGAATCGGAGTCTTCTTTTTCCACCACGGGTTTCTTAAACGAAAGGACTGAAACAGAAGATGGAGTGGCATCCAAACCAGCCAAGGCTGCTGTTTTCTCGTCCGAAGGACCAGTTTTTTTCAAATCGTCGGCGTCGGAAACCAGGACCGACTCTTTAGGAGAGGGTAGCTTGGTGGGCTTTTCCAAGCTGTCTTTGGAAAGTATCACGCTGTCCTTTACTCTAAGAGAGTCTTCAATCTTGGGAGGATCTCCCGCTTTGGAAAGATTCTCGGCCACCCCGTCCGACTTCTTCGCCTCCAGCTGTTTTTCGCTCCCTTTGGGGCCCGTATCCTCCCGTAAAGGCACGATCACTCCCACGGCCTCCTTCGTGGGATGCAAAATGCATCTCTCGACATCGCTGGTCCTGACGATGGTGCTGATACCCTCTTGGACCCGTTCCTCTCCGAGCCCGTTTTTCTCCTTCGGCAGAACGGCAGCCTCTTCCTTCAGGCAAGGCGAACGCTCCAATCGGTTATTCGCCACGAGTTTCTCGCAACCCAATTCCCCGTTGACCAGGAACTTCCCGTCGGTGATGGTGGGGACCCTCTTAAAGGTCTCCTCCTCGGGTTTGCCTCCGTCCTCTTTCGAAACGTCTTTTGTCGGCGTGATGCATTTCCGCAAGGGCGCTTTCAGCGGGCTGTCGAAATCATCCGTCAGCTTGATTTCTCGTTTTTTCAGGGGGATCTTGGCCTGCTGGTCGTTTTTAAGTTTCTCGTTCTCCTCCGCTGTTCTCTCCGTCACGTCTTGCGGGGTTTTGACGCTGACGCAGAACTCGATCCTCTCGGGTTCGAGGGCTGTTCTCTCCGCGTTGCTGTTCACCTCTCGGGAGTCTTTTGGCTCCGGCTTGTTCTCCTTCGCTTCCGCTTTAGCCGGCTTGACGTTCTCTTTGAAAGAGTCGTTTTCGTCTTTGGTAGCTTGCACTTCCCCGCGGTTCTCCGGAGGCTTTTCGAGTTTTACGATAACGGGGAGCTTTATGATGTCTCTCTCTTCCACTTTCTCTACTTTGATCTTCTTTTCCTCTGCCGGGGCGGCAGGAGGTGGAAGGTTTTCGCAGGGCTGTGGCGGTCCCTCTGTTGGCTCCTTTTTTTCTTCCTTCACCTTCAATTCGCCTTCTGCTTATAATAAAAAAAAAGAGACAGAATAAATTTAGAACAAGGATCAACATTAATTATACCCAGCTCAGATCACAGACATGCATGCTACTAGGGTGGTGCAGTGATTTGGACAATATTCAGAAACAATACTTAGAATGTGTACAGGACTTCAGCCACGACATCCATCTGCATCTCGTTAAAGCTGCTACTTTTCCCAGGGAGGCAAGGCTGTCCCCTGCAGCTATGATATGATTTTGGAAAAAGATGCGTCTGCTTTAAGAAGTTCCAAACAAGTGCTACACCTATGCCCCCATATATAATCCAGGGAAAAATGCAGCTGTTTTAAAGAGCAGCACATAGGTGCTGCATCTGTGTCCCCATATGATATCAAATAATCCAGGGGAAAGACACAGCTGCTTTAAAGAATTGCAGATAGCGGTACATCTGTGTCCCCTTATATCATATAATTGAAGGAAAAGACACAGCTGCTTTAAAGAGTCACGGATAGATGATATATTTGTGCCCCCATATTTTTCAAAGCTCCTTTTGGGAAGTGAATTCAAATGACGACAAGATTATGACTCAGAATAGCAAATCATATCCATACAAATGTCATCGCTTCCCCTATGAGAATCCTAGGAATGATATTTTGATATGTTAAGCTTTTTCTTCTACACATTTCGTCGTTGATCCCACCTCATCTTCCTCCAAGGTGCACACTCCATTCTCAGGTTCTACAAGAAGGAAAAATTCTGGGATCTCAATTCCGCACATTGTAAAGTTAGCAAAATTGAAAAACACGGCTCTAGGCAACAGAAGTAAAAAGATTAGCTGGGCAATTTTTGTGTACGTCTATCGTAAAGGGTAAGGGATATGATGGCTCAGTGGCTAAGACACTGAGCTTGTCAATCAGAAAGATTGGCAGTTCGGCGGTTCTTATCCCTTGCACCGCGTAAGGGAGTGAGTTCCCGTGACTTCTCCCAGCTTCTGCCAACCTAGCAGTTCGAAAGCACGTAAAAAATGCAAGTAGAAAAATAGGAACCACCTTTGGTGGGAAGGGAACAGCATTCCGTGCGCCTTCGGTATTTAGTCATGCCAGCCACATGACCACAGAGACGTTTTCGGACAGCGCTGGCTCTTTGGTTTTGAAACGGAGATGAGCACCGCCCCCTAGAGTCGGGAACGACTAGCACATATGTGTTAGGGGAACCTTTACCTTATCATAAGGGCTGGGCAGCTTGCTAAACCTTCATGGGCGTGAACAAATGAGGCTATCTGGTGGCTTCTGTCTTTTGCAATAGTGGTGACATGCAGACAACACCACATATGTATAACTGCCATTTGTGTCCTGATCAGGGCACACTTGAAGACCTCCTGGAAGGTGTGACAGAACACAATTTTGGGCAAGATCTGTTTCAGTTGTACATATCTTAATCTTGTACTTTAGATTTTATCTTGCATGGTATGCCTTATTTTAATTGTGATGCTTCTGACACGGGTAAACAAGCAAAACATGTGTATGCCAACAGCGTGACCCAGAATGGCTTATCCTGCACCTGTCTCTGGAACAAGGCCCTTCAGAATTGTATTCCTCTTGGGAGAAGTTTAGTTTAGCTTACTTTATATTGTCACTGCACCTCGTACAACGAAATTAAATGCCATCTTCAGTGTACATCATACATAAGAAAACTATAAAAAATAGAAACAAAAACACACATCCTTCGCATTCTACACAATTGAATTGAACACCCCTGGTATTGCATTAATACTGCACTATGCAGTAGAATTCAATATAGTTACTGCCCTGGGATAGAAGTTGGTTTTTTCAGCCTATTATTCCTGGTTTTTATTGTCCTGAACCAGCTGCCAGATGGTAATAGTTTAAAAAAAAAGGGGGAGCTCAGGATGAGATGGATCTTTAAGAATGTTTTGAACTTTCTTAAGGCAGCAGGAGCTATAAAGCTTTTCCAAAGAGGGGAGGGGGCAACCCATGATCCTTTGGGCCATGACGTCGACCCTCTGGAGTGCTGTCCGATCTGCCACTGTACAATTGGCAAAGCCATAGGGACAGTAAATTAAAATACTAGTGTTTGTCCACATCAGAAGAAAAGGCCCAGTTAGGTTTCTGTGAGCCGAATTCAACTTCCAAATACTTTGGCTCTGCAACAATTAAAAGTCAAGTTAGCCGAGCTTTTGAAACTTTAAGACGTTAAGAAGAATCAATAGGCCCTCTTGAAGGACGCTTATTATGGGACTTCACTAACCCACAGTGGTGGCTCGAGTGCCAATTCTCAAGAGGAGTAAATAGAAACACAGACTGCCCACCGGGGCAGGATAAGAAGAATTCAATTCCAACCTTGCGTTGCCGTCCCTTCCCTCTTTTTGGCCTCTTCTTCTTCAGTGCTAGGACTCTCTTGCAAAGAGTTATCCTGGGTTTTCAACAGGGCAGGATCAATTTGTGCTTTCAGGAGCTCCAGAGTTTCGGCCAGCTCATTTCGGCTTCTGGATGAAAAATAAGACATGCACCAAACCTCAGAAAAATAGCAGCCTTACGTAATGTGCCACTCACTCCTGCCCAAATCTGCCTGCCTGCAGTTGCTTGCCAACCTTTGCAAGCAAGGGGGAGAGGAAGGGAAAATATCCGGCCTGGGAAACACAACGGACTATCTCAGTTTTTTTTTTGTTTTTTGTTTTAAATCTAGATCTGTGTTTCCCAACTGGAATAAATTCTCCACCTCAGCTGAGTGGGGAATTCTGGGATCTGAAGACCACATGTGTTAAAAATTGTTAAGTTTTAGAAACCCTGATCTGGAACGATTATTAAGAGTTGCATCAATCTGAATCTTTTTCTCAGATCTTTTTAATTTTTAACTTTTCAGTTTTTGTGAGTTTACAATATAAAGTACAAAAATATAAAAGCACACAGTAGGAAAAAGAGGGTATGCAAAGGGGAAGGGAGAAATGTAGAAAAGGAAGGGGAAGAGAAAAAAAGGTGTTGGCTTCCGACCGCCTTTGGTGCAGTATAATTAAATAATAACATCAAACCTCAACTTTTTACTTTTACAAAATAGTAGAAACTAGATGTTTCTATAACAACAAAATCTATCAAATCGGTAAAGCCCAAAACCAAAGTTTCATTTGTTTTCTACCTCAAGCACAAAGTCCAGAAGTGGTTTCCAAGTAGAAACAGACCAATTTCTCAGATATATTTGCGGTGCTTAGCAGGATCCAATATTTTGAACCCCAAACATTTAATCGGAGCAAGAATCGGAATTCACTTTCCAGCTGATGGGAAAAGCCCGAATCCCTGGCTATATTTTTAACCCTTAGTAAGGGTTAAATTCTTTATTTTTTTTTCCATGTAAAAGGAGTATATCATGTTGCAGGCCCCAAGAGGCAGCTGTTAAGAATCTTTAACCATGCTGCAGGCAGAGTTTGGAAACTCATAGCTATTTTCTTTGGAAAAATTATCTGAGTATGGCCTAACTTGCTGGTAGTCTGTTTTTTTTTTTTTAAAAAAAACACCACCACCACCAGTCCATTCTTCCTCAACCTAATGCCCTCCAAATACACTACATTTACCGTATTTTTCAGAGTATAAGACCCACCTTTTTCCCTCAAAAAAGAAGCTGAAAATCTGGGTGCGTCTTATACACTGAATACAGCATTTTTGGCCTCATGAAACTCCATCCCCTTCACCAAAATGGCCGTGCTTGCTTGTAGGAAGCTTTCAGAGTCCTCTTGGGGGCTGGGGAGGGCAGAAATGAGTGAAAAACGGGCCATTCTTTGCTCAATTCCACGCTTCCCAGCCCCCAGGAGCATTCTATAAGCCTCCTAAAGGGTATGCATGCCCTTTTTTTGACAAAAAACGGGCCCATTTTTGCGAAAAAGGGCCGTTTTTTGCTCGTTTTTGCCCCCCCCCCCCCCAACTCCCAGGAGCACTCTACAAGCTCCCTAAAGGTTATTCATGCCCGTTTTTGGGAAGAAAAAAAAAAACTGGGCTCGTTTTTGTGAAAAACGGGCCATTTTGGGGAGGTTTGCAGAATGCAAAAACTTTGTTTAAAAAATGTGCCTCTTCAAACCTTGGTGCGTCTTATACTCCCAGCCTTCTACAGTCAGCAAGCTTGAGTGATATCTATGGAGATTCGGAGTCATCCAAGCCATGGTTGTCTCAAAGGTGCCTTTCAAAAGACAACTGGACTTTTGTTTCTTTCCTTTGTTTGTTTGTTTATTATATTTATATGCTGCCCTTTTCCCCCGAAGGGGACTCAGGGCGGCTCGCAACTCAAACCAGGGAAGGGGGATACAGACAAAGATTAAAAACGACACATAACAATGCATAATTTAAAACACGCGACAGTCATACCATTCGAGACGGGGGGAACAGCTCTTTAGCCCCAGGCCTGTTGGAACAGCCAGGTTTTAAGGGTTTTGCGGAAGGCCTGGAGGGTGGTGAGGGTTCGAATCTCCACGGGGAGTTCGTTCCAGAGGGTCGGAGCAGCCACAGAGAAGGCTCTCCTCCAGGTAGTCGCCAGTCGACACTGGCCGGCGGATGGGATTCGGAGGAGGCCTAATCTGTGGGATCTAATCGGTCTAGTGGAGGTGATTGGCAGCAGGCGGTCTCTCAAGTACCCAGGTCCAATACCATGAAGGGCTTTATAAGTGACGACTAGCGCCTTGAAGCGTATCCGGAGACCAATAGGCAGCCAGCGCAGCTCGCGGAGGATAGGTGTTACGTGGGTGAACCGAGGTGCACCCATGATCGCTTGCGCGGCTGCATTCTGGACAAGCTGGAGTCTCCGAATGCTCCGAAGGCCTCCGAAGGACCAATTTTCCTTGCTGTCGACCAATCGACTGCAAGGAATATAAATCCTCCCATCCTCCACCATTCAGCCAGAACTGAAGAAGCTTCTTGAATGAGAAGCGAAACGTCTTCAAGGGGAAACGGTCCAGTTGCCTCTTGGAAAAAAAAAGCACCTTTGGGGACAAGAAGGCCGAGGGGCACCAGGTTAACCGAGCAGCCGGAAATGAAACAGTTACCTGACGATGCACTTCCACGAAGTTCCCTCTGGATCGTCCTGCTCTTCTACGTACATGCGGACGTTATGCTCTTGGTCCAGCTGGTACCAGTAGGTCAAACCATCTTTGTCTCGGCCGAGGGGCTGAAGGCGCATGCCGTCGGCATCTTCCTCGTTGATGATGTTCTTAAACTTTAGATTGTCATCAAACTGGCATTCGCAAAGGTACTTGAGGAGAGACAGGAAGGGGAGGGGAAAAAAAGGAGAAGCAGAGCTTTAAAACATTTTCAGGAAGATCCAAAGTGCGTTCCTTCAACGTACTGTATTTTTCGGAGTATAAGACGCACCTTTCCCACCCAAAAAAAGAGGGTGAAAATCTGAGTGCGTCTTATACACTGAATACAGCATTTTTTGCCTCCTGAAACCCCTCCCGCTTTGCAAAGAAATGGACGTGCAGAGGGTTTGGGAGGCCTGCAAAGAGCTCCTGGGGGCCGGAGAGGGCAAAAACAAGCAAAAAACAGACCATTCCCCCCCACCAGCCCCCAGCAGCACTCTACAAGCCTCCTAAAGGCTATGCATACCTTTTTTTGGCAAAATAACGGGCCAGTTTTCATGAAAAGCAGGCACTCCTTGACTTACAACAGTTCGTTTGAGTGACCGGTTACCATGGCACTAGAAAAAGTGACTTATGACCATTTTTTACACTTACGACCGCTGCAGCATCCCACCCCGTGATCAAAATTTGGATCCTTACCACTGGTTTGTATTAGTGACGGCTGTAGGGTCCCTGAGGCCACGTGAACCCCTTTTGCGACCTTCTGACCGGCAAAGCCAATGGGGAATCAAGCTTCACTACTTAACAACCGTGTGATTTAACTTCAACAACTGCAGAGATTCGCTTAACAACTGGGGCAAAGAAAGGTCGTAAAATAGGGAAGAACTCACTCCACAACTGTCTCGCTTAGCAACAGAAATGTGGGGGTTCAATTGTCGTCGTACGTAGAGGACTACCTGTGGTTTTATGCTATGGGGCTATAAATTTCTTTGTGTCTTTTATGGGCCACCTCAAGTGGCACAGGTGGCGCAGTGGTTAAATGCAGCACTGCAGGCTACTTCAGCTGACTGCAGTTCGGCAGTTCGGCTGTTCAAATCTCACCGGCTCAGGGTTGACTCAGCCTTCCATCCTTCCGAGGTGGGTAAAATGAGGACCCGGATTGTTGTTGGGGGCAATATGCTGACTCTGTAAAGCGCTTAGAGAGGGCTGGAAGCCCTATGAAGCGGTATATAAGTCTAACTGCTATTGCTATTGCTAAGTGCTATTTTTCTAATTTAGAAGGAACACATTCAATAGAATGGTGCACATTTTCAAAATGATTCAGAAAACCAACCAACTCAAGGCGGCCAACTCAACGTGGGGCAACTCGGTGCAGGACAATTTAACAATTCTATTAAATTATTTAAAACAAATAAAAAAAATATTTTAATGTTTGCCATTCACATTTCATTCTGTCTCTCCTTTCCCATCCTTTAACGATTCTATTCCGCTATTCCTTTAATATTAGCGTAGAGGTGAATTGTCCTAGACCCCTTTAAAATGGGTGGGAACGCAAGGCCTCTTTAAAGCAGCTGCGTCTTTTGTGGGGGGGGGGGGGAGAGGGAGGGGGCTTCTGTTTCTATGTTTGTCGTAGCTTGCAAGCCGAGTAGGAAACCGAGCAGCGCTACCGAGAAAAAGATCAATACCTTCAAAATTCCCAGTTTGCATTCGGTGCTCATTTCAAGGTATCCTTTCTTCTCCATCTCCCACGCCCAGGTGCTGTTGAAGTCTTGACACATCTACAAGGCAAACTTTTAGATTAAGTACTGAGGAATCTTCCCGCCACCGCAAGCACACACGATACATTTCCTGTCAGATCCAATTGTATTTTCCGGTGTCTCTGGAAAGAAAGTAGGAATCAAGACTTGGAGGTGAAGTGGGAGGTGAGTTGCTGGCGTACTCCTAGTTGATTTCTTGATCAAAATTTTAATGCTGCAATAGCAGGGGTGTCAAACACAATGCCCGTGGGCCAAATCTGGCCCGTGATGTTGGTTGGAACCTGGCCTACAGGGCCATCCTGGAAAATGAAAGGGGCCAGCTCGCGTTTCTTCAGCCTGGTCTACAGTGTGAAGAGGAAACATGCCAGCAGTTTGGGGAGTGGCGTCAAGCTGGCCATGCCCACCCAGTTGACCACACCCACCCAGTCAGCCATGCCCCTGAGGCCAACCACAGCCCTGATGCGGCCCTCCATGAAATTCAGTTTGACACCCCTGTGCTATAGTCTCCCGTGACTCACAACAACTTATAGTAATCTATGCGCTACTAAAACTCTCCCTGACATGACATTTCACTGGGCGAAATGGTTTATGCTCCAATCTTAACTATCTCAAAAAAAGTGGGGATATATATCCTGTTGTTGATAAATAATTTTAATAAGGAGGTAATCAAAAATTGGTATATATATATATATATGAAGTGAGTATTTAGAATACCTTGTTGAAAAATGAAGGAATAACATTTTTGTTTGACTGTATGATGTACAAAGACAATAATGAACATAAGCATACTCGATGGATGATTGGTGGGATTATACATAATTGAAAATAGTGACATATAAATATAAACAGTTGGTAAATTCTTTTATACTGTAAAAATATTCAGAATGGGATAAGTGATTATATTTATTTATTTATTATTTATTATTAAAATTTATATGCCGCCCAATCCCGAAGGACTCCGGGCGGCTTACAAAAGAAGAAAAAGAGAAAGAACAGAATAAGAAAAAAAAAGACAGTTTAAAATCGCAAAGCACATGCATTCATTCTAACTGGGGCTGGACCTCAACAATGAGGTCAACAGCCCCAGGCCGGCCGGAACAGCCAGGTTTTTACAGGTATATCATTATTAAAAAGACAATCAAGAATGTAAGGGAATTAGGTTTATTGAAAAGAAAGAAATATTAATCATAATTGAATATATGTTGTACAATGAAAGTGAGGTATCTAGTTATATTACGTGGCACGACAAAATTGCGCTCGTCAAAATAGCGGTGATAAAATCGCGTCGCTAAAGCCGCGACGTCATCACCGCGCGTCATCACCGCCGCGACAACAGTGTGGCAACAGAAGGGCGCTTTAAAACAGCGCCGCAGCAGAAAGCCGATTTAAATTAAGGTAAGGGTTAGGATTAGGTTTAGGGGTTTGCTTTAGGGTTTGCTTTAGGGTTAGGTTTAGAGTTAGGTTTAGGGTACTGAGTGCTTCGGAAGGCGCGGATTTGCCCTCCGCGATTATGTCATTGTGGTAGGGTCGCGTTTTTCCTTAGCGCTTCGAACGGCGCGGATTAGCCCTTCGCGCTTATGTCTCCGCGGATAAGGGCTTCACGGTATCGTGGTGGAACCGTTATATTAGACAGAAAATCTGTGATTGTATATGTAATTGAGAATATGGATGCAAAAACACTTGTAACCAAATGACACGCTGTATGTAACGGATGAGAATTTTTTAATGTTGTTTTTTATGTTTAAAATTTTTTAAAAAATGCAAAAAAAAAAAAAGCGGGGAACCATTTGCCGTTTCCCCCAGATTGGACAGAATCAAAGTCTCTTTGGAGTTGAGCTCAACTCCTGGTGATTTTCATGCATATAATCGTAGGTCCATACATCCTTCTTGGGAGAAAGAGAGAAACGTTTCGCCGCTTCCTTTTCTTGGGATGACTTTTGATTTCCCAATCTACAGGCTTGGCATTTCCTGGTGGTTCCTATTCAATTACTGAGCCAGTTCAAAACTGGTTTTATCGGATGAGACACGCTAGGTGCTTTTCATCTATCTGGGCGAAGCAGAGAACCAGGTATTTTAAAACACAAAGGGCAACATTGCCCAAATGTGGTTGGACACACAAGGGATTTGTCTTAGGTATATAAGCTCTCAACATACATAAAGGAAAAATAAAATATATTCATCAAGAACCAGGAAATACAGCACTTAGCGATAGTCATAGGTTACTAATAAGCAATCAAACCGTACTAAGAAACAAATAAAGCAATATAAATTACAGGTGCTCAGTTCAGATCACAAATCCACGCAGACGTTTTTCACTTTAGATGGGATATTATTAAACACTGTGAAGCTCTCATCATCCAATATTATATTTTCCAAAGGAATATAAAATCGATATACCCTGATCAAGTATTTTTCCCATCGGTCGGCGGTGACGGATTTCCCAATCTTCCTCATCAGTTTCAGATGCAGTTCGACCAATTCTCGTGGAACTAGGAAGAAAAAGGAGGAAAAGTCGGTTTGTTCGCTTGCTTAAAGAAATGCAACAGAGAAATGAAACTACATAGTAAATAGAAGTGTATTATCAATTGTGAAATGGTTTTCTGCTTTGCTCTTGAACATAAATGCTATTTCTGTTACATTTCTCTACTTTTATAATTCTGTGAGGCAAGCATACAACCTCCAAGAATAATATCTCCACATTCAACCAGTTTCCAATATATAAAACCAGGTTAATTAAGAAGTGTTACCATTAATAGCATAGCTTGCATAATCCTTCCCAATAATTAAAATGAGATTCATCGTTCTAAGAAGATAATATTCTAATTTTATTAGTAAGTTTTCTAAGAACATCTATTCACAGGGAATCACACCAATTGTTCGATGATAAAATATATTCAGGATTTCCACTTTCGAGCATTTATTGATTTAGCAGCCAGGAGTATAAAAATACAGGTAGTCCTTGACTTACGACCACAACTGAGCCGGAAATTTCTGTTGTTAAGTGAGACACTGGTTAAATGAGTTTTGCCCGGTTTTGTGGCCTTTCTTGCAACAGCTGTTAAGTGAATCACTGCTGTTGATAAGTCAGTCACACGGCTGTTAAGCGAATCTGGCTTCCCCATTGACTTGGCTATTCAGAAGGTCGCCAAAGCCCATCACATAACTCCAGAACAGAGCAACCGTCGTAAATATGAGTCAGTTGCCAAGTGGCTGAATTTTGATCCCATGATCATGGGGATGCTGCAAAGATCGTAAGCGTGGAAAAACGGCCACAAGCCCCTTTTTTCAGCGCCGTTGTAACTTTGAACGGTCACTAAATGAACAGTGGCAAGTTGAGGACTACAAGCTCTTTGTTATTAACCGAAAGTCCTCCACTTGCAAGCAGTCGCCTAACTGGCCATGAGATCCCCTTTTGTGACTATGGGAAGGCTGCACTAGTCCTATACAGGACTACCTGTATTCTCAAGATGACGCTGAAAAATCTCATAAAGCATTCCTTCCCTTCTTCCTTTTCCCTCTCTCCCTCCCCTTCCTTCCTTCCCCTTCTTTCTTCCTTCCCTTCTTTTTGCCACCCTCCCTCCCCTTCCTGCCATCTGCCTTCCTTTTTCCTCCCTCCCCTCCCTTCCTCTTCTTTCCTTCTTTCTTCCTTCCCTTCCTTTTGCTGTCCTCCCTCCCCTTCCTTCTTCCTTCCTTTTCCCTCCCTGCCCTTCCTTCCTCTTCTTTCCTTTCTTCCTTCCCTTCCTTTTCCTGCCCTCTCTTCCTTCTTCCTTCCTTTTCCCTCCCTCCCTCCTCTTTCTTCCTCTTCTTTCCTCCTTCCTCCCTCCGCTTCCTTCTTCTTTTTCTTTCTTCCCTCCCTTCCTTTTCCCACCCTCCCCTTCCTTCTTCCTTCCTTTTCCCTCCCTCCCCTTCCTTCCTCTTCTTTCTTTATTTATTTCTTTTTTCTTCCCTCCCTTCCTTTTCCCACCCTCCCTCCTCTTCCTTCCTTCTTCCTTCCTTTTCCCGCACCATTTCCCCTTCCTTCCTTCTTTCCTTTTCCCTCCCTCCCCTTCCTTCCTCTTCTTTCCTTCATCCTCCCTTCCTTTCCTTTTCTTCCCTCCGTCTCTCTCACACACCCCCACAGAATATGTTAGTGTTGGGGACAGATCATCATGGAGAAAATCTGTCCTTGTGATCGATAGGACTCAAAAAAGAACTTGACGGTGTCTAATTCATCCATCCATCCACCCATCCACCCATCCATCCATCCATCCATCCTCTATGCGATATTATCAACTTGGCAAATCCCTGTTTTCCAACTGCCCATGGCAAATGCCCCAGTTTGGAATAGACCTGGAAGAAAAGAAATCAAAAATCAAATTGTTCCCTGATAACAAACGAAGAAATGCATTTTCAACTTGACTGCTCGGCCCCATCATGCTGAACCCTTTCCAAAATGTCTGACATTTTACACCATCCCCTTTTCACAGACGACCAACCCAAGGCTGAAAAGTCAACGAGAAGCTAAATGACACGGCGAACACCTTCGGCTATTTAAACTTACTGCAAGTAACCTCTTCCTGGATGAGCAGCCGCTACGAAAAGCTAAATTTCTGTCTTTCTTTCTTTCTTTCTTTTTTCTTTCTTTCTTTCTTCTTTCTTCCTTCCTTCCTTCTTTCTTTCTTTCTCGCATCTCCTGTTTCATGCAGCTTTATGAAAGACCGGTGGGAACAGCACAAACAGGGCCCTGGCAACAATAACTATCTCCTGCCGTAGTTCTCTGGCAAATTGTGGGAAATGGAGAACAAGCCCGAAGGCTTCTGGAGGGTGAAGGCACAACAATAACACTGGGTGAATGGGCAGTGCGGCGAGATTTCAGCCATTTCTTCCTTTTGCCATTTCTTTCTCTGTAGCTCAGGCTTAACAGGTAAAAATGAAGTCTGAACTGATTCAGAAATGATTTTTGCTCCCCCACCCCAGTTATTGTTGCTTTTAAAACTAGATAATCACCCAAGATCTGGGGGTGCTCCTGGACCCTAACTTTGGGCCATTAGATAAAAGCTGTGGTTAAGAACGATAACCGTTCAGATACTACTGTTAGTTTTCTCTCACAAGTGTGCAATTGTGACTCGGGTCATTTGATAAGGGACACAACTTCATAAGGGACACAACTACCCTCCAGATAGGCTGGACTAGTCTGCAGAATTTGTTGTGCTGGTAGCAGATTCGGACAGCGAGGTGGTTGCGGAGGAACCTGGGCCAGTCCTGGAGTCTGGGGAAGGCTCTGATGAGGGCTCTGTGTCGGAGGCAGAGAGGGGGCCAGGACCATCCAACAGTTATCAGCTGCTTTCAGAGTCGGAGATCAGTGAGGCAGAAGAACAGCTGGAGCCTGTTCCCGGTGTGCGCATGCACAGAGTTGCTAGACGAAGGGAACAGCTAAGGAACAAGAGTCGACTTGGGAGTAAGGCCACAGGTGGACGGTGAATGGCCCCTCCCACAGGGAATAAAAGAGGAGCGAAAGGGGAGTGGAGTTTGCAGGAGACAATTAGTTCCTTCTTGCATTCTTGCCAAGTATTGCGGCGTCTGAAAGATATCGGCCCGGCCGCTCTCCAAGCCTGATAAAGGTTGGTAATTGTGACCTATCTTGAAAGATTGTGGGAGATGAAAGACTTTTGCTGGAGAGGAATTCACTGTAAATTAAATAAAAGTTTTATCGGGACGAGGACTTGGCTTCGTGCTGCTGGGAAAGCTCAGGTCAGAACAGAATTTCCACTCAAAGCTGTGGAAGAAATTCAGAGCAAGAGAAATTCTCGAAATAGCCGACACACGGGTCCTTGTGTTAAATTTGTCGGTGAACACAGGGATTCCATTTCTCAGCATTTGTGCAACTCCTTACAAAGTGGGATTTGTAATCATCTCTGGTCGGGTGTTTACTGTTACACAAACACTTATCAACTCTGCTTTTTGGTATCTTGTTAGTTCTAACACATATATCTTACGCATGCCACCCTTCCACCACCAAAAATAATAATCTTTGGTTTCCTTCAATTCACATTTGGCAGTTTGGGGCCGATTAATTCATTAGGGAGTTTGACAAGCCCTTGGCATACTGGTTTGAAAAATTAGCTTAAGTTGTGTTTCCATTCACTGAAGAAACCAGTGCTTAATTCACATTTATACTGACTGTAAAAGTTCACGGATGTGTTCTTTTTCCCCAAAATATTTCACAAATGGAGAGGACTTCCTGCACGCCCACGTCCCATTTTAAAATACAACCTTGCCCCATATTCCACTTGAAGACTTGCTGAAAAAAAGTAGATGGTCTTGTATACAATTTATGCGTTACAAAGCTAAAAGCCAGTTATAAACTTTTCTATAACTTTTTTCACATGCTTCTGCACCACCGTGGGAATGCTTCGTCATTAGTACGAAGGAATGCATCTACTGATATGAAAGGAAGCTTATCTTTGAGCTGCCGCTACAGAAAAAGATTCTTTCAGAATTAGGATAATTATAGCTGAATAATGAAGGTTTTTTTTTTTTAAAGGGCAAACAAGTCCTTAAGGTTGTGAGATGAAGAATCGTAGAAAGAATGTCACGGCCCTATCAGAGCCCGAGGAGGAAGAGGAGGAAGATACACAAGAAATCCTTCATGCTGTCTGAGCTGGGTTGTTTTCTTGCAGGCGTTTCATTGCCTAACTAGGTAACATCATCAGTGTTAGAAGGAATGGGAGTTTACAAAGAGGAGGAGCAAATGGGACCATCTGACAGGGATTGGCCTGTTTGCAGAGGCCGGGACTGAGGACCATGCTGGTGCCTTCAGGCCTTGGGGGAAGTGGTTGACCAGACGGAGAGCTGCCTGCCTTCACAGACCCAGGGGAGGATCAGCTGCTGACAAGGCTGCGGTGCTGATAGGTAGCCAATCTCCTCTGATGAGGAACAGCTGCCTTCTCCACTCCTTCCAAGGGCAACGGAGGAGTAGAGGCGGGACGGCCCAGAGAAGGGCTGCAAGGCTACTCGGGAGGAGGCCGCCCCACCCCTCCTCACAAGGAACACCTGGGGGATGGAGCAACTTAACCATGGGGAGTTACTCTGTGCCGGGAAGAATTGCTTTGTGGCTTTGACTCCTGCCTTTTGGCCTTGCTTTAAGGACTGCCGTTAAGTCTTACCTTATCCCTTCCTTGTTTCTTGTCGTTGGCCCGAGGACTAGCCACCTCATATGCCTGGACTTGGCCTGGCGGACTTTCCCGGTAAAACAGGGGCTGTTGTTTGGGGAGGGGGAGAAGGGCTGAGGGTGGAATTTTACTGGTCGTTGGAGGGCTGGTTTGTTGAACCTCTCCTAAAGGACAGTAAAGGACTCTCTAACGCGGTGGCCCCCCTGAATCATTTGGGCACCAGGGACCGGTTCTGTGGAGAGAAGTTTTTTCGCGGGCCAGAAAGGGTGGGGTTTTGTGTGCTGCCTGCATCCTACGGGTGAGGAGGTTTGTTTATGTGGCCTGGTTTCTGGCATGCTACGGCCCCATGCCAGTCCACGGGCTGGGGACCTCTGCTCTAAAGGCCTGCCTTGCCTTGACCACCTGGTCCAAAACCAAGAACCTCTAGTGCAGTGGTGGGTTTCAAAAGGTTTTAGAACCTCTTCTGTAGGTGTGGCCTACTTTGTGGGAGTGGTTTGCCGGCCATGTGACTGGGTGGGAGTGGCTTGCCAGCCATGCGACCAAGTGAGAGTGGCTTGGCAGTCATGTGACTGGGTGGGCATGGCCAACTTGTAAAATGTGGTGAAACTCACTTAACAACGCTCTTGCTTAGCAACCAAAATGTTGGCTCAGGAACTCTGGCATTTGAAGCATGCAAGTCTTAAAGCTGTCAAGTTACTAGACCTTTGCTCCCCTAACCCTTTAGGAAAAAAACCGCCAGGGGTGTTCAAACTTGACAGCTTTAAGACTTGTGGACTTCAACTCCCAGAATTCCTCCTCCAGTCATGTTGGCTCAGGAACTCTGGCATTGAAGTATACAAGTCTTAAAGCTGTCAAGTTACAAGATCCTTGCACCCCTAACCCTTTAGGAAAAAAATCCCAGGGGTGTTCAAACTTGACAGCTTTAAGACTTCAACTCCCAGAATTCCTCCTCTTGCTCTTCATCCTGATGTTGTGTGGACGGGCGGGGGGAGGGAGCTGGAACCGGTTCTAAACGGCACTGTAGATTTGTGGAACCTCTTCTATAGAAGAGGTTAGAACTGGCAGGAACCCACCTCTGTTCTAGTGCTACCATGCTAGCCCTGTTTACCCAAAGAATACAGATCGACCAGCCAAGGTTTACATCTTTTATTAAGAGATTGATTCACTAAGGACCGCTGCCACCATCACCATTTAATGAAAAATTTACTTAGGCGAAGTTAGGTTTGAATTCCAGAATATCAGAGCAGGGCAGCTGTCGCGCGCACACCTAGTTTGGACACGAGGACTCCTAAACCGTGGCTTTCCTTTCACTCGCATCACTCAACCAAGGCTTAGCCAATTTTGAGAACCATCTTCTTGCTGGAAACCTTTTTGGAAGGTTTTCTTCTTCTTGGAAACCTGGGTTTCATGGGTCATATAACATATGCGGTATATGCATCCCTTTGTATTTATTTGTGTCATGTTTATGTAATATATATTAGAGGTGGTGAAAAGCGTGAAAAATGGTCGTAATTCACTTTTTTCGGTGCTCCTGTAACTTCGGTCACTAAGTGAACTGTTGTAAGTCAAGGACTACCTGTATATAAGTCTAAGTGCTATTGCTACTGATGAATACGCCACACATTATGTATGTATGTAAGTAAGTAAGTAAGTAGGTATGTATGTATGTATGTAGGGATGCGGTGGCTCAGTGGCTAAGACGCTGAGCTTGTCAATCAGAAAGGTCGGCAGTTCAGCGGTTTGAATCCCTAGTGCTGCGTAACGGAGTGAGCTCCCATTATTTGTCCCAGCTTCTGCCAACCTAGCAATTCAAAAGCATGTAAAAAAAATGCAAGTAGAAAAATAGGGACCACTTTTGGTGAGGAAAAAGCGTTCAGTGCACCTTCAACATTTAGTCATGCCGGCCACATGACCACGGAGATGTCTTTGGACAGCCCTGGCTCTTCGGCTTTAAAACAGAGATGAGCACCTCCCCCTAGAATCGGGAACGACTAGCACATAGGTGCGAGGGGAACCTTAACCTTTTACTGGAAGGGAGGATGACATTTTCCTCTTGCACTTGGGCTGTCAAATCCTAATCCTTTTAACAGGAACCCCAATAAATTTGTGATTAGAAAATGAGATGTTACCCCAGAAACGACTAGCACATATGAGTGAGGGGAACCTTTACTGTGTGTGTGTGTGTGTACCTACACACACGTACATTCATACACACACCCCCACACACATGCATAGTGTGTGTATGTGTATACACCCACTCCCCAATATACTATGGATATTCATCCACTGGTAACAATATGGCAAAGAAGACTTTATGTGGGTTTGTGACATAATTAAGAGGAATTTCATTAATTACCTTCCTCCAAGGAAAAAAAAACAACCTTGAGATCATTGTTAATTCCTTTTAGCTGGAAAAAAAAATCACTATGGCAATATGAAATATAAACACTTGTGTGTGTGTGTGTGTGTCTTAAGATGACTTTGTGACAAAAAATGCACTGAGATTTCTTTCTGGCATTTGATGTCTCTTCTCATTACGGTGGTTAATTGTCCCCACAGACTTCTACACCACCAATTCAGCTAATGGGCCATAAGTATCTACAGAGGAGAGAGGGCAGCAAATGACACTCTCTCCACCGGTTGTGTACATATGTTAGAACACTGCGCACAAATACATAAGGGATGGAGCTGCCATCAGGGCATTGCAGTGTGTTTTTGTCACTCCGGGGAAATCTTGGCTTGCTGGGGAGTCCTTGGAAGTCTGGATTAGACTGTTACTTCATGTCAGGAATGTGTGAATGTGTGCCTCTGTCATTCAGGGATGCGTGCATAGATATTGCATTTATAGCTATCTAGTCCATTGTGCTGCTTGTATGTGCTCTTGCCTGCTACCCACGTCCCAAGAGGAAGTTGGATCGACCAATCAGCATGCAGGACACGCATCTCCACACATCGCCATGTTGGGATTTGGGAGGTGTGCACATCAGCCTGCAGCCATCTGCTTACCCGTCAAACCCTTCACAGCATAGGAACTGTGTTCCCCCCAAAATCAGACCGGGTCTTATCTTAATTTTTGCTCCAAAAGGCGCATTGGGCCTTATTTTCCGTGGCACGACAAAACCGCGGTCCACTAAAGCGCGCCCGATTAAAGCGCGTACCTGACGTCATCAGCAGCGCGACAAATACGACCGCGGAGAAAAAAGGGCACTTTAAAAAGCGCTTTTAAAGCAAGCCGATTCACATTAAGGTAAGGGTTAGGTTTAGGGTTAGGTTAAGGGTTAGGTTTAGGGTTAGGTTAAGCGTTAGGGTTAGGTTAAGGGTTAGCGTTAGGTTTAGCGTTAGGTTAAGGGTTAGGTTTAGGGTTAGGTTTAGGGTTAGGTTTCGGGGAGTTAGGTTTAGGTTTACGCGTTAATTTTAGCTTTACCGCTCACAGCGTGCTTTTTTCATCGCGCTGTGATGACGTCAGGTACGCGGTTTCGTCGAGCACGCTTTAGTCGACCGCGGTTTTGTGGTGGAAACTTATTTTCTGATTATGTCTTATTTTCGGGGAAATATGGTAACGAAATGCATCCGTCTGGCTGGGTTAATTTTCCGGTTGGGTCTTATTTTGGGGGAAACATGGTATATGGCAATGCCTACGGGCAATTCTAACTCACCTATGAATGTTAAGTTTGTTAAGTGCGTTTTGCCCCATTTTACGACCTTTCTTGCCACCGTTGTTAAGTGAACCGTTGTTCAGTTAGTCACCCAGCTGCCAAGTGAACCTAATGTCAGGGTTCCAAATAACATCCAAAATTAAATCAGAATCCAAGGCAAAGTATTGCTCAAAGTTCCAATTTATAGAGTGAGTCATGTTGGCACGTGACCCAACAATTGCGCAATTGACATATGCGCGCCGACAAAACTGCGCCGTCAAAAACGCGCCGACAAAAGCACAATTAGGGTTAGGGTTAAAACGTACGTTTACACGTCCCACTATGTAGTTTGTTGATGACGTGATTTTGTCGGCGCGCATTTGTTGGCGCGATTTTGACATCACGGTTTTGTCGTCATGCATATGTCTATCGCGCATTTGTCGGTGAACCGTGTTGGCACAACTGGGGAAACCCAAATCTGAGCTTTCCTACTGACAGAAAGTCACAAAAGGGGATCGCATTAGCCCAGGATGCTATAAGTCAGTTGCCAAGTGTCTGAATTTTTATCTCGTGACTGTGAGGATGCTGCGTTGGTTGTTAAGTGTGAAAAATGGTCCTAAGTCACTTTTCCACTACTGTTGCAACTTTAAAGTCATTAAATGAACTGTTGTAAGTAAAAGACAACCTGTATTCTCTTAAGGGCTGGCAAGTAGGTTTAAAAATAGTTTCTATCCTTGGGCTGTCAGACTCTTAAACACAACCACAATCACTGCATGCACGAGCGAAAACACACGACTAGTTTTCTAGTTCTTTCTTTTTTCTTTTCCGCTAATTACTTGCATTGGGATTATTCTTTATATTATTTATGTCATTTGTATTTGTTGCCATGAATTGCACCAGTGAGCTAAAACCAATTTCGTTGTATTTATTTTGTACAATGACAATAAAGGCTATGCTAATACTAAGTAATTCAGCACGAAAGTCCTATTTGCGATGGGAAAAAAAATCAGATTGTGCAAATAGATGGCGGCAAGGAGTTAAGAGGTTTCTGTATAGCCTCCTGCATTGGAGTACAGGTAGTTCTCGACTTACAACCGCAACCGAGCCCAACATTTCAGTTGCTAAGCAAGACATCAGGTGAGTTTTGCTCCATTTTACAACCTTCTGTGCCATTACGGTTAAGTGAATCACTGAAGTTGTTCAGTTAGATACATGGTTGTTAAATGAATCCGGCTTTCCCATGGAGTTTGGTCACAAAAGGAGATCACTGTTGTTAAGGGAATCACTGAAGATGTTAAGTTGGTTAACCCGATTATTGTGAATCTGGCTTCCTTGTGGTCTTTGCTTGTCAGAAAGTCACAAAAAGCAATCACATGACTCCGGGAGCCTGTAACCCGTCATAAATATGAGTCAGTTGCCATTGTCTGAATTTTGATCACATGACCATGGGGATGCTGCAATGGGTGGTATGCAGGTCCCTTCCGATTTTATGCGTTACCATTTTTCGGAGTATAAGACACACCCTTTTCCCTCAAAAAAGAGGGTGAAAATCTGGGTGCGTATTATACACTGAATACAGCATTTTTGGCCTACTGAAACCCCGCCCCCTTTAGGAGGCTTCCGGAGTCCTCTTGGGGTCTGGGGAGGGGCAAAATGAGCTAAAAACAGGCCATTTTTGCTCGCTTTTGCCCCATCCCAGCCCCCAGGAGCACTGTACAAGCCTCCCAAAGCCTCTGCACATCCATTTTTGCAAAGGGGGCCATTTTTGTGAAAAACGGGCTGTTTTTTTTCTCATTTTTGCTCCCCCCCCAGTCCCCAGGAGCACTCTTAAGAGCTCTGCATGCCCCCCTTTTTTCAAAAAATGGCCCATAGGGGGGGGCAGCCCCCAGTAGCACTCTACAAGCTTCCCAAAGCTCTATATGCCCCCCCCCCAAAAAAAATGAGGCATGCAGAGGGTTTGGGAGGCCTGCAGAGTGCAAAAACTTTTTTTAAAAAAATTACCTCTTCAAAATCATGGTGCGTCTTATGCTCCGGTGCATCTTATAGTCCGAAAAATATGGTACTTCCTTTCTCAATAAATAAGAAATAAACCAAATACAGGGAAATGTTAGATGTTTCTCTGAAGCGGAGGAAACTAACGGAAACCTACTCAATGAATTTCCATACAGGTAGTCCTTAACTTACAACAATTCACTTAGTGACCGTTCAAACTTGCAAGGGCACTAAAAAAAGTGACATATGACCAGTTTTCACAATTACAAGCGTTGCAGCATCCTCATGGCCACATGATCGGAATTCAAACATTTGGCAATTGACTCAGTTTTATGACCATTGCGGTGTCCCAGGGTCACATGATCCCCTTTTGCCACCTTCCAACAAGCAAAGTCAACGGGGAAACTGGATTCACCTCACCACGTGATCAACTTAACAACCGCAGTGATTCACTTAACAACCGTGACTAGCAAGGTTGTAAAATGGGGCAAACTACAATGAACAAATGTCTCGGTTAGCAACAGAAATTTTGAGCTCAATTATGGTCATAAGCCGAGGACTACCTGTATTTAAAAATTAGACTCTCTGCAGTTAATGGGAATTTTTTTAAAAAATATAGTCACATCTACATCCTTTTCTCTTTTCACAAAGAGAAAAGGAAAGAAGCCATTAAATTAGAGCAGGATTTGAAATCGGGACTGTTACGTTATGTGTTGGGCTCTGAATTAAGGAGCAAAATGTTTTAGGATGACAATGAAATAATCTTTATTCCCAATCCAAGAGGACTGAAAAATCAGTTTTCATCGAAAAGGAGCTTATTCAGGCTGTAGCACAAATACAGTTCCAATACAGAAAGCATTAGAGTAACTTTGAACTTAAAATAAATAACATGCCAGTCAGAAAACCACTTAGGAGCCGCAGAGAGATATCAAAAATCCAGTTAACGGGCTGCAAAATGAGCAATGTGAGAATTTGCACAACATTCGCAAATGGTTTTAATAATGGTTTATTAGCTACCACTCCAGAAAGAGAGAGAAACCCACCATAAGCCTAGAAGCGGGTGAATGGGTGGGGGAAAATGGGCTTTGGCTTAACCCAAACAAGTCTGAATGTTTTTGGGTGCTTGGACATACTGTAGTATAGCTTTTATTATCACTGTACATCATGTATACAACAAAACTGGACCTTGGAATAGAATAACAAGAGTTGGAAGAGACGTTGGGGGGGTCTTCTAGGCCAACCTCCTGCTCAGGCAGGAAACCCTATAATAACATTTCTGACAAATGGTCATCCAATCTCTTCTTAAAGACTTCCATTATTGGAGCATTCACAACTTCTGGAGGCAGGTTGTTCCACTGATTAATTGTTCTCACTGTCAGGAAATTTCTCCTCATTTCTAAGTTGCTTCTCTTCTTGATTAGTTTCCACCCATTGCTTCTTGTTCTGCCCTCAGGTGGTTCTGGAGAATAGTTTGACTCCCTCTTCTTTGCGGCAGCCCCCAAGATATCGGAAGACTGCTATCATGTCTCCCCTAGTCCTTCTTTTCATTAAACTAGACCTACCCAGTTCCTGCAACCGTTCTTCATATGTTTTAGTCTCCAGTCCCCTCATATCTTTGTTGCCCTTCTCTGGACTCTTTCTGGAATCCCAAAATCTTTTTAACATTGTGTGTAAATTCTGTTTGAGAAGGAAGGTCTTCCATCATGTTGGGGTGGTTGTAGTGGTACATCTGCCAGGCTGTTGGAGATAAGGTAGTAACCTCAACACAACTGGAGTAGCTACGTTGGATAGAATGCAGCCTGATGTGTCTCGCCAGCTACCAGTGGGGCTGGTAGCAGACTGGGCCCATGAGGAGGTTGGGGAAGAACTTGGGCCAGTTCTGGGGCCTGGGGAAGGTTCTGATGGATGCTCAGTGTCGGACACTGAGACAGAGACAGAGCTGCCCGACATTTCCCAGCCACTGGAGATGCAGCTGCCTTTGGAGGTTGCTGTGAGTGAGGAGGAAGAACTACGGGGCCTGTTCCAGATGCACGTATGTGCAGAGCTGTTAGGAGAGGAGAACAACGGAGGACAAGGAGTCGGCTCGGGAAGCAAAGCACACGTGGATGCTGAATGGCCGCTCCCCGGCTGGGGATTAAATAGAAGGAAAGGGGAGTGGTGGTCATAGAAGACAACAGTTCTTCAGAATTTAATTTGCAAGCTTTCTGCTGGGAGCTCAAGGCCTTGCAATTATGGCAAGGAACTGATAAGGTCTGTTACTGCAGTTAACTCTTTGAAGGACTATTGCCTGCACTTTTCGGTGTGTGAATGGCATTAATTCACAGGAGATAAATAAAGAGGGGGTTTTCCTGACAAGGAATCTTTCTTGTTTCTGCTAAGGCTGGGTCAGAACACAGCCTATTAAATAAGGCAATAGCAATAGCAATAGCAGTTAGACTTATATACCGCTTCATAGGGCTTTCAGCCCTCTCTAAGCAGTTTACAGAGTCAGCATATCGCCCCCACAGTCTGGGTCCTCATTTCACCCACCTCGGAAGGATGGGAGGCTGAGTCAACCTTGAGCCGGTGAGATTTGAACCGCCGAACTGCAGATAGCAGTCAGCTGAAGTGGCCTGCAGTACTGCACTCTAACCACTGGGCCACCTCGGCTCTTATTAAGTCAAAGCTCACAGGCTTAGTGTCTTGGGAAGGGGGAGAATGGATTATACCAGGGGTGTCAAATCTCCAGACCTGGGTGCGGGATATGGTCAGATCCGACCCGCAAGGCTGTCCTAGAAAATGTAAGGGGCCAGCCCACATCCCTACGACCCAGTCTACCCAACGCAAAGAGAAAAGATCGGACCAGCATGGCTTCGGTCCGGTCTACCCAATGCAAAGAGGAAACATGTCAGCAGTTTGGGGAGTGGCGTCAAACTGGCCATGCCTACCCAGTTGCCACACCCACCCAGTCAGCCACGCACGCACGTCCGCCCCCCCCCGTCCCAAGGTCAACCACAGCCCTGATGCGGCCCTCAATAAAATTGAGTCTGACACTCCTAGATTATCTGCACCCGTCTTAAAAATGAGAACTGCTTCAGCACAATTCAACCTTTAGAATATAATAATCACTTAAAAGGCAAATCTTTACGGACAAACAAAATTACAGTATTAGCAACATCACTCTTTAAAACATTAGTCTTTTTAAACTGATCTTTTAATTGAAAAACATCCGTTATAAAATATATGCTTTGATTTGCAACCCAGGCCACATCCGCAAGCTAATTTACTGTACGGCGCTTTTACAAAATATATAACTCTGAGAGGAGACAATTCCCCCCCTCTAAGCTTTTCTGGAAGGAATAATTGTAGTTCAGATGTTTTCAATTCTGATTTAAGAGTAAAAAAAGCACGGTTGACAGTATCCATGAAAAATACTGGCTGGCTGCTTCAGCTGAACCGTTAAAAGCCGTAATCCAACATTTTTAAGAAGCTGATCATTAAAAGAAATAATTAGAAAACACCCAACTGGCTTCAGTTTTTCCTACGGTTCCTTTCAAAGGGCACCACTAATTATTCTGGGGATTATTTAGTCAAGAACAACATGACACCGTTGAAACCACTCCAAATCCCAAGTCCACATACACATAGTCCTCGACTTATGACTACAATTGAGCCCCAAATTTCTGCTGCTAAGCAAGGCACTTATTGAGTTTTGTCCCTTTTTAATGACCTTTAATTCCTCTGCCTTTCAGGGAAATTACTTTCTTTATACATTTTTAAATAGTTAAAGGTGCCAGTTAGATAGTCCTCGACGTACGACCACATTCCTAAACAAGACAGCTGTTAAGTAAGCTTTGCTTCATTTTACGACCTTTCTTGCCACAGTTGTTAAGGGAATCACTGCCGTTGTTAAATGAGTAACACAGTTTGTCAAGTGAATCTGGCTTCCCCATTGACTCTGCTTGTCAGAAGGTCGTAAAAGGGATTACGTTACCCCGGGACACTGTGACCGTCATAAATATGAGTCCACTACTAGGCGTCTGAATTTTGATCATTTGACCATGGAGATACTGCAATGGTCACAAAGGTGAACAATGGTCATACTTCACTTTTCCCAGTGCCGGTCGCAAAAGGGGATCACGTGACTCGGGAACACTACAACCGTCATAAATATGAAATCACTGCCGAAGCAGCCAAATTTTGATCACATGGCAGCAGGGATGCTGCAATGGCTGTAAGTGTGGAAAATGGCCATAAGTCGCTTTTTTCAATGCCATTGTAACTTCGAACTGTAACTAACAAGTGGTTGTAAGTCGAGGACCAGCTGTATCGAGTGCCCTAAAGCACTTTGTACAATCTCTAAAAGAATGGTCATAGGTCGAAGACTACGTGTAATTTTTAACCAGGGCTTTTCAACCTGTGTTTAAACATTTGATGGAATTCTGATAGATAAAAGGTAAAGGTTCCCCTTGCACATATGTGCTAGTCATTCTGGACTCTAGAGGGCGGTGCTCATCTCCGTTTCAAAGCCAAAGAACCAGCGCTGTCCAAAGACGTCTCCGTGGTCATGTGGCCAGCATGACTCAACGCCGAAGGCGCACGGAAGGCTGTTCCCTTCCCACCAAAGGTGGTCCCAATTTTTCTACTTGCATTTTTTACGTGTTTTCGAACTGCTAGGCTGGCAGAAGCTGGGACAAGTAACGGGAGCTCACTCCGTTACGCGGCGTTAGGGATTCGGACCGCCAAACTGCCAACCTTTCTGATCTACAAGCTCAGCCTCTTAGCCACCCTCCTCTGATTGATAGTAAAAGGGGAAAAAAATCCAACTGAATGCAGCCAATTTTCTGTCACCGGAGCTTTGAGTTTGAATCAGGAGTTGGGGGGAACTTTAAAAAAAAACAAAAACTAAACAGGTTCTACAGCCTGAAAAACTTGGAAAAATGGCTGGTTTAGGGAACAAAGCACTCTGGAAATCATTTTATGCCAAGCATCCCCCAGCTGGTCAAGAGGGAGCAAAGCCAGACAGATTTAGTTTCTTCAAAGCAAGTCTGGGGGAAAAAACAACAACACAGAAGCTTGGAAACTGCCAGAAAATTTCCTACAGCTTCCTTTAAATTGGAAGCCAAGTCCCTTTGCCCTGAACTGACGTTTACGTAGTCACTGGGCTGCCCCGTTGATACAGGTAGCCCTAGGCTTACAACAATTCATTTAGTGACCGCCTGAAGTTACAACATGTTGTGACCCCACCAGCGGCCAGCAGAATCAGACAGTGAGGAAGTTTGGGAGGAACATGGAGGCTGGGGAAGGTTCGGACAAGGGGTCGAGGCCGTCTGGCAGTGATCAGATACCTGCCCAGCCAGACAGCAGTGAGGCAGTGGTACAGCATGAGCCTGTTCTCAGTGTGCGCATGCACAGAGCTGCCAAAAGAACAACTCAGAAATCAGGGTAGACTCGGGAGTAAAGTCACAGGTGGACGGTGATTGGCCCCTCCCATAGGACATAAAAGAGGAGCGAAAGGGGAGGGGGCTTTTGCAGGAAACAATTCGTTCGTTCGGTCGTTAGGTTCGTTTCAGGAGTGTGAAGATCTGTCCGTGAATCTCAGAGACTCTGTGCCCAGCACCTCATTGGGAAAAGATTTATATGGCAGCTTTCCAAGCTAGATAAGGTCTGTGGTCAAAGATATTCCTTTGAAAGACTGTTTGCCAGGCCTTGCTGAATGTGAAGGAGAGGAATTCACATTCATTTAATAAAAAGGGGTTTTGTCGGGACCAGGACTCAGCCTTGTGCTTTTTGGGGAAGCTTAAGTCAGAACACATCAGCACTGAAAAAATTTGACTTAGGACTGTTTTTCGCATTTGTGACAATGGTCAGGTGGAGTGGTGAGTTGGCCTAGAGATGGAGCTCTCACCTCACCATCAGGAGGCTGTGGGTTTGACCTTAGGTAGAGGCAGGTGTTTCTCTCTCTGGGCACAATGAGAATATATCTGCTGAAAAAGACTCCGTATTGGCAACAGGAAGGGCATCCGGCCAGTAAACACTCATTTCATTTCATTTATTTGGTTTGTATGCCGCCCTATTCCCCGAGAGACTCAGGGCGGCTAACAATAAAAAGGGGAAGGGATACAAAAAATAAAAATAAAAAAACAGCAATTTAAAATTCACCAACAGTTGTAACCTCGAGTGGGGTTGGATAATTCAACAGCCCCAGACCTGCCAGAACAGCCAGGTCTTGGTTGCTTTGCGAAAGGCCGGAAGGGTAGTAAGGGTCCGGATCTCCACGGGGAGATCGTTCCATAGGGCCGGAGCAGCCACAGAGAAGGCCCTCTCCCGGGGGGTCGCCAGCCGACATTGGCCAGCAGATGGAATTCGGAGGAGGCCTAGTCTGTGGGATCTAATAGGTCTTTGGGAGGTTACTGGCAGGAGGCGGTCTCTCAACTCAGCTTCACTCAGCTGCCCAGACTCCACCCCGCAAGGGATTATGGGTTCATTAACTTTCGGACTCAATTGTGGCCGTAAGTCGAGGACTACCTACATATGCATCAACGCATATATACCGGCAAGAAAGTTAAAAAATAATAATAATTATCATAGTAAATGAGAAATGGCACTGCCCCAAAACATGTTAATTTCAGAAGTGTATGGGATACAAATAGCAGACACAATCCTTTAATGCTTAACACTATTTTGTATTTGGATACTTAACAAGTCTGTATCAAAAGCATATCTAATTATATTTAAACAATCTAAATTTAAATTCCCCTTCTGCAAAGAATGTGAAGACTGTAACAAGGAATATAGAAGCAATGAGAAGGTATTTATAATTTTATTGGAAATCACCCTCCGGGTGCCAGGCTCCATAGCCAAGCAATTAAAAGCTACATTTAAGAGTTGAATTGTTTTGATGGCCCATTTGAAAAGGACAAAAGCAACAAAGAAACGGGGGGGGGGGGGGGGCTGTGAATTTTCAATCTTTTAAAAGCACAGCCCACAAAAACTTCCCTGGTTAAAGAGCCTAGGAGAGTGGAAACCTTTTCGGTGCAGAGTGCCCAAAGCACCCATGCGCCAAACCCCAAAATGCAATGCGAGCGCTCCTCCTCGTGCATGCACGTACGTCCCCTGGGCATGCGCCCCCCCCCCCCCCCCGTCGCCCTGTTTTAGCTTCCAGGCCCATAACGGAGCACCGGGGCCCGTGCACATGCATGCGAGCCCCCAAAATGCAATACAAGTGTCCCCCGCGCATGCACTCTGCCTCCCCATGCACGCATGCAGACATCCCCTGCATGTGCCCCCCCACATGCGCGGCAGAAACCCAAAGACCAGCTGGCTGCTTGAAGGCATGCACGCATGTGCGGTGGAGCTGGACTGGGGCGACGGTTGGAGTGCTCGCAGAGAGAGCTCTGGCGGCCACCTGTGGCACGCGTGCCATAGGTTCTCCATTATGGGCCTAGGATTTGGGAAGGGGAGGAAGCGGTTTTGATGAGTTACTGTTGGAAGATAGAAGAGCAGGGATGGGAGGATCCTTGAGATGTTCTCCAAGTTACTCCAAGATTTAAAATCTGCCGCTCTTCCAGACTGATTTTAAAATAAAACAAACCTTTTTCCCACAATAACCATCCCAAAAACCCACAATAACCATCCTTCACAGACACTAATTTAAGAACAGCAGGTTTACTGGCATCTTTTGAGTGTCCTGTGTATCTGAGCTGATATTCTACAAGAAAAGGAAGTTTATGGAGAGGCCTAGATGCTTAACGTGCCATGCAGGCTGCTATGCCTGCAGGACGGCAGGAAACATAGGCAGGAACAGAAAGAAATCTTCAACAAATGCAGAAAACAACAGACATTTTCTCCTGCCTATCCTCAGCGCTGTGAACAACCTCAAAATGAATCATTTGGACAGGTTTAGGAAATAAGCATCAAGGAGAGAGAAAGAGCTGCTTGACCACAAACAGTCATGTACAAAGAAAGGTTCACAAGTTGCCCTGTCGAGAGATGGATGACATGAGAGGGGGGGGGAGAGAGGGAGGGAGGGAGGGAGGGAGGGAGAGAGAGAGAGAGAGAGAGAGAGAGAGAGAGAAAGAGAGAGAGAGAAAGGGAGGATAGATATATATGATATAGATATGATAGATAGATAGATAGAGATAGGTAGGTAGGTAGATGATAGAGATGATAGATATAGATAGATGATAGAGATAGATAGATAGATAGATAGATAGATAGATAGATAGATAGATAGATAGATAGATAGATAGATAGATAGATAGATAGATAGACAACCACAAATATTCATGCAGTTAAAGAAAGGTAAAAAGTCACCCTATCAGAGATGGATGACATATGAGAGAGAGAGAGGGAGAGAGAGAGAGATGATATATATGGTATAGATATGATAGATAGAGATAGGTAGGTAGGTAGGTAGATGATAGAGATGATATAGATTGACAGACAGACAACCACAAATATTCATGCAGTTGAAGAAAGGTAAAAATGTCACCCTATCGAGAGATGGATAACACAATAAACAAACAAACATAAAATAAATAGCTGTTCAACCACAAATATTCATGCACTTAAAGGTAAAAAAGTCGCCCTATGGAGAGATGAATGTTAATTAAATATTAAATACATACATACATACAGTACATACAGAGTACACATACAGCTTGTAAACTAAAGAGAAGTTTTAAGGCATTGGGTGGATTATTGTGTCCTCTTTCTCTCTTATAAAAATCTCCATCAACTTCTGCTGTCGTAAATTTACCAATTTCCCTCAATCTACCTGCATTAACCAGAAGGATTAAGTTATAGCCCATCTGCCTCCCAAGATATGGTCTCTTGGTTAAGAACAGGTAAAATGCCTTCGTGATCATATTTTGTTTGCTTGTTTACTTGCTGGATTTTCATCCAACCTCTTGCTCAGTAGTTCAAGGCACACTGTGCACAATGCTGCAGCTTCCCATTTCTCTCAATAACACAGTCTGGATTCAGGAAAAAAAAATACCCAGAAACCTTCAGTGGGAGAGAATGGAGAAGAATTTTGATCTCTCCAAGGAGGATCCAGCACCTTTACCACTGTGTCAGATTTGACCATAAGCCATTACTAAACTACTACTCAATTGTTGGTGGCCTGCCAAAAATAGTGGAGCCGTGAATGCTGCTAGAGCTTAGGCCAAGGGTGGGCAATTAATTTTCCCAAGGGGAGAAACTAAGACTATTGTGGGGAGACCAACCAATAGGCTTGTGAAGGTGTGTAGGCAGTTGCCTTCAAAATAAAAGCATTGCAGTTGTATTGTGTGCATGAAGGACCCTTGTTTACACTTGATTCAGCCACAAGGATGAATAGCGCAGGGGGGGGGGGAGGGACGACACTATAAAATACCCAGGTCTGTGCTACACCACGTCCAGTTTCAAACAACTTCAACAAACAACATGAAAACCTCCCAGAGTTGCCTGGTAGCAAGATGAGAAGCATATAAATTCAATATTTAAATAAATCAACCAACCATTTCACCAAAAACTCTTTCGTCCCCATCCTTTTTTAAAAAAAACAAGCCCTTGGTAGAGGAATGAAAGTGAATGGAAAAGCTCATGAAGCATGAAAAAACCCCTACCTCTAGATTTGCTAGAACGGGGCAAATAGAGATAAAAGTCATCCAAAATTGGAATCAGATGAGGAGCAACTGAAATTCAAGATGCCCCCTTTCCTCTGCGAGGCACACAAAAAAGCACAGAGTAGATGCCCACTGGGGAAAGAAAAAAAACGACGCTCCAAAGCCAACAAAGAGAATGGGAGAAGAAAGAAAGAAGGTAGCCAAGTCCAGAGAGCATCTAGGTCAGTGATTCTTAACCTGGGCAGCTTTTAAGAAATGTGGACTTCAACTCCCAGAATCCCAGTATACTGGTTGGAGGATTCTGGGAGTTGAAGTCCACCCTTCTTAAAAGTACGGAGGCTGAGAAACACAGAACAACATAGAGTTACAGAGTTGGAAGGGACCTTGGAGGTCTTCTAATCCAACCCCCTGCTCAGGCAGAAGATGCTGCACCATTTCAGACAGACGGCTGTCTGATTTCTTCTTAAAAGCCTCCAGTGATGGGGCACCCACAACTTCTGAAAGTTGTCAGAAATTGGTCCATGTGATATAAAAGTCAATTCAGGAAGGGTTGGGGAGAGAGAGAGAGAGAGAGAGAGAGAGAGAGAGAGAGAGAGAGAGAGAGAGAGAGAGAGAGAGAGAGAGAGATGCAGATCAGGGATGTCTGCGGGCTGCTGTCAGAAAAGTCAAGATGGCAGACCCAATCATGCAGTTGAACCTCCGTCTGCTTTTGTCTGCTTTTTACGAATGTCACACATCAACAACAGGAGCCGCAATTAACCCTTTGTGTCCACTCACTTGATTTCTCAGACAGTACCTTGAAAACATCCCAGATGCTGCTGGAGGGAACAGTTCCTACAAAGGGAACTCAGGGAGAACAAAACAGAAGGAAGAATGGCCAGGAAATGGAGACTAATCATCCTTTAGACATCCTGGCTTGGAATAAAGATAAAAGAATCCCAATCTTTCCTCCACTGGGTTGAAATCCTGGCCCAGAAACCAGGAGATGGTGAGTTTTAGGTCCCCTTTAGTCATAAGAGTTGGCTAGGTGACTTGGACCAGCCTTTCTCCCTCAGTCTAACTACCTCACAGGATTGTTGTTGTGGAGAAAATAGGAGGCAGATCACTTAGGTGTATGCATTGTCCTGAGTTATACATCTGCATGTGTGTATGTATATGTGTGCATGCATGCATGCATGCATCCACATACATACATACATACATACATACATGTAGCCCTCTATCTATCTGTCTGCCTGCCTGCCTACCATCTATCTATCTTACCTCATCCATCCATCCATGTATTTATCATCTATGTATCAATCATCTATTTCCATCAATCCATCCACCTACCCACCCACGTGTATTCAGGTAGTCCTCAATTTACAATAGGTCATTTAGTGACCGTTTGAAGTTATAACAGTACTGAAAAAAGTGACTTATGACCATTTTTCACTTTCGACCGTTGCAGCATCCCAATGGTCACATGATCAAAATTTAGATGTTTGTCAACCGACTCATATTTATGACTGTCGCAGTGTCCCGGGAATCACTTCTACAATCATCTGACAAGCAAAATTAATGGAGGAATCAAGATTCATCTAACAATGATGTTACTAATTTAGCAACTGCAACAATTCACTTAACAACTGTGGTGAGAAAGGTAGTAAAAATGGGGCAAAATTCACTTAACAAATGTTTCCCTTCACCACAGGAATTCTGGGCTCAACTGTGGTCGTACGTCAAAGACTACCTGCATGTATGTATATACATACATTCATGTATATATATATACATGCATGCATACATATATATGTGTACAAACACATAAACATACACATACAATTTTATATGTATAATCTTTATTATCATTGTACTTAAATACAACAAAATTGATTATCTTTTATATCTATAAAAGGAAGGATGAAATGTAATATAATGATGATAATAGAATAATGCAGAAATGCCAGAGTGCCAGGAAGATATGATGATGATGATTAGAATAATAATAATGATGATGATGATGATAATAATAATAATAATAAAAACTGAAAAAAGAAACAGAAGGCTTTATTTTGGCAGCTCAAGAACAAGCCTTAGCCACAAACTACATGAAGGCAAAAATTCAACGTTACCACCAACTGCAAATGTCGCCTCTGTAATGAGAAAGACGAGACAGTCGACCACTTGATCAATGGGTGCAGCAAAATTTCACAAACTGACTACCTACAACACCATGACCGCGTTCCTAAGATCATTCACTGGAAATCGTGCCAAAAGTTTGGATTTGAGTAGAGCAAAAACCACTGGGAACATCAGGTTCAGAAGGTTTTAGAGAATGAGAAAGTCAAGATCTTGTGGGACTTCAGAATTCAGACTGACAGGCACTTGGCCCACAACACACCTGACATAACAATAGTTGAAAAGAAAAAAGGTACATTGCAATACCCGGAGATGCACAAATTTAAGATAAACAGCAAGAAAAAAAATCGCAAAGTAGCGGGACTTGCAAATTGAAGTTGAGCGACTATGGAAAAAGAAATTGTGTGTTGTCCTGATTGTAATTGGAGCCCTTGGGGCAATACCCAAAGGGCTACCTCGCTATTTGGAAATTTTAAATTTATCAGACTTGAACATTCTGATTCTACAAAAAACCACCACTTGGAACAACTTATATCCTCTGACGTTACCTAACGGTTCCTAGATCCTTGGTTAGGACTCGAGCTGTTGAGCTACCAAACAGCCCCAAAGGCTGTGAATCTCACCTAAGATTAACCACATAATAATTAATAATAATTACTCGGACCATCGTACATTTATGAAGATACTTGATGGATACCTATGATAACAACCCATATCAATCATCACTGCCAGTGATTGATATTTGTGATACATGTTTAAATGTTCAGTTGACTTGAGTTTCATGTTTAATAAATAAAAGAGATAAAAATAGTAATAATAATAATAATAATAATAATAATAATAATACAGCAGTAGAAAGATGCCAGAGTACCAGGAAGATCAAATAATAATAAATAAATAATAATAATACAGTAGAGAGATGCCAGTGCACCAGGAATATCAAATAATGATAACAACAGCAACAATAATAATGGATGGATAATGGCTATTGATGAAATACATAACAGTGATACCCATTGTCATCGGGGCACTTGGTACCACGTTCAAGAATTTTGCAAAACACATCAAGAAATTGCAGCTTCCTGCGATAACACCAGCGGAATTGCAAAAAAAACGCTACTCAGAACATCGTACATGTTAAGATACTTGGCGGATACCTAGGATAGCAATCCGTATCAGACATCAGTACCAGTCAATGGTGTTTCTGATGCATTTTTGAATGTTCAGTTGACTGAGTTTCATGTTTAATGAATAAAAGAAATAATAAATAATAGTAATACAGCAGAGAGATACCAGTGCACCAGGAAGATCAAATAATAATAATAATAATAAAAAATCTCACCAAGATTAACCACATAATAATAATAAATAGTAATACAGCAGAGAGATGCCAGAGTACCAGGAAGAACAAATGATGATGATGATGATAATAATACAGCAGAGATGCCAGAGTACCAGATGAAATAATAATGATAATGCTAATAGTAATAATAAACAATAATAATTCAGCAGAGAAATGCCAGAGTACCAGGGAGATCAGATGATGATGATGATAACAAATAGTAGTAATAGTAATAATAGTAATAATAATAATATAGCAGATACCAGAGCACCAGGAAGATCAAATGATGATAATAAGTAATAGTAATAATAATGATAATAATAATAATAATAATAATAGTAATACAGCAGAGAGATGCCAGAGTACCAGGAAGATCAGATTCTCCAAACCAAGAAGCACTTTGCTGCTTAGAGGAAAGAGGAATCTTGTACCCATGTTCCACTGCATGCCCATCATCCCCTTCTCCCTCCTTCCCCCGGCTGATCAATCCCAATTTAGTTGAAGGGATGGAAAAAACAACCCCACTTTAGCTCCTCAAAATGCCTCCCTGGGACCCCGGGAGGGAATCCCCTCAGGGGCCGACCCGGGTCGGCGTCTCGTGTGAAGACGCCCCTCCTGATCCCAGCAAGACACCCCCCCGCCCCGAAGGAGGGGAGAAAAGGGACCGACGATGACGACCTCAAGGTGTCCAAGTCGCGAGGCCCAGACATTAAGCGGATCTCTCTACCCGGCGCTGAAGGAGGGAGGCCCGGCCGGGCCACGGCGGCGTCCCGGAGGGAAGTGAAACGGGGCCCGCAGCGGCGGGGTGGGGGGGAGAGGAAATACGGCCTTGCTCTCCTTGCTCCGAGGAGCCGCGAACGGTTCGAAGCTGAGGTAAATTCGCCCCCCGGTTGGGCTTACCCTGGTCGCCGGGCTCCTGCGGCGCCTGCAAAACGCGCTCCAGCTCCGGGAAGGGCAGCTCGGGCAGGTCGAGGAGGGCGCCGTACCTCTCCAGGAAGGAGCAGACGACGGCGAAGTTGGGCCAAGAGCCCGGGCGGGAAGAGCCCTCCGGCGGCGGGGCGGCGGGGAAAGGCGGGGAAGGGGGAGCCGCCGCCGCCGCCGTCGCAGCCGCCATCTTGGAACCTGAGAGGATGGATGGATGGATGGAGGAGGAGGAGGAGGAGAGGCGGGCCGGGCGGCCGCGCGGAGGAGGAACGCAGGGGGCGCTGTGGGGCGGGGAGAAAGAGACCCCCGCCGCCATTCTCCCGTCGGGCCCCGCGAGAGGAGGCGAGACGAGGCGAGCCCGAGTAGGAAAGGAGGCGACGCTGGGAAAGAGCGGCCCGGGATAGCAAGCCCCCCCACCCCCACCCCGTCTCTCTGTGTCGTTGGTTTAAGATTTCACTGATTGACACAGGAACCAAAACGAGCCTGGCGTTGAGGGGCGGGAGTGGGAGGAGTCGGAAAGGGGCGGGCAGAGAACGCCGCCCGAGCCAATCTCGCCGGCGGCGACGGAGAAAGGGGCGCAATCATAATAGAAAGGGACGAGGAGGAGAGGACGTCGAGGCTCCGCCCACCTTCACACAAAAAAAGAGGGGGCGGGACCGTAAGCGAGGGCGGGGAGCCCGATGTTGTGGAAAGCTTGGTTAGTGGGCGCGGCCCGTGTTTGTAACGTCGCCTTCGGCCAATGAGGGGCGGGAGGGGGCGTATCCTGCCAGACGGGAGACAGATGCGTGGTCTGGACAGGTGAGCGGGGCCTACGGGGACTACAACCCCCATCGCTCCCCATCCGCCACGCTGCGGATGATGGGGACTGCAGTTTGGAAGCCCTCGGGGAGGCAAGCGCCTCCCTGAGTGGCTGCAGACAGGGAGTTTGTCAGCTGCAATTCAGGTACGGGTAGTTCTCGACTTACGACCAACATTGAGCCTCGACCCTTCCGTTGCTAAGCGAGACGGTTGTTAAGCGGAGTTTGTCCCGTTTTAAGACCTTTCTCGCCACGGTTGTTAAGTGAATCACTGCAATTCTTAACATGGATAATATAACATATAATTAAAATAATATAATTAAAATATAATTAAAATAATATAATTAATATAGTATAATTAATATAATATATAATAATATGAATATGGTTTCCCCAACTGAGTTTGATTGTCAGAAGGTTGCAAAAGAGGATATACATGACCCCTGGATTCTGCGACCGTCATAAATGTGAGATAGTTGCCAAATGCCTGAATAATTTTGATCACATGACCACTAAGATGCTGCAACGGTCCTAATTCCCCTTTTTCAGGTCCGTTGTAAGTAAAGTCAATAAACAAATGGTTGTAAGTTGAGGAGTATACAAACCACCCAAAATCCCTCAGGGGAAATGCCCGGTGTATAAATAGGACAAATAAATAAAATAACAATAAAATAGCAGAAGATTGTAAAATAAGGTAATAGAAAAAGATTAGATGCAAAAGATTACAGTGGAACAAAGCCAACGCCATAACAAAAAACATATAATTTATTTCTAAGTTTGAATGACAGCAGAAGAAAACTTAATAAGACAACCGACTCTCAGCCATTTTAACGTCCATCCGTACCACCATTTTATATCTGCCCTGCTCTGTAATTCAAGGAGGATAGTTCAGTCTGTAGCAGGAACTGAAAATATCTCATCTTCTATAGGTAGTACCTGGCTCAATAGTAGTAACTGTGGCAGGGATCTTGGGAATCGTAGTGAGCAATCACTGAAATAGGAACCAGCAGTGTGCGACAATTGCTACAAAAGCCAACACAATTCTAGACTGCATTGACAAAGGGATAAAATTAAGATCACGTAAAGTGTTTACTACCACTTTATAAGGCTCTGATAAGGCCAGACTTCATTCATTTCATTTCATTTTATTATATTTATATGCTGCTCTTTTCCCCCGAAGGGGACTCAGGGCGGCTAACAAATCAAATCAGGGAAGGGAGGGTACAGACAAAAAATAAAAAATAAAAACGAAATGTAACAATACATAATTTAAAAACACACAACAGTCATACCATTTGAGACGGGGGCAACAGCTCTTTAGCCCCAGGCCTGTCGGAACAGCCAGGTTTTAACGGCTTTGCGGAAGGCCTGGAGGGTGGTGAGGGTTCGAATCTCCACGGGGAGTTCGTTCCAAATGGTCGGAGCAGCCACAGAGAAGGCCCTCCTCTGGGTAGTCGCCAGTCGACACTGGCCGGCGGATGGAATTCGGAGGAGGCCTAATCTGTGGGATCTAATCGGTCTAGTGGAGGTGATTGGCAGCAGGCGGTCTCTCAAGTACCCAGGTCCAATACCAACACACTTGGAATACTGCACTCAGTTTTGGTCGCCACGATGTAGAAAAGATGTGGAGACTCTAGAAAGAGTGCAGAGAAGAGCAAGGAGGAGGATTAGGGGACTGGAGGCTAAAACATAGGAAGAACGTTGCAGGAATTGGATATGTCTAATTTAATGAAAAGAAGGACTAGAGGAGACATGGCAGCAGTCTTCTAATATCTTAGGGGTTGCCACAAAGAAGAGGGAGTCAAGCTATTCTTTAAAACATCTGAAGAAGAAGCAATGGGTGGAAACTAATCAAGGAGAGAAGCAACCTAGAAATAGAGCCAAGGTGGCGCAGTGGTTAAATGCAGCACTGCAGGCTACTGCTAGATCAGCAGGTCAGCGGTTCAAATCTCACCGGCTCAGGGTTGACTCAGCCTTCCATCCTTCCGAGGTGGGTAAAATGAGGACCCAGATTGTTGGGGGCAATATGCTGACTCTCTGTAAACCGCTTAGAGAGGCCTGAAAGGCCTATGAAGCGGTATATAAGTCTACTGCTATTGCTATTGCTAAGGAGAAAATTTCTGACAGAACAATTAATCAGTGGAACAACTTGCCTCCAGAAGTTGTGAATGCTCCAACATTGGAAGTTTTCAAGAAGACGTTGGAGAACCATTTGTCTGAAATTGTGTAGGGTCTCCTGTTTGAGCAAGGGGTTGGACTAGAAGACCTCCAAGGTCCCCTTCCAACTCTGCTATTCTATGACTACAGGGAGAACAATTCATCAGTGGAAGAACTTCCCTCCAGAACTTGTGAGAGCTCCATCGCTGGAGTTTTTTTTTAAAGAAGAGATTGGAGAACCACTACCCGGAGGAGAGCCTTCTCGGTGGCTGCTCCGACCCTATGGAATGAACTCCCTGTGGAGATTCGTACCCTCACCACCCTTCAGACCTTAAAACCTGGCTGTCCCGACAGGCCTGGGGCTAAAGACTTCAACCCCACCCGAATAGTACGACTGTTGTTTTTTAACGATGTATTGTCTTTATGTGTATAACTTGTTTTGTCCTTCCCTCCCCCTGAATTGTGAGCCGCCCTGAGTCCCCCCAGGGAAAAGGGCGGCATACAAATAAAGTTAAAATCAAATCAAAAAAATCAAATCAAATTTGTCTAAAACGGGATAGGGTTTCTTGCTCCAGTAGGAGGTTGGACTAGAAGACCTCCAAGGTCCCTTCCAACTCTTGTTACTCTGTTTTTCTGCTCTGTGATCCTTTTGCCTCTTGTTCTTCCCTTTCAGACACCTCTCCTGCTATGTCTTCCCCTGAAATCGCCTCCCTGTCATGGGGACGGATGATGGTGAAAGGCTGCCCCACAACTTATAAAGATTGTAAAGTATGGCCCGGTGGCAGCCGAACGTGGGACTGGAGAGAAACGGGCACGGAAGTAAGTATCTTGGAGGAATTCCTTCGGTGGCCTCCTATGGCATCAGGCATTTTTATGCCCCAGGGAGAATCCCAGTTTATCCAGCCAAAAGAAGCAAGAATTAGGAATGGTTCCTCTTCGTCTCAGATCCTGGATGTCTCCTGCTGTCAAACAGGCTAGAAAATCGGGCCTCAATCCCGTTGATTCCTGTACCTGCTTCCCAAATCTGGGGAAATTGCCCAAAATGAAATAAAAATGAGTTTGGATAACAACACACAAACTTATTATCCATGGCAACAGGGACAACTCTATAACTGAGTTATAGACTGCCATGTACAAAGATAGTCCTCGATTTATATCAATTCATTTAGTGGCCATTCGAAGTTACAACGGCATCGGGAAAAGTGACTTGCTGTATTTTCCAGAGTATAAGACGCACCAGGATTTTGAAGAGGCAAGTTTTAAAAAAAGGTTTTGCACTCTTCAGGCCTCCCAAGTCCTCTGCACGCCTCATTTTTTTGTGAAAAATGGGGTATGCAGAGAGTTTGAGAGGCCTGCAAAGTTCTCCTGGGGGCTGAGGGGGGGGGCAAAAATGAGCAAAAACTGGCCCATTTTTTTGTGAAAACGGGCCCATTTTTTGCAAAAAAAACAGGGCATGCATAGGTTTTGGGAGGCTTGTAGAGTGCTGCTGGGAGCTGGGAGCCAAAAATGAGCCAAAAACGGCCCGTTTTTCACTTGTTTTTGCCTTCCCCACTGGAGAAGGGCCACTGCCGTGTATTTATTATGGTTCCAGTGCTTGGATCGGATGAAAACGGTATGTATGTATGTATGTATGTATATAATAGTTTTTATTAAACATTTTAACCTTTAAAAAACAAAAAAATCCAACAAAAAGAGAAAAAACAAGACAAACATAATAATATAAAATAGTTTTACAACCTTCTGTATCGGCATAACATGTTTAGCTTTTGTAGTGTGTGAGAACTACTTATAAATCACTTTTTTTTCTTTCTCAAAGCATTGCAATGGGTCACAGTTAAAGCAGGCTGCAGTATTTAGAGGCGGGCGGGAAAAAAAATTTCCCTGCTTATTGCTCAGACATATATTACTTATTTATCAATTGTTATTTCACCCCATCATCATCTTTGTTTAACAAACCCCAGGATCCCTTGCAGAGTGGAGTCTGGGCAACTGAATGGAGCTAGCAGAGAATTTACTGGCCGGACGCTCATCCTGTCGCCAGTGTGGAGTTTTGTTCAGCAGATCTATTCTCATTGTGTCCACAGAGAGAGAGAAATATCTGCCTCTACCTAGGATTGAACTCACAGGCTCCTGATTGTGAGGCGAGAGATCTACCTCTAGGCCACCGCACCACTCAAAATTGTCATTTCACCCTATGCCAGTTAGAAAAAAATTAAATTGCTGCACAGTGACTTTGGGTTTTTTTAAAAAACGGGGATCTAATCCCACGGATTATGGCTTCAATCTTGACATGTTTTTTTTTTTTATACAGAACTTTTTTATTTTTCTTTAAAAAAAACCCAAATATGTCATCATTTGTCAATCATTAAGACATTGAAGTACAATTTTTTTTTGTTGTGTGTACCCCTCCCTCCCTCCACCCCCCCACCCCCCCTCCTCCTTCCCCCCCCCCCCCGACTTCCCAGAACCCGTACACGGTATAGATTTTTAACTAACACAGTCTAAAATCTATTGAGAAAAAAGAAATAAAGAAATTAATGACATTCTAGATTGACCTTAGCTTCTTCTTACTGAACTGACTTTTAACAGTTTAAATCATTTCTGATCTTAAGCATAGGCTAACTGGAATTTCTTAGTCCCGTATTTATTTTGTATATAGTCAATCCATTTTTTCCAGTCTCGTTTATATCTCTCATTTGAATGATCTTTGAGATATGCCGATATTTTAGCCATTTCAGCTAAGTTTGTTACTTTCAATGTCCATTCTTGGATTGTAGGCAAGTCTTCCTTCTTCCAATATTGCGCCACCAACAGTCTTGCTGCAGTTATCAGGTGCAGAATCAAATTGGTCTCTACCACTGTAAAGTCAGTACATATACCTAGTAAAAATAACTGAGGACTAAACTTTATCCTTCTTTTAAAAACATTTTGCATGACCCACCATATTTTTATCCAAAATGCCTTAACCTTTTGGCAGGTCCACCATATATGATAGCTTCAATCTTGACATGTTTTTGACCCTCCATACATCTGTGACTCTCTCTTCATTAGAAAACTACACAAATTCTTTTAGGCTGTGGAGTGATTTTAATGAACTTTTTAATAATTGGTTTTTAATTAGTACCGGTAAATCCTCGCCTTTGTAAATTTCATTTAAAAAAAAATTTTAAAGGCTATTTTCACTTTATTTTATTTGCACACGTCCCACAGTCCCTCTGGTGGGGGAGATGGGTGATTTCAGATGTTGATAAAGTAAAATTAATAAATAAAAGCTTGTTAAAAATAGACACACACCCCCCACGCCCACCGGGTCTATTGAGAGCAGCTGCACGCTGGGTATGGAGCAGGAAGACTGCCGTATTTTATTATGCAAATTTACATCCAAATTGTAATGAGAAGGGAAAGAAACAAAACAGGCTAAGAAAAGTCACATCTGCCTCAACAAGCTGTGATTTACCAGGTTAATTCGATCAGCAGGAAGCCGGGCCAGAAAAAAACAGAGGTTCAAGGAATCAGATCATACAAAAGGCTTGGGAAATGGGGTTAGGTAGAAAAAGTTACCTGCTGTGTGTGTGTGTGTGTGTGTGTGTGTGTGTGTTTGTGTGCGCCCATCCAGCAATCTGGGTCCTCATTTTACCGACCTTGGAAGGATGGAAGGCTGAGTCAACCTTGAGCAGGTCAGGATTGAACTGCTAACAGTCAGCAGAATTAGCCTGCAATACTGCTTTCTAACCACTGTGCCACCATGGTTTGCTCCTTCCTTCCTTCCTTCCTTCCTTCCTTCCTTCCTTCCTTCCTTCCTTCCTTCCTTCCTCCCTCCCTCCCTCCCTCCCTCCCTCCCTCCTTCCTTCTTTTCTTTCTTTTTTTCTCCCTCCCTCCCTGGTTTACAATGTCAGCCTTTTGTCCCCCAACCATCTGAGTCCTCATTTTACCGACCTCGGAAGGGTGGAAGGCTGAGTCAACCTTGAACCGGTCAGGATCGAACTGCTGGCAGTGGGCAGAGTTCGCCTGCAATACCGCATTCTAACCACCAGAAGGATCTACGGCAACTCGCCGCAGCGAACTCATCACAGGACCACTCCCCATGGGGCAAGAGTTACATTCCTATCGAAGAAACGGTAGAACAGAATCGTTAAAAGGATGCGCATGGAAGGACAGAATGAAATGGGAATGACAAAAAGAAAAAAAAAGAACTTAAATTGTTTTAAATGTTTAAATTGAATTGTTCAATTGTCCCACACTGAGTTGCCCCGTGGTCAGTTGTTCCATGGTGAGTGGACCATGGAAAGTTGTCCTATTCTGCCACAAGAAGGAAGGGAGAGGAAAGGAAAGGAAGAGGGGAGGAAGGAAGGAGGAGGAAAGAGGGAGAAAGGGAAGGGGGAGAGGAAAGTAAAGGAAGGGAAGGAGGGAGGAAGTGGGAGGGAAGAAGGAAAGAGGGAGAAAGGGAAGGGGGAAAGGAATGGAGGGGAAGGGAAGGAGGGAGGTAGAAGGAGAAAAGGGAGAAAGGGGAGGGGGAAAGGAGGGGAAGGGAAGAAGAGGTAGAAGGAGAAAAGGGAGAAAGGGAAGGGGGAAAGAAAAGGGAAAGGTAGGAGAAAAGAAAGAGAAAGGGAACAGGGAAAAGAAGGGAAGGAGGGAACGGAGAAAAGGAAAAGGGGAAAGGAAAAGGGAGGGAAGGAGGAGAAGAGGAAAAGGGGAGAAAGGGAAGGGGATAGAAATGAGGGAAGGGGAAAAGAAAAGGGAAGGAAGGAGGAAAGAGGGAGAAAGAGGAAAGAAAATGGGAGGGGAAAGAAAGGAAAGGGAGGGAGGGGAAAAGGGAAGTTGGAAGGGAAGGAAAGAAAAAAGGGAGGGAGGAAAAAAGGAAGGAAAGGGAGAGAAAAAGGGAAGTGGAAGGGAAGAAAAAAGGGAGGGAGGAAAAAAGGGAGGGAGAGTGGGAGAGAAGGAGAAGGGGAAAGGAGGGGAAAGGAAAAGAAGGGAGGGAAGGAGGAAAGAGGGAGAAGGGGGAAAGAAAATGGAAGGGGAAAGGAAAGGGAGGGAGGAAAAAAGGAAGGAAAGGGAGGGAAATAAAAGGAAAGGAAACCAGGATGGGTAGCATCTGCCACAGAAGAAAGAAACATGCAGTTTAACGCCAGTCCTTGAACCCAGCCCAATCTCAACCAGGCTCCCCGCCTCCGATTCGGGCGAAATGCGTAGGAATTTGGGGCCCCGTCCAAAGCATCCCCCACTAACTTCCCTCTCCCCCAACACAGCACGTGCCTGGGGTTCAGCCCGCCGACGTGAAGGAAGTCCTGGAAAAGGGCGTCAAGACGTTAGTGATCGGTTGCGGCATGAGCGAGGCCCTCCAGGTAGGTTTCCTCCGCTGAGCGGAGCAGTGGTGGGTTCCTGCCGCTTTAACAACCAGCTCGGGGATTGCGTGTTTTGCCCGTACGCAGTTGTACCAAAACTTACCTTCCAGGTTACTCCTTGGGGAGTAACACGGCTGAGGCACGCAAATCCACTCTGCCGCTCTAATCAGCGGAGAGGATATAGGTACTGTATTTTTCAGAGTATAAGACGCACCAAGATATTGAAAAGGTGATTTAAAAAAAAGTTTAAAACTTTTTTTTTAAAAGGGGGGTCGGTTGCATGTGGTCGCGCAGGGGATCTGGGCGCATTGCATTATCGGTGTGGCGCCTGCGCATGAGCGATTTCGGCACACGAGGACAAAAAGGTTAGCCATCACCGGAATAGGGAACGGAGCGGAATAAAGAGTTGGAAGGCGCCTTGGAGGGAACTAGGATAGGGATAGAATAAGGAATAGAATAATGGAAATAGAATAGAATAAAATAGAACAGAATAAAACCGGGATGGCGAGCCTATTGGCACGCATTCCACAGGTGGCACACAGAGCCATTTGCCAGGGCACAAGAGGCGCGTGGCACGACAAAACTGCGCTCGTCAAAATAGCGGAGATAAAATCGCGTCACTAAAGCCGCGACGTCATCACCGCTGCGACAACAGCGCGGTGACAGAAGGGCGCTTTAAAACAGCGCGGCGGCAGAAAGCGGATTTAAATTAAGGTAAGGGTTAGGATTAGGTTTAGGGTTAGGTTAGGGTTAGGGTTACGTTTAGGATGCTGAGTGCTTGGGAATGCGCGGATTTGCCCTCTGCGATTATGTCATCGCGGTAGGGTCGCGTTTTTCCTTAGCGCTTCGAATGGCGCGAATTAGTCTTCGCGCTTATGTCTCCACGGATAAGGGCTTCGCGGATTTGTGGTGGAACCCGAAAGGCGTTGCCCTGTCAGCTGGCCAGCATACATGCACGTGCTGGGCCAGCTGATTTCAGCCTTTTTTTGAGGCCATTTTTCACCCTCCCCAGGCTCCAGAGGCTTTATAGGAGCCTGGGGAGGGCGAAAACAGCCTCCCCCGCCCGCCCCGGAGCTTACCTGAAGCCTCCGGAGTGCAAAAAAACGCCCCTACGGGCAAACCGGAAGTTCGGGAACGGACTTCCGATTTGCTCGTAGGAGCCTTGAGGGCCCTTCAGGAGGCTTCGCTGAAGGCTGTGTGGGGCTACAAACGGCCCTATGGATAAACCAGAAGTCCGGTTTGCTCGTAGGGCTGTTTTCCAGCCTCCAGAGCCTCCAGGGAAGCCTCCTGAAGGCCCCGTGAGGCTCTGGAGGGCTAAAACCGGCCCTACGAACAAACCGGAAGTCAGTTCCCGAGCTTCCGGTTTGCCCGTACGACCAGTTTTTGCTGTTTTTGCCCTCCCCAGGTTCCTATAAAGCCTCTGGAACCTGGGGAGGGTGAAAAAAGCATGCAAAAAATGGGGGGGGAGCACTGGTCATGCGCGCATACGTGCTGGAGGTGGCTTATTGCATTATGGGTGTGGCACACCCGTACACGACCCCTCCTGTGCTCCCCCCCTTTTGGCACGTGAGCCAAAAAAGGCTCCCCAACACTGGAATAGAATATAGAAACTGTTCAAAGTTAGTGCAACAGGAAGAAGCTGAGTTCAATGTAGAGATGTTATTAACTTCTTTTTTAAAAAATTTCTTTTGTCTTAATATATTTTAGACTCTGTTTGTCAAAAATCTATACCGTGTAGGGGCTCTGGGAAGTCGGGGGGGGGGAAGGGAGGGGGGATGTTAGGGGGGAGGGGTGATATATAGTATGTGTTAGATTTCAATGTGTTGTGATTGCACATGTATACTGTTGCTCTTTAATTTTACTGAAAAAATAGGATAAGCTGTATATATTGACATGACAATTGTGAATGTTGGTTTTGTTTTTAATATGTTGTCTTTGTCTCGTTTCCCCCTTTCCATTGTCTTTTGTGAGCCGCCCGGAGTCCTCCGGGAGTGGGCGGCATACAAGATAGATAGATAGATAGATAGATAGATAGATAGATAGATAGATAGATAGATAGATAGATAGATAGATGATAGATAGATGATAGATAGATAGATGATTGATAGATAGATAGATAGATAGATAGATAGATAGATAGATAGATAGATAGATGATAGATAGATGATAGATAGATAGATAGATAGATAGATAGATAGATAGATGATAGATAGATAGATAGATAAGATTAGATAGATTAGAGAGATAGATAGATGATAGATAGATAGATGATAGATAGATAGATAGATAGATAGATAGATTAGATAGATAGATTAGAGAGATAGATAGATGATAGATAGATAGATAGATAGATAGATGATAGATAGATAGATAGATAGATAGATAGATAGATAGATAGAGTAGGAATACACCAAAGGGAGGAGTAGATAGGGATAGAAGAAAGAGGGGTAGAGAGGGTGGGAGAGAGGATTGGAGGGAGGGTGAGAGGGAAGGGAGGGAGTGGATTGGGAGAGAGGAGTGGTAGAGGGGGAGGGGAAGTAGGGTAGAGGGGAATGATGGAGGGAAGATGGAAAGTTGGAGGGGGGCGGAAGAAAGAGGTGTATGGAGGGTCGAAGAGGTACATTGGGTTTCTATTTTGGGGGTATTGTTGACAAGAGGAATGGCTGTGTTTATTGTTTAATGTTGCATGGCCCCGGTTATGCACAGTATATATATGTGACTGTATGAAAATGAAAAATGGAAAATAAAAACACATTTTACAAGAATATAGAACAGGATTTCATTGATTTTTTTCCCCACCCAAGGTGCCGCCAGCCACAGTGGAGTACTTGAAGAGGCAGGGGATCGACGTGATGGTCTTGCAAACGGAGATGGCTGTGAAGGAATACAACACCTTGGCTTCCCAGGGGGTCCGAGTGGGAGGGGTCTTCCATTCTACCTGCTGAAGGCCTGAAGACAGACCCTTCTCTCTCTCTCTCTCTTCCACCTGCTCCTTGGGGGAAATCCAAAGGAACATTTCCCCCACCCCCATCCCTGCTGTGCCAACTTCCCACCCAGGAATAAAACCATTTGCAAAAATAAAAGGCCCACCCAATTTTTATCGGCGCCTGTTCAGGTGCGTCAAGGGAAACAACAAGGGAAGGGGTCAGCCTTGCCAGGTAGCTGATAGGAGAGGGAAACACAGCCAGGCGAGCTCATTCTACATTGTTGTAAAGCTACAATAACAATATCTTGCGAATCTGGGGGCAAAAAACCAGGGAGTCCTCGACTTACGGCCACAACTGAGGCCCGACATTTCTGTTGCTAAGTGAAGCATTTGTTCAGTTGAGTTTGCCCCCATTTCTACGACCTTCCTCGCCGTGGCGGTTAAAGGAATTGCCGCAATTGTGAAGCTAGTGACAGGGTTGATAAGTGAATCCGCCTTCCCCATTGACTTTGCCCGTCAGAAGGTCGTCAAAGAGGAGCACATGACCCCCCCCCAAGACGCTGCTACCGTCATGAGTCAGTTGCCAAGCATCCGAAATGTAAATTACGCGACCGTGGGGATACTGCAACGTCCGTTAAGTGGGGAAAACGGAGGACATGGAGAAATTGAGCCGAGGTGGTGCAGTGGTTAGGGTGCAGTACTGCAGGCCACTTCAGCTGACTGTTATCTGCAGTTCAGCGGTTCTAATCTCACCGGCTCAAGGTTGACTCAGCCTTCCATCCTTCCGAGTTGGGTGAAATGATCACACTCCCTTGACAGACACAGACAGAAATAGAAAGAGGCAAAGAAACAGAGGCAGAAACAGATAGAAAAACAGACAGACAGAAACAGAGACAGACCGACAGAGAAACAGAGACAGAAACAGAGACACAGAGACAGAAACAGACAAAGAGAAACAGAGGCAGAAAGAGAAAAAGACAAAGAGAAACAGACAGAAAGAGAAAAGAAGAGACAGATGGAGAGAGAGAGACGGACAGAGGGGAAAAAAAAGATACTAGAGAGGTAGAAATATTGAGGTTATCTTCAGCCAGAGGAAATGGTGGCCAGGGGGTGGGGTGGGGGTGGATGACAGTGGCGCAATTGTTCCAAGTAATTCCATAGGTAACTGGAGACCTCCGACGTAATCATTCCCAGGGAGTGAAATAAAACAATCAAAACCGAATTTACGGGACGCCTTCGGGTTTCGCTTTCAGGAGGAATGAAGAGAAACAGATGTTACGTTCTGTGATTCCCATGTGCAAGTTTTTTTGCAAGGTCTAGTAGGGATGTCGGTTGGTCAGAGCTGTCTGGCTGCAGGACACACAATCGGCTGAGCCGCAGGAAGCTTTCGGCTCTGGAGAATCCAAGGGGAGAATCTGATTTCTGCCTTTAGAAGCAGAGAATCTGCCCAGGCAGAGCTATGGCCTCTATACTATAAATATTCGAAATCAATGTCCCTTCACTCTAATGTTCCTGTTTTCCTTCCTCCCTTTCATCTCTCCCTTCCACTATCCTTCTTTCCCTCCCTACATCCTTCCCATTTTCCTATCTGTCTTCTTCATTTCATCCCTCCGTTTCCCTTTCACTATCCTTCCTTCTTTCCCTCTCTCTATCCTTCTGATTGTCCTTCCCGTCTTTACTTCCTATCCTTACATCTCCCTTTCACTATCCTTCCTGTTTTCCTTCTTTTTCTCCCTCCCTTCTCATCATCCTTCCTTCACTCTAATATTCCCATTTTCCTTCCTTCCTTTCATCCATTCCTTCCCTCCCTCCATCCTTCCCATTTTCCTTCTTTTCTTTCCTTGCATCCCTTGGTCTCACTTTCGCTATCTTCCCTCCCTCCTTCCTTCTCTCCCTCCAGCCTTCCAATTTTCCTTCCTGTCTTTTCTTCCTTCTATCTCTGTCTCCCTTTTCACTATCCTTTTCTTCTTTCCTTTGTTTTCCTTCCTTTTTCCTCCTTCCCTCAGTTCTCATCATCCTTCCTTCATTTCTTCCTTCCCTTCCCATCCATCCATCCACCTATCCAAATTAACAAAAAACTTGAGAGTTCACTCAAGAAATACTACTTACACCAAGGGGTGAAATCCAGCAAGTTCTGGAGAACCGGTAGTGGAAATTTTGAGTATTTCGGAGAAGTGGTAGCAGAAATTTTGAGTAGTTCAGAGAACCGGCAAGTGCCACCTCTGGCTGGCCACGCCCCCATCTATTCTCTGCCTCCCGAGTCCCAGCTGATCGGGAGGAAATGGGGATTTTGCAGTATCCTTTCCCTGGAGTGGGTTGGGAATGGAGATTTTGCAGTAACCTTCCCCTGCCACGCCCACCAGGCCACGCCCACAGAACCGGTAGTTTAAAAAAAAATGAATTTCACCACTGCTTAGAGCATATAGTAATATCACCAAGGGAGGCACACATTTATTTATTTTAAGAAACGTCGAAAAATATTAAATTATGGGCTTCCAAGTTCTTTGCATAAAAACCAGGGAGAAGTTTCTGTCTCAAGAGAATCACACGTCTCTTCCCGTTTATTCCACTGGCCCCACATAACTGCCCCCCACCCCCCAAGAGGAAATGTACATTCTGCGATCAGCTTATTCCAGGGGTCTCCAACCTGGGCAACTTTTAAGACTTGCGGACTTCAACTCCCAGAGTTCCTCAGCCAGCTTTGCTTCTGGGAGTTCAAGTCCACAAGTCTTAAAAGTTGCCAAGGTTGGAGACCCTTGGTCTTTCTCAACATGGCACCTGTCATCTTGACGTCAAGACCCCCTCCTCTCTCAAAGATTGAAATTGAGGAACACCGATACCGGGTTTGATGATTTTTGTCCCTCATTCCACCGTCATGTTTTTAAAAAAGCCGCTAAAAGAAATGTTCTCTGGCATCCTACCTGTGTTTCCCCCCAAAATAAGACCCTGTCTTATATTTTTTTGCCACCAAAAAAAAGGCACTAGGTCCTTGATGGCAAACCTGTGGCATGTGGAGCCCTCTCTACGGACACCCTCACCCCAGCTCAGCTCCACGGTGCATGCGCATGTGCCTCCCCCTGGCCAGCTGATTTTTGGGTCTCTGCTGCGCAAGCGCGGACATGAGGGGGAGATGCATGAGGGGGGGGGGTGTGGCACACTTTCCTTGCACCCCATTTTTG
>NC_045546.1:3631911-3761911 GCF_009769535.1 Thamnophis elegans
TTTTACTGCAGCCTGATTCAGCAGGAACAGCTGACTGGCGGTGAATCAGCCTCCCGGAATACCCCCAATCAGCTGTTCCAGGCTGCAGGGATTGCCAGAAACCATCGCCTCCTCCATGCCTCGTGTTTTCGGCTACATTCCGTATTTTGGGGTGGGGAGTGCGTCTTATACTCCGAAAAATACAGTAAAACAATTACCCTGATATGCATAGTTTAGAATGAGGGCTTGCTTTCCTCTCCGGGTTTTTAACCGCCATCCCCAAAACGGCCGCAATCCCTTCTGAAATTTCACCTTGTGGGCTTTAGAGTTCGTCTCCTTCTCTTGCTTTTTCGAGTCTTCTTTCTTTTCCTGCTTTTGCACGGAGGCCACTTTTTCGTCCTCTTCCTCGCTTCGTTTCTTCTCGGATTTCTGATCGCGAGTCTCTACGACCTTGGGAGTCGGTTTCGATATCCGGGGGGACCGTCTTAAAATGCGTCCAACGCTGACCACCTCCTCTTCCTTCCCAGCGGCCGCGTTCAAAGGCTTGGCCGGGAGCGGGTCGTTTTTTTTCCGGCTGGAGATTCGGATCGTTAGCTTACCCGTCTTTCTGCCTCTCAGAGGTTAATTCCCTGTTCTCGGTGAGAGAACTTTCTTCTTCGGAAATCAGCTTGTATTTACACTTGGTTTTTACAGATTCTTTCTTCGTCTCGGATGGAAGTTCCTTGACGGAGGTTGGAAGGGCATCCGTGGTCGGCCGCTCTCCTTCTTGAGATTCGGAGTCCTTGGGCGTTTCCGCCTCCTGCTCCTGACTCGCTTGCCTTTGATCGGCGAAAGTGATTTGGGAATCGGAGTCTTCTTTTTCCACCACGGGTTTCTTAAACGAAAGGACTGAAACAGAAGATGGAGTGGCATCCAAACCAGCCAAGGCTGCTGTTTTCTCGTCCGAAGGACCAGTTTTTTTCAAATCGTCGGCGTCGGAAACCAGGACCGACTCTTTAGGAGAGGGTAGCTTGGTGGGCTTTTCCAAGCTGTCTTTGGAAAGTATCACGCTGTCCTTTACTCTAAGAGAGTCTTCAATCTTGGGAGGATCTCCCGCTTTGGAAAGATTCTCGGCCACCCCGTCCGACTTCTTCGCCTCCAGCTGTTTTTCGCTCCCTTTGGGGCCCGTATCCTCCCGTAAAGGCACGATCACTCCCACGGCCTCCTTCGTGGGATGCAAAATGCATCTCTCGACATCGCTGGTCCTGACGATGGTGCTGATACCCTCTTGGACCCGTTCCTCTCCGAGCCCGTTTTTCTCCTTCGGCAGAACGGCAGCCTCTTCCTTCAGGCAAGGCGAACGCTCCAATCGGTTATTCGCCACGAGTTTCTCGCAACCCAATTCCCCGTTGACCAGGAACTTCCCGTCGGTGATGGTGGGGACCCTCTTAAAGGTCTCCTCCTCGGGTTTGCCTCCGTCCTCTTTCGAAACGTCTTTTGTCGGCGTGATGCATTTCCGCAAGGGCGCTTTCAGCGGGCTGTCGAAATCATCCGTCAGCTTGATTTCTCGTTTTTTCAGGGGGATCTTGGCCTGCTGGTCGTTTTTAAGTTTCTCGTTCTCCTCCGCTGTTCTCTCCGTCACGTCTTGCGGGGTTTTGACGCTGACGCAGAACTCGATCCTCTCGGGTTCGAGGGCTGTTCTCTCCGCGTTGCTGTTCACCTCTCGGGAGTCTTTTGGCTCCGGCTTGTTCTCCTTCGCTTCCGCTTTAGCCGGCTTGACGTTCTCTTTGAAAGAGTCGTTTTCGTCTTTGGTAGCTTGCACTTCCCCGCGGTTCTCCGGAGGCTTTTCGAGTTTTACGATAACGGGGAGCTTTATGATGTCTCTCTCTTCCACTTTCTCTACTTTGATCTTCTTTTCCTCTGCCGGGGCGGCAGGAGGTGGAAGGTTTTCGCAGGGCTGTGGCGGTCCCTCTGTTGGCTCCTTTTTTTCTTCCTTCACCTTCAATTCGCCTTCTGCTTATAATAAAAAAAAGAGACAGAATAAATTTAGAACAAGGATCAACATTAATTATACCCAGCTCAGATCACAGACATGCATGCTACTAGGGTGGTGCAGTGATTTGGACAATATTCAGAAACAATACTTAGAATGTGTACAGGACTTCAGCCACGACATCCATCTGCATCTCGTTAAAGCTGCTACTTTTCCCAGGGAGGCAAGGCTGTCCCCTGCAGCTATGATATGATTTTGGAAAAAGATGCGTCTGCTTTAAGAAGTTCCAAACAAGTGCTACCACCTATGCCCCCATATATAATCCAGGGAAAAATGCAGCTGTTTTAAAGAGCAGCACATAGGTGCTGCATCTGTGTCCCCATATGATATCAAATAATCCAGGGGAAAGACACAGCTGCTTTAAAGAATTGCAGATAGCGGTACATCTGTGTCCCCTTATATCATATAATTGAAGGAAAAGACACAGCTGCTTTAAAGAGTCACGGATAGATGATATATTTGTGCCCCCATATTTTTCAAAGCTCCTTTTGGGAAGTGAATTCAAATGACGACAAGATTATGACTCAGAATAGCAAATCATATCCATACAAATGTCATCGCTTCCCCTATGAGAATCCTAGGAATGATATTTTGATATGTTAAGCTTTTTCTTCTACACATTCGTCGTTGATCCCACCTCATCTTCCTCCAAGGTGCACACTCCATTCTCAGGTTTCTACAAGAAGGAAAAATTCTGGGATCTCAATTCCGCACATTGTAAAGTTAGCAAAATTGAAAAACACGGCTCTAGGCAACAGAAGTAAAAAGATTAGCTGGGCAATTTTGTGTACGTCTATCGTAAAGGGTAAGGGATATGATGGCTCAGTGGCTAAGACACTGAGCTTGTCAATCAGAAAGATTGGCAGTTCGGCGGTTCTTATCCCTTGCACCGCGTAAGGGAGTGAGGTTCCCGTGACTTCTCCCAGCTTCTGCCAACCTAGCAGTTCGAAAGCACGTAAAAAATGCAAGTAGAAAAATAGGAACCACCTTTGGTGGGAAGGGAACAGCATTCCGTGCGCCTTCGGTATTTAGTCATGCCAGCCACATGACCACAGAGACGTTTTCGGACAGCGCTGGCTCTTTGGTTTTGAAACGGAGATGAGCACCGCCCCCTAGAGTCGGGAACGACTAGCACATATGTGTTAGGGGAACCTTTACCTTATCATAAGGGCTGGGCAGCTTGCTAAACCTTCATGGGCGTGAACAAATGAGGCTATCTGGTGGCTTCTGTCTTTTGCAATAGTGGTGACATGCAGACAACACCACATATGTATAACTGCCATTTGTGTCCTGATCAGGGCACACTTGAAGACCTCCTGGAAGGTGTGACAGAACACAATTTTGGGCAAGATCTGTTTCAGTTGTACATATCTTAATCTTGTACTTTAGATTTTATCTTGCATGGTATGCCTTATTTTAATTGTGATGCTTCTGACACGGGTAAACAAGCAAAACATGTGTATGCCAACAGCGTGACCAGAATGGCTTATCCTGCACCTGTCTCTGGAACAAGGCCCTTCAGAATTGTATTCCTCTTGGTAGAAGTTTAGTTTAGCTTACTTTATATTGTCACTGCACCTCGTACAACGAAATTAAATGCCATCTTCAGTGTACATCATACATAAGAAAACTATAAAAAATAGAAACAAAAACACACATCCTTCGCATTCTACACAATTGAATTGAACACCCCTGGTATTGCATTAATACTGCACTATGCAGTAGAATTCAATATAGTTACTGCCCTGGGATAGAAGTTGGTTTTTTCAGCCTATTATTCCTGGTTTTTATTGTCCTGAACCAGCTGCCAGATGGTAATAGTTAAAAAAAAAGGGGGAGCTCAGGATGAGATGGATCTTTAAGAATGTTTTGAACTTTCTTAAGGCAGCAGGAGCTATAAAGCTTTTCCAAAGAGGGGAGGGGGCAACCCATGATCCTTTGGGCCATGACGTCGACCCTCTGGAGTGCTGTCCGATCTGCCACTGTACAATTGGCAAAGCCATAGGGACAGTAAATTAAAATACTAGTGTTTGTCCACATCAGAAGAAAAGGCCCAGTTAGGTTTCTGTGAGCCGAATTCAACTTCCAAATACTTTGGCTCTGCAACAATTAAAAGTCAGTTAGCCGAGCTTTTGAAACTTTAAGACGTTAAGAAGAATCAATAGGCCCTCTTGAAGGACGCTTATTATGGGACTTCACTAACCCACAGTGGTGGCTCGAGTGCCAATTCTCAAGAGGAGTAAATAGAAACACAGACTGCCCACCGGGGCAGGATAAGAAGAATTCAATTCCAACCTTGCGTTGCCGTCCCTTCCTCTTTTTGGCCTCTTCTTCTTCAGTGCTAGGACTCTCTTGCAAAGAGTTATCCTGGGTTTTCAACAGGGCAGGATCAATTGTGCTTTCAGGAGCTCCAGAGTTTCGGCCAGCTCATTTCGGCTTCTGGATGAAAAATAAGACATGCACCAAACCTCAGAAAAATAGCAGCCTTACGTAATGTGCCACTCACTCCTGCCCAAATCTGCCTGCCTGCAGTTGCTTGCCAACCTTTGCAAGCAAGGGGGAGAGGAAGGGAAAATATCCGGCCTGGGAAACACAACGGACTATCTCAGTTTTTTTTTTGTTTTTTGTTTTAAATCTAGATCTGTGTTTCCCAACTGGAATAAATTCTCCACCTCAGCTGAGTGGGGAATTCTGGGATCTGAAGACCACATGTGTTAAAAATTGTTAAGTTTTAGAAAACCCTGATCCGGAACGATTATTAAGAGTTGCATCAATCTGAATCTTTTTCTCAGATCTTTTTAATTTTTAACTTTTCAGTTTTTGTGAGTTTACAATATAAAGTACAAAAATATAAAAGCAAACAGTAGGAAAAAGAGGGCATGCAAAGGGGAAGGGAGAAATGTAGAAAAGGAAGGGGAAGAGGAAAAAAAGGTGTTGGCTTCCGACCGCCTTTGGTGCAGTATAATAAAATAATAACATCAAACCTCAACTTTTTACTTTTACAAAATAGTAGAAACTAGATGTTTCTATAACAACAAAATCTATCAAATCGGTAAAGCCCAAAACCAAAGTTTCATTTGTTTTCTACCTCAAGCACAAAGTCCAGAAGTGGTTTCCAAGTAGAAACAGACCAATTTCTCAGATATATTTGCGGTGCTTAGCAGGATCCAATATTTTGAACCCCAAACATTTAATCGGAGCAAGAATCGGAATTCACTTTCCAGCTGATGGGAAAAGCCCGAATCCCTGGCTATATTTTTAACCCTTAGTAAGGGTTAAATTCTTTATTTTTTTTTCCATGTAAAGGAGTATATCATGTTGCAGGCCCCAAGAGGCAGCTGTTAAGAATCTTTAACCATGCTGCAGGCAGAGTTTGGAAACTCATAGCTATTTTCTTTGGAAAAATTATCTGAGTATGGCCTAACTTGCTGGTAGTCTGTTTTTTTTTTTAAAAAAAAACACCACCACCACCAGTCCATTCTTCCTCAACCTAATGCCCTCCAAATACACTACATTTACCGTATTTTTCAGAGTATAAGACCCACCTTTTTCCCTCAAAAAAGAAGCTGAAAATCTGGGTGCGTCTTATACACTGAATACAGCATTTTTGGCCTCATGAAACTCCATCCCCTTCACCAAAATGGCCGTGCTTGCTTGTAGGAAGCTTTCAGAGTCCTCTTGGGGGCTGGGGAGGGCAGAAATGAGTGAAAAACGGGCCATTCTTTGCTCAATTCCACGCTTCCCAGCCCCCAGGAGCATTCTATAAGCCTCCTAAAGGGTATGCATGCCCTTTTTTTGACAAAAAACGGGCCCATTTTTGCGAAAAAGGGCCGTTTTTTGCTCGTTTTTGCCCCCCCCCCCAACTCCCAGACGCACTCTACAAGCTCCCTAAAGGTTATTCATGCCCTTTTTGGGGAAGAAAAAAAAACCTGGGCTCGTTTTTGTGAAAAACGGGCCATTTTGGGGAGGTTTGCAGAATGCAAAAACTTTGTTTAAAAAATTTGCCTCTTCAAACCTTGGTGCGTCTTATACTCCCAGCCTTCTACAGTCAGCAAGCTTGAGTGATATCTATGGAGATTCTGAGTCATCCAAGCCATGGTTCTCCCAAAGGTGCCTTTCAAAAAGCAACTGGACTTTTGTTTCTTTCCTTTGTTTGTTTGTTTGTTTGTTTATTATATTTATATGCCGCCCTTTTCCCCCGAAGGGGACTCAGGGCGGCTCACAACTCAAACCAGGGAAGGGGGATACAGACAAAGATTAAAAACGACACATAACAATGCATGATTTAAAACACGCGACAGTCATACCATTCGAGACGGGGGGAACAGCTCTTTAGCCCCAGGCCTGTCAGAACAGCCAGGTTTTAAGGGCTTTGCGGAAGGCCTGGAGGGTGGTGAGGGTTCGAATCTCCACGGGGAGCTTGTTCCAGAGGGTCGGAGCAGCCACAGAGAAGGCTCTCCTCCGGGTAGTCGCCAGTCGACACTGGCCGGCGGATGGAATTCGGAGGAGGCCTAATCTGTGGGATCTAATCAGTCTAGTGGAGGTGATTGGCATCAGGCGGTCCCTCAAGTACCCAGGTCCAATACCATGAAGGGCTTTATAAGTGACGACTAGCGCCTTGAAGCGTATCCGGAGACCAATAGGCAGCCAGTGCAGCTCGCGGAGGATAGGTGAACCGAGGTGCACCCACGATCGCTCACGCGGCTGCATTCTGGACAAGCTGGAGTCTCCGAATGCTCCGAAGGACCAATTTTCCTTGCTGTCGACCAATAGACTGCAAGGAATATAAATCCTCCCATCCTCCACCATTCAGCCAGAACTGAAGAAGCTTCTTGAATGAGAAGCAAAACGTCTTCAAGGGGAAACGGTCCAGTTGCCTCTTGAAAAAAAAGCACCTTTGGGGACCAGAAGGCCGAGGAGCACCAGGTTAACCAAGCAGCCGGAAATGAAACAGTTACCTGACGATGCACTTCCACGAAGTTCCCTCTGGATCGTCCTGCTCTTCCACGTACATGCGGACGTTATGCTCTTGGTCCAGCTGGTACCAGTAGGTCAAACCATCTTTGTCTCGGCCGAGGGGCTGAAGGCGCATGGCGTCGGCATCTTCCTCGTTGATGATGTTCTTAAACTTTAGATTGTCATCAAACTGGCATTCGCAAAGGTACTTGAGGAGAGACAGGAAGGGGAGGGGAAAAAAAGGAGAAGCAGAGCTTTCAAACATTTTCAGGAAGATCCAAAGTGCATTCCTTCAACGTACCATATTTTTCGGAGTATAAGACGCACCTTTCCCACCCAAAAAAAGAGGGTGAAAATCTGGGTGCGTCTTATACACTGAATACAGCATTTTTTGCCTCCCGAAACCCCGCCCGCTTCGCAAAAAAATGGACGTCCAGAGGGTTTGGGAGGCCTGCAAAGAGCTCCTGGGGGCCGGGGAGGGCAAAAACGAGCAAAAAACAGACCATTTCCACCCCCCCCCCCAGCCCCCAGCAGCACTCTACAAGCCTCCTAAAGGCTATGCATATCCTTTTTTGGCAACAAAACGGGCCAGTTTTCATGAAAAGCAGGCACTCCCTGACTTACAACAGTTCGTTTGAGTGACCGTTCATAGTTACCACGGCACTAGAAAAAGTGACTTATGAGCATTTTTTACACTTACGACCGCTGCAGCATCCCACCCCGTGATCAAAATTTGGATCCTTACCACTGGTTTGTATTAGTGACGGCTGTAGCGTCCCTGAGGCCATGTGAACCCCTTTTGCGACCTTCTGACCGGCAAAGCCAATGGGGAAGCCAGCTTCACTACTTAACAACCGTGTGATTAACTTCAACAACTGCAGAGATTCGCTTAACAACTGGGGCAAAGAAAGGTCGTAAAATAGGGAGGAACTCGCTCCACAACTGTTTCACTTAGCGACAGAAATGTGGGGGTTCAATTGTCATCGTAAGTAGAGGACTACCTGTGGTTTTATGCTATGGGGCTATAAATTTCCTTGTGTCTTTTATGGGTCACCTCAAGTGGCACAGGGGTTAAATGCAGCACTGCAGGGGTTAAATGCAGCACTGCAGGCTACTTCAGCTGACTACAATTCTGCAGTTCGGCTGTTCAAATCTCACCGGCTCAGGGTTGACTCAGCCTTCCATCCTTCTGAGGTGGGTAAAATGAGGACCCGGATTGTTGTTGGGGGCAATATGCTGACTCTGTAAACCGCTTAGAGAGGGCTGAAAGCCCTATGAAGCGGTATATAAGTCTAACTGCTATTGCTATGAGCCGAGATGGCGCAGTGGTTAGGGTGCAGTACTGCAGGCCACTTCAGCTGACTGTTATCTGCAGTTCAGCGGTTCTAATCTCACCGGCTCAAGGTTGACTCAGCCTTCCATCCTTCCGAGGTGGGTGAAATGAGGACCCAGACTGTGGGGGCGATATGCTGACTCTGTAAACCGCTTAGAGAGGGCTGGAAGCCCTATGAAGCGGTATATAAGTCTAACTGCTATTGCTATGAGCCGAGATGGCGCAGTGGTTAGGGTGCAGTACTGCAGGCCACTTCAGGCCACTTCAGCTGACTGTTATCTGCAGTTCAGCGGTTCAAATCTCACCGGCTCAAGGTTGACTCAGCCTTCCATCTTTCCGAGGTGGGTAAAATGAGAACCCGGATTGTTGGGGGCGATATGCTGACTCTGTAAACCACTTAGAGAGGGCTGGAAGCCCTACGAAGCGGTATATAAGTCTAACTGCTATTGCTATTGCTAAGTGCTATTTTTCTAATTTAGAAGGAACACATTCAATAGAGTGGTGCACATTTTCAAAATGATTCAGAAAACCAACCAACTCAAGGCGGCCAACTCAACGTGGGGGAACTTGGTGCAGGACAATTTAACAATTCTATTAAATTATTTAAAACAAATTAAAGAAATATTTTAATGTTTGCCATTCACATTTCATTCTGTCTCTCCTTTCCCATCCTTTAACGATTCTATTCCGCTATTCCTTTAATATTAGCGTAGTGGTGAATTGTCCCTGACCCCTTTAAAATGGGTAGGAACGCAAGGCCTCTTTAAAGCAGCTGCGTCTTTTGTGGGGGGGGGGGGGGAGAGGGAGGAGGCTTCTGTTTCTATGTTTGTCGTAGCTTGCAAGCCGAGTAGGAAACAGAACAGCGCTACCGAGAAAAAGAACAATACCTTCAAAATTCCCAGTTTGCATTCGGTGCTCATTTCAAGGTATCCTTTCTTCTCCATCTCCCACGCCCAGGTGCTGTTGAAGTCTTGACACATCTACAAGGCAAACTTTTAGATTAAGTACTGAGGAATCTTTCCGCCACCGCAAGCACACACGATACATTTCCTGTCAGATCCAATTGTATTTTCCGGTGTCTCTGGAAAGAAAGTAGGAATCAAGACTTGGAGGTGAAGTGGGAGGTGAGTTGCTGGCATACTCCTAGTTGATCAAAATTTTAATGCTGCAATAGCAGGGGTGTCAAACACAATGCCCAAGGGGCCAAATCCGGCCCGTGATGTTGGTTGGAACCTGGCCTACAGGGCCGTCCTGGAAAATGGAAGGGGCCAGCTCGCGTTTCTTCAGCCCGGTCTACAGTGTGAGGAGGAAATATGCTAGCAGTTTGGGGAGTGGCGTCAAGCTGGCCATGCCCACCCAGTTGACCACACCCACCCAGTCAGCCATGCCCCTGAGGCCAACCACAGCCCTGATGCGGCCCTCCATGAAATTCAGTTTGACACCCCTGTGCTATAGTCTCCCGTGACTCACAACAACTTATAGTAATCTATGCGCTACTAAAACTCTCCCTGACATGACATTTCACTGGGCGAAATGGTTTATGCTCCAATCTTAACTATCTCAAAAAAAGTGGGGATATATATCCTGTTGTTGATAAATAATTTTAATAAGGAGGTAATCAAAAATTGGTATATATATATATATATATGAAGTGAGTATTTAGAATACCTTGTTGAAAAATGAAGGAATAACATTTTTGTTTGACTGTATGATGTACAAAGACAATAATGAACATAAGCATACTCGATGGATGATTGGTGGGATTATACATAATTGAAAATAGTGACATATAAATATAAACAGTTGGTAAATTCTTTTATACTGTAAAAATATTCAGAATGGGATAAGTGATTATATTTATTTATTTATTATTTATTATTAAAATTTATATGCCGCCCAATCCCGAAGGACTCCGGGCGGCTTACAAAAGAAGAAAAAGAGAAAGAACAGAATAAGAAAAAAAAAGACAGTTTAAAATCGCAAAGCACATGCATTCATTCTAACTGGGGCTGGACCTCAACAATGAGGTCAACAGCCCCAGGCCGGCCGGAACAGCCAGGTTTTTACAGGTATATCATTATTAAAAAGACAATCAAGAATGTAAGGGAATTAGGTTTATTGAAAAGAAAGAAATATTAATCATAATTGAATATATGTTGTACAATGAAAGTGAGGTATCTAGTTATATTACGTGGCACGACAAAATTGCGCTCGTCAAAATAGCGGTGATAAAATCGCGTCGCTAAAGCCGCGACGTCATCACCGCGCGTCATCACCGCCGCGACAACAGTGTGGCAACAGAAGGGCGCTTTAAAACAGCGCCGCAGCAGAAAGCCGATTTAAATTAAGGTAAGGGTTAGGATTAGGTTTAGGGGTTTGCTTTAGGGTTTGCTTTAGGGTTAGGTTTAGAGTTAGGTTTAGGGTACTGAGTGCTTCGGAAGGCGCGGATTTGCCCTCCGCGATTATGTCATTGTGGTAGGGTCGCGTTTTTCCTTAGCGCTTCGAACGGCGCGGATTAGCCCTTCGCGCTTATGTCTCCGCGGATAAGGGCTTCACGGTATCGTGGTGGAACCGTTATATTAGACAGAAAATCTGTGATTGTATATGTAATTGAGAATATGGATGCAAAAACACTTGTAACCAAATGACACGCTGTATGTAACGGATGAGAATTTTTTAATGTTGTTTTTTATGTTTAAAATTTTTTAAAAAATGCAAAAAAAAAAAAAGCGGGGAACCATTTGCCGTTTCCCCCAGATTGGACAGAATCAAAGTCTCTTTGGAGTTGAGCTCAACTCCTGGTGATTTTCATGCATATAATCGTAGGTCCATACATCCTTCTTGGGAGAAAGAGAGAAACGTTTCGCCGCTTCCTTTTCTTGGGATGACTTTTGATTTCCCAATCTACAGGCTTGGCATTTCCTGGTGGTTCCTATTCAATTACTGAGCCAGTTCAAAACTGGTTTTATCGGATGAGACACGCTAGGTGCTTTTCATCTATCTGGGCGAAGCAGAGAACCAGGTATTTTAAAACACAAAGGGCAACATTGCCCAAATGTGGTTGGACACACAAGGGATTTGTCTTAGGTATATAAGCTCTCAACATACATAAAGGAAAAATAAAATATATTCATCAAGAACCAGGAAATACAGCACTTAGCGATAGTCATAGGTTACTAATAAGCAATCAAACCGTACTAAGAAACAAATAAAGCAATATAAATTACAGGTGCTCAGTTCAGATCACAAATCCACGCAGACGTTTTTCACTTTAGATGGGATATTATTAAACACTGTGAAGCTCTCATCATCCAATATTATATTTTCCAAAGGAATATAAAATCGATATACCCTGATCAAGTATTTTTCCCATCGGTCGGCGGTGACGGATTTCCCAATCTTCCTCATCAGTTTCAGATGCAGTTCGACCAATTCTCGTGGAACTAGGAAGAAAAAGGAGGAAAAGTCGGTTTGTTCGCTTGCTTAAAGAAATGCAACAGAGAAATGAAACTACATAGTAAATAGAAGTGTATTATCAATTGTGAAATGGTTTTCTGCTTTGCTCTTGAACATAAATGCTATTTCTGTTACATTTCTCTACTTTTATAATTCTGTGAGGCAAGCATACAACCTCCAAGAATAATATCTCCACATTCAACCAGTTTCCAATATATAAAACCAGGTTAATTAAGAAGTGTTACCATTAATAGCATAGCTTGCATAATCCTTCCCAATAATTAAAATGAGATTCATCGTTCTAAGAAGATAATATTCTAATTTTATTAGTAAGTTTTCTAAGAACATCTATTCACAGGGAATCACACCAATTGTTCGATGATAAAATATATTCAGGATTTCCACTTTCGAGCATTTATTGATTTAGCAGCCAGGAGTATAAAAATACAGGTAGTCCTTGACTTACGACCACAACTGAGCCGGAAATTTCTGTTGTTAAGTGAGACACTGGTTAAATGAGTTTTGCCCGGTTTTGTGGCCTTTCTTGCAACAGCTGTTAAGTGAATCACTGCTGTTGATAAGTCAGTCACACGGCTGTTAAGCGAATCTGGCTTCCCCATTGACTTGGCTATTCAGAAGGTCGCCAAAGCCCATCACATAACTCCAGAACAGAGCAACCGTCGTAAATATGAGTCAGTTGCCAAGTGGCTGAATTTTGATCCCATGATCATGGGGATGCTGCAAAGATCGTAAGCGTGGAAAAACGGCCACAAGCCCCTTTTTTCAGCGCCGTTGTAACTTTGAACGGTCACTAAATGAACAGTGGCAAGTTGAGGACTACAAGCTCTTTGTTATTAACCGAAAGTCCTCCACTTGCAAGCAGTCACCTAACTGGCCATGAGATCCCCTTTTGTGACTTTATGGGAAGGCTGCACTAGTCCTATACAGGACTACCTGTATTCTCAAGATGACGCTGAAAAATCTCATAAAGCATTCCTTCCCTTCTTCCTTTTCCCTCTCTCCCTCCCCTTCCTTCCTTCCCCTTCTTTCTTCCTTCCCTTCTTTTTGCCACCCTCCCTCCCCTTCCTGCCATCTGCCTTCCTTTTTCCTCCCTCCCCTCCCTTCCTCTTCTTTCCTTCTTTCTTCCTTCCCTTCCTTTTGCTGTCCTCCCTCCCCTTCCTTCTTCCTTCCTTTTCCCTCCCTGCCCTTCCTTCCTCTTCTTTCCTTTCTTCCTTCCCTTCCTTTTCCTGCCCTCTCTTCCTTCTTCCTTCCTTTTCCCTCCCTCCCTCCTCTTTCTTCCTCTTCTTTCCTCCTTCCTCCCTCCGCTTCCTTCTTCTTTTTCTTTCTTCCCTCCCTTCCTTTTCCCACCCTCCCCTTCCTTCTTCCTTCCTTTTCCCTCCCTCCCCTTCCTTCCTCTTCTTTCTTTATTTATTTCTTTTTTCTTCCCTCCCTTCCTTTTCCCACCCTCCCTCCTCTTCCTTCCTTCTTCCTTCCTTTTCCCGCACCATTTCCCCTTCCTTCCTTCTTTCCTTTTCCCTCCCTCCCCTTCCTTCCTCTTCTTTCCTTCATCCTCCCTTCCTTTCCTTTTCTTCCCTCCGTCTCTCTCACACACCCCCACAGAATATGTTAGTGTTGGGGACAGATCATCATGGAGAAAATCTGTCCTTGTGATCGATAGGACTCAAAAAAGAACTTGACGGTGTCTAATTCATCCATCCATCCACCCATCCACCCATCCATCCTCTATGCGATATTATCAACTTGGCAAATCCCTGTTTTCCAACTGCCCATGGCAAATGCCCCAGTTTGGAATAGACCTGGAAGAAAAGAAATCAAAAATCAAATTGTTCCCTGATAACAAACGAAGAAATGCATTTTCAACTTGACTGCTCGGCCCCATCATGCTGAACCCTTTCCAAAATGTCTGACATTTTACACCATCCCCTTTTCACAGACGACCAACCCAAGGCTGAAAAGTCAACGAGAAGCTAAATGACACGGCGAACACCTTCGGCTATTTAAACTTACTGCAAGTAACCTCTTCCTGGATGAGCAGCCGCTACGAAAAGCTAAATTTCTGTCTTTCTTTCTTTCTTTCTTTCTTTTTTCTTTCTTTCTTTCTTCTTTCTTCCTTCCTTCCTTCTTTCTTTCTTTCTCGCATCTCCTGTTTCATGCAGCTTTATGAAAGACCGGTGGGAACAGCACAAACAGGGCCCTGGCAACAATAACTATCTCCTGCCGTAGTTCTCTGGCAAATTGTGGGAAATGGAGAACAAGCCCGAAGGCTTCTGGAGGGTGAAGGCACAACAATAACACTGGGTGAATGGGCAGTGCGGCGAGATTTCAGCCATTTCTTCCTTTTGCCATTTCTTTCTCTGTAGCTCAGGCTTAACAGGTAAAAATGAAGTCTGAACTGATTCAGAAATGATTTTTGCTCCCCCCCCCCCAGTTATTGTTGCTTTTAAAACTAGATAATCACCCAAGATCTGGGGGTGCTCCTGGACCCTAACTTTGGGCCATTAGATAAAAGCTGTGGTTAAGAACGATAACCGTTCAGATACTACTGTTAGTTTTCTCTCACAAGTGTGCAATTGTGACTCGGGTCATTTGATAAGGGACACAACTTCATAAGGGACACAACTACCCTCCAGATAGGCTGGACTAGTCTGCAGAATTTGTTGTGCTGGTAGCAGATTCGGACAGTGAGGTGGTTGCGGAGGAACCTGGGCCAGTCCTGGAGTCTGGGGAAGGCTCTGATGAGGGCTCTGTGTCGGAGGCAGAGAGGGGGCCAGGACCATCCAACAGTTATCAGCTGCTTTCAGAGTCGGAGATCAGTGAGGCAGAAGAACAGCTGGAGCCTGTTCCCGGTGTGCGCATGCACAGAGTTGCTAGACGAAGGGAACAGCTAAGGAACAAGAGTCGACTTGGGAGTAAGGCCACAGGTGGACGGTGAATGGCCCCTCCCACAGGGAATAAAAGAGGAGCGAAAGGGGAGTGGAGTTTGCAGGAGACAATTAGTTCCTTCTTGCATTCTTGCCAAGTATTGCGGCGTCTGAAAGATATCGGCCCGGCCGCTCTCCAAGCCTGATAAAGGTTGGTAATTGTGACCTATCTTGAAAGATTGTGGGAGATGAAAGACTTTTGCTGGAGAGGAATTCACTGTAAATTAAATAAAAGTTTTATCGGGACGAGGACTTGGCTTCGTGCTGCTGGGAAAGCTCAGGTCAGAACAGAATTTCCACTCAAAGCTGTGGAAGAAATTCAGAGCAAGAGAAATTCTCGAAATAGCCGACACACGGGTCCTTGTGTTAAATTTGTCGGTGAACACAGGGATTCCATTTCTCAGCATTTGTGCAACTCCTTACAAAGTGGGATTTGTAATCATCTCTGGTCGGGTGTTTACTGTTACACAAACACTTATCAACTCTGCTTTTTGGTATCTTGTTAGTTCTAACACATATATCTTACGCATGCCACCCTTCCACCACCAAAAATAATAATCTTTGGTTTCCTTCAATTCACATTTGGCAGTTTGGGGCCGATTAATTCATTAGGGAGTTTGACAAGCCCTTGGCATACTGGTTTGAAAAATTAGCTTAAGTTGGGTTTCCATTCACTGACGAAACCAGTGCTTAATTCACATTTATACTGACTGTAAAAGTTCACAGATGTGTTCTTTTTCCCAAAATATTTCACAAATGGAGAGGACTTCCTGCACGCCCACGTCCCATTTTAAAATACAACCTTGCCCCATATTCCACTTGAAGACTTGCTGAAAAAAAGTAGATGGTCTTGTATACAATTTATGCGTTACAAAGCTAAAAGCCAGTTATAAACTTTTTTATAACTTTTTTCACATGCTTCTGCACCACCGTGGGAATGCTTCGTCATTAGTACGAAGGAATGCATCTACTGATATGAAAGGAAGCTTATCTTTGAGCTGCCGCTACAGAAAAAAGATTCTTTCAGAATTAGGATAATTATAGCTGAATAATGATGATGATGGAGGAGGACTGTGGGGTCCTTGGAGCTCTCTGAGCTTGGTGGTTTTCTTGCAGACATTCCATTACAAAACCAGGTAACATCATCAGTGCCAGAAGGAAGTGGGAGAGGACTGGAGGAGGAGGAGGAGGAGGAGGAGGAGGAGGAGGAGGAGGAGGTTGTTGTTAACAACAGCAGCACTTTTGCTTCAAAGATAGACAAGGAATCCTTCATGCTGTCTGAGCTGGGTTGTTTTCTTGCAGGCGTTTCATTACCTAACTAGGTAACATCATCAGTGTTAGAAGGAATGGGAGTTTGCAAAGAGGAGGAGCAAATGGGACCATCTGACAGGGATTGGCCTGTTTGCAGAGGCCGGGATTGAGGACCATGCTGGTGCCTTGGGGGAAGTGGTTGACCAGACGGAGAGCTGCCTGCCTTCACAGACCCAGGGGAGGATCAGCTGCTGACAAGGCTGCGGTGCTGATAGGTAGCCAATCTCCTCTGATGAGGAACAGCTGCCTCCTCCACTCCTTCCAAGGGCAACGGAGGAGTAGAGGGGGACGGCCCAGAGAAGGGCTGCAAGGCTACTCGGGAGGAGGCCGCCCCACCCTTCCTCACAAGGAACACCTGGGGGATGGAGCAACTTAACACGTAGCCATGGGGAGTTACTCTGTGCCGGGAACAATTGGCTTTGTGGCTTTGGCTCCTGCCTTTTGGCCTTGCTTTAAGGACTGCCGTTAAGTCTTACCTTATCCCTTCCTTGTTTCTTGTCGTTGGCCCGAGGACTAGCCACCTCATATGCCTGGACTTGGCCTGGCGGACTTTCCCGGTAAAACAGGGGCTGTTGTTTGGGGAGGGGGAGAAGGGCTGAGGGTGGAATTTTACTGGTCGTTGGAGGGCTGGTTTGTTGAACCTCTCCTAAAGGACAGTAAAGGACTCTCTAACGCGGTGGCCCCCCTGAATCATTTGGGCACCAGGGACCGGTTCTGTGGAGAGAAGTTTTTTCGCGGGCCAGAAAGGGTGGGGTTTTGTGTGCTGCCTGTATCCTACGGGTGAGGAGGTTTGTTTATGTGGCCTGGTTTCTGGCATGCTACGGCCCCATGCCAGTCCACGGGCTGGGGACCTCTGCTCTAAAGGCCTGCCTTGCCTTGACCACCTGGTCCAAAACCAAGAACCTCTAGTGCAGTGGTGGGTTTCAAAAGGTTTTAGAACCTCTTCTGTAGGTGTGGCCTACTTTGTGGGAGTGGTTTGCCGGCCATGTGACTGGGTGGGAGTGGCTTGCCAGCCATGCGACCAAGTGAGAGTGGCTTGGCAGTCATGTGACTGGGTGGGCATGGCCAACTTGTAAAATGTGGTGAAACTCACTTAACAACGCTCTTGCTTAGCAACCAAAATGTTGGCTCAGGAACTCTGGCATTTGAAGCATGCAAGTCTTAAAGCTGTCAAGTTACTAGACCTTTGCTCCCCTAACCCTTTAGGAAAAAACCGCCAGGGGTGTTCAAACTTGACAGCTTTAAGACTTGTGGACTTCAACTCCCAGAATTCCTCCTCCAGTCATGTTGGCTCAGGAACTCTGGCATTGAAGTGTGCAAGTCTTAAAGCTGTCAAGTTACGAGACCCTTGCACCCCTAATCCTTTAGAAACAACCCCCCCAAGGGTCTTCAAACCTGACAGCTTTAAGGCTTGTGGACTTCAACTCCCAGAATTCCTCCTCCAGTCATGTTGGCTCAGGAACTCTGGCATTGAAGTATACAAGTCTTAAAGCTGTCAAGTTACAAGATCCTTGCACCCCTAACCCTTTAGGAAAAAAATCCCAGGGGTGTTCAAACTTGACAGCTTTAAGACTTCAACTCCCAGAATTCCTCCTCTTGCTCTTCATCCTGATGTTGTGTGGACGGGCGGGGGGAGGGAGCTGGAACCGGTTCTAAACGGCACTGTAGATTTGTGGAACCTCTTCTATAGAAGAGGTTAGAACTGGCAGGAACCCACCTCTGTTCTAGTGCTACCATGCTAGCCCTGTTTACCCAAAGAATACAGATCGACCAGCCAAGGTTTACATCTTTTATTAAGAGATTGATTCACTAAGGACCGCTGCCACCATCACCATTTAATGAAAAATTTACTTAGGCGAAGTTAGGTTTGAATTCCAGAATATCAGAGCAGGGCAGCTGTCGCGCGCACACCTAGTTTGGACACGAGGACTCCTAAACCGTGGCTTTCCTTTCACTCGCATCACTCAACCAAGGCTTAGCCAATTTTGAGAACCATCTTCTTGCTGGAAACCTTTTTGGAAGGTTTTCTTCTTCTTGGAAACCTGGGTTTCATGGGTCATATAACATATGCGGTATATGCATCCCTTTGTATTTATTTGTGTCATGTTTATGTAATATATATTAGAGGTGGTGAAAAGCGTGAAAAATGGTCGTAATTCACTTTTTTCGGTGCTCCTGTAACTTCGGTCACTAAGTGAACTGTTGTAAGTCAAGGACTACCTGTATATAAGTCTAAGTGCTATTGCTACTGATGAATACGCCACACATTATGTATGTATGTAAGTAAGTAAGTAAGTAGGTATGTATGTATGTATGTAGGGATGCGGTGGCTCAGTGGCTAAGACGCTGAGCTTGTCAATCAGAAAGGTCGGCAGTTCAGCGGTTTGAATCCCTAGTGCTGCGTAACGGAGTGAGCTCCCATTATTTGTCCCAGCTTCTGCCAACCTAGCAATTCAAAAGCATGTAAAAAAAATGCAAGTAGAAAAATAGGGACCACTTTTGGTGAGAAGGAAAAAGCGTTCAGTGCACCTTCAACATTTAGTCATGCCGGCCACATGACCACGGAGATGTCTTTGGACAGCCCTGGCTCTTCGGCTTTAAAACAGAGATGAGCACCTCCCCCTAGAATCGGGAACGACTAGCACATAGGTGCGAGGGGAACCTTAACCTTTTACTGGAAGGGAGGATGACATTTTCCTCTTGCACTTGGGCTGTCAAATCCTAATCCTTTTAACAGGAACCCCAATAAATTTGTGATTAGAAAATGAGATGTTACCCCAGAAACGACTAGCACATATGAGTGAGGGGAACCTTTACTGTGTGTGTGTGTGTGTGTGTGTGTGTGTGTACCTACACACACGTACATTCATACACACACCCCCACACACATGCATAGTGTGTGTATGTGTATACACCCACTCCCCAATATACTATGGATATTCATCCACTGGTAACAATATGGCAAAGAAGACTTTATGTGGGTTTATGACATAATTAAGAGGAATTTCATTAATTACCTTCCTCCAAGGAAAAAAAAACAACCTTGAGATCATTGTTAATTCCTTTTAGCTGGAAAAAAAAATCACTATGGCAATATGAAATATAAACACTTGTGTGTGTGTGTGTGTGTCTTAAGATGACTTTGTGACAAAAAATGCACTGAGATTTCTTTCTGGCATTTGATGTCTCTTCTCATTACGGTGGTTAATTGTCCCCACAGACTTCTACACCACCAATTCAGCTAATGGGCCATAAGTATCTACAGAGGAGAGAGGGCAGCAAATGACACTCTCTCCACCGGTTGTGTACATATGTTAGAACACTGCGCACAAATACATAAGGGATGGAGCTGCCATCAGGGCATTGCAGTGTGTTTTTGTCACTCCGGGGAAATCTTGGCTTGCTGGGGAGTCCTTGGAAGTCTGGATTAGACTGTTACTTCATGTCAGGAATGTGTGAATGTGTGCCTCTGTCATTCAGGGATGCGTGCATAGATATTGCATTTATAGCTATCTAGTCCATTGTGCTGCTTGTATGTGCTCTTGCCTGCTACCCACGTCCCAAGAGGAAGTTGGATCGACCAATCAGCATGCAGGACACGCATCTCCACACATCGCCATGTTGGGATTTGGGAGGTGTGCACATCAGCCTGCAGCCATCTGCTTACCCGTCAAACCCTTCACAGCATAGGAACTGTGTTCCCCCCAAAATCAGACCGGGTCTTATCTTAATTTTTGCTCCAAAAGGCGCATTGGGCCTTATTTTCCGTGGCACGACAAAACCGCGGTCCACTAAAGCGCGCCCGATTAAAGCGCGTACCTGACGTCATCAGCAGCGCGACAAATACGACCGCGGAGAAAAAAGGGCGCTTTAAAAAGCGCTTTTAAAGCAAGCCGATTCACATTAAGGTAAGGGTTAGGTTTAGGGTTAGGTTAAGGGTTAGGTTTAGGGTTAGGTTAAGCGTTAGGGTTAGGTTAAGGGTTAGCGTTAGGTTTAGCGTTAGGTTAAGGGTTAGGTTTAGGGTTAGGTTTAGGGTTAGGTTTAGGGTTAGGTTTCGGGGAGTTAGGTTTAGGTTTACGCGTTAATTTTAGCTTTACCGCTCACAGCGTGCTTTTTTCGTCGCGCTGTGATGACGTCAGGTACGCGGTTTCGTCGAGCACGCTTTAGTCGACCGCGGTTTTGTGGTGGAAACTTATTTTCTGATTATGTCTTATTTTCGGGGAAATACGGTAACGAAATGCATCCGTCTGGCTGGGTTAATTTTCCGGTTGGGTCTTATTTTGGGGGAAACATGGTATATGGCAATGCCTACGGGCAATTCTAACTCACCTATGAATGTTAAGTTTGTTAAGTGAGTTTTGCCCCATTTTACGACCTTTCTTGCCACTGTTGTTAAGTGAACCGTTGTTCAGTTAGTCACCCAGCTGCCAAGTGAACCTAATGTCAGGGTTCCAAATAACATCCAAAATTAAATCAGAGTCCAAGGCAAAGTATTGCTCAAAGTTCCAATTTATAGAGAGAGTCGCGTTGGCACGTAACCCAACAATTGCGCGATTGACATATGCTGCGCCATCAAAACTGCGCCGTCAAAAACACGCCAACAAAAGCACAATTAGGGTTAGGGTTAAAACGTACGTTTACGCGTCCCACTATGTAGTTTGTTGATGACGTGATTTTGTCGGCGCGCATTTGTTGGCGCGCTTTTGTGGGCGCGCTTTTGACATCACGGTTTTGTCGTCATGCATATGTCTATCGCGCATTTGTCGGTGAACCGTGTTGGCACAACTGGGGAAACCCAAATCTGAGCTTTCCTACTGACAGAAAGTCACAAAAGGGGATCGCATTAGCCCAGGATGCTATAAGTCAGTTGCCAAGTGTCTGAATTTTTATCTCGTGACTGTGAGGATGCTGCGTTGGTTGTTAAGTGTGAAAAATGGTCCTAAGTCACTTTTCCACTACTGTTGCAACTTTAAAGTCATTAAATGAACTGTTGTAAGTAAAAGACAACCTGTATTCTCTTAAGGGCTGGCAAGTAGGTTTAAAAATAGTTTCTATCCTTGGGCTGTCAGACTCTTAAACACAACCACAATCACTGCATGCACGAGCGAAAACACACGACTAGTTTTCTAGTTCTTTCTTTTTTCTTTTCCGCTAATTACTTGCATTGGGATTATTCTTTATATTATTTATGTCATTTGTATTTGTTGCCATGAATTGCACCAGTGAGCTAAAACCAATTTCGTTGTATTTATTTTGTACAATGACAATAAAGGCTATGCTAATACTAAGTAATTCAGCACGAAAGTCCTATTTGCGATGGGAAAAAAAAATCAGATTGTGCAAATAGATGGCGGCAAGGAGTTAAGAGGTTTCTGTATAGCCTCCTGCATTGGAGTACAGGTAGTTCTCGACTTACAACCGCAACCGAGCCCAACATTTCAGTTGCTAAGCAAGACATCAGGTGAGTTTTGCTCCATTTTACAACCTTCTGTGCCATTACGGTTAAGTGAATCACTGCAGTTGTTCAGTTAGATACATGGTTGTTAAATGAATCCGGCTTTCCCATGGAGTTTGGTCACAAAAGGAGATCACTGTTGTTAAGGGAATCACTGAAGATGTTAAGTTGGTTAACCCGATTATTGTGAATCTGGCTTCCTTGTGGTCTTTGCTTGTCAGAAAGTCACAAAAAGCAATCACATGACTCCGGGAGCCTGTAACCCGTCATAAATATGAGTCAGTTGCCATTGTCTGAATTTTGATCACATGACCATGGGGATGCTGCAATGGGTGGTATGCAGGTCCCTTCCGATTTTATGCGTTACCATTTTTCGGAGTATAAGACACACCCTTTTCCCTCAAAAAAGAGGGTGAAAATCTGGGTGCGTATTATACACTGAATACAGCATTTTTGGCCTACTGAAACCCCGCCCCCTTTAGGAGGCTTCCGGAGTCCTCTTGGGGTCTGGGGAGGGGCAAAATGAGCTAAAAACAGGCCATTTTTGCTCGCTTTTGCCCCATCCCAGCCCCCAGGAGCACTGTACAAGCCTCCCAAAGCCTCTGCACATCCATTTTTGCAAAGGGGGCCATTTTTGTGAAAAACGGGCTGTTTTTTTTCTCATTTTTGCTCCCCCCCCCAGTCCCCAGGAGCACTCTTAAGAGCTCTGCATGCCCCCCTTTTTTCAAAAAATGGCCCATTGGGGGGGGGCAGCCCCCAGTAGCACTCTACAAGCTTCCCAAAGCTCTATATGCCCCCCCCCCAAAAAAATGAGGCATGCAGAGGGTTTGGGAGGCCTGCAGAGTGCAAAAACTTTTTTTAAAAAAATTACCTCTTCAAAATCATGGTGCGTCTTATGCTCCGGTGCATCTTATAGTCCGAAAAATATGGTACTTCCTTTCTCAATAAATAAGAAATAAACCAAATACAGGGAAATGTTAGATGTTTCTCTGAAGCGGAGGAAACTAACGGAAACCTACTCAATGAATTTCCATACAGGTAGTCCTTAACTTACAACAATTCACTTAGTGACCGTTCAAACTTGCAAGGGCACTAAAAAAAGTGACATATGACCAGTTTTCACAATTACAAGCGTTGCAGCATCCTCATGGCCACATGATCGGAATTCAAACATTTGGCAATTGACTCAGTTTTATGACCATTGCGGTGTCCCAGGGTCACATGATCCCCTTTTGCCACCTTCCAACAAGCAAAGTCAACGGGGAAACTGGATTCACCTCACCACGTGATCAACTTAACAACCGCAGTGATTCACTTAACAACCGTGACTAGCAAGGTTGTAAAATGGGGCAAACTACAATGAACAAATGTCTCGGTTAGCAACAGAAATTTTGAGCTCAATTATGGTCATAAGCCGAGGACTACCTGTATTTAAAAATTAGACTCTCTGCAGTTAATGGGAATTTTTTTAAAAAATATAGTCACATCTACATCCTTTTCTCTTTTCACAAAGAGAAAGGAAAGAAGCCATTAAATTAGAGCAGGATTTGAAATCGGGACTGTTACGTTATGTGTTGGGCTCTGAATTAAGGAGCAAAATGTTTTAGGATGACAATGAAATAATCTTTATTCCCAATCCAAGAGGACTGAAAAATCAGTTTTCATCGAAAAGGAGCTTATTCAGGCTGTAGCACAAATACAGTTCCAATACAGAAAGCATTAGAGTAACTTTGAACTTAAAATAAATAACATGCCAGTCAGAAAACCACTTAGGAGCCGCAGAGAGATATCAAAAATCCAGTTAACGGGCTGCAAAATGAGCAATGTGAGAATTTGCACAACATTCGCAAATGGTTTTAATAATGGTTTATTAGCTACCACTCCAGAAAGAGAGAGAAACCCACCATAAGCCTAGAAGCGGGTGAATGGGTGGGGGAAAATGGGCTTTGGCTTAACCCAAACAAGTCTGAATGTTTTTGGGTGCTTGGACATACTGTAGTATAGCTTTTATTATCACTGTACATCATGTATACAACAAAACTGGACCTTGGAATAGAATAACAAGAGTTGGAAGAGACGTTGGGGGGGTCTTCTAGGCCAACCTCCTGCTCAGGCAGGAAACCCTATAATAACATTTCTGACAAATGGTCATCCAATCTCTTCTTAAAGACTTCCATTATTGGAGCATTCACAACTTCTGGAGGCAGGTTGTTCCACTGATTAATTGTTCTCACTGTCAGGAAATTTCTCCTCATTTCTAAGTTGCTTCTCTTCTTGATTAGTTTCCACCCATTGCTTCTTGTTCTGCCCTCAGGTGGTTCTGGAGAATAGTTTGACTCCCTCTTCTTTGCGGCAGCCCCCAAGATATCGGAAGACTGCTATCATGTCTCCCCTAGTCCTTCTTTTCATTAAACTAGACCTACCCAGTTCCTGCAACCGTTCTTCATATGTTTTAGTCTCCAGTCCCCTCATATCTTTGTTGCCCTTCTCTGGACTCTTTCTGGAATCCCAAAATCTTTTTAACATTGTGTGTAAATTCTGTTTGAGAAGGAAGGTCTTCCATCATGTTGGGGTGGTTGTAGTGGTACATCTGCCAGGCTGTTGGAGATAAGGTAGTAACCTCAACACAACTGGAGTAGCTACGTTGGATAGAATGCAGCCTGATGTGTCTCGCCAGCTACCAGTGGGGCTGGTAGCAGACTGGGCCCATGAGGAGGTTGGGGAAGAACTTGGGCCAGTTCTGGGGCCTGGGGAAGGTTCTGATGGATGCTCAGTGTTGGACACTGAGACAGAGACAGAGCTGCCCGACATTTCCCAGCCACTGGAGATGCAGCTGCCTTTGGAGGTTGCTGTGAGTGAGGAGGAAGAACTACGGGGCCTGTTCCAGATGCACGTATGTGCAGAGCTGTTAGGAGAGGAGAACAACGGAGGACAAGGAGTCGGCTCGGGAAGCAAAGCACACGTGGATGCTGAATGGCCGCTCCCCGGCTGGGGATTAAATAGAAGGAAAGGGGAGTGGTGGTCATAGAAGACAACAGTTCTTCAGAATTTAATTTGCAAGCTTTCTGCTGGGAGCTCAAGGCCTTGCAATTATGGCAAGGAACTGATAAGGTCTGTTACTGCAGTTAACTCTTTGAAGGACTATTGCCTGCACTTTTCGGTGTGTGAATGCCATTAATTCACAGGAGATAAATAAAGAGGGGGTTTTCCTGACAAGGAATCTTTCTTGTTTCTGCTAAGGCTGGGTCAGAACACAGCCTATTAAATAAGGCAATAGCAATAGCAATAGCAGTTAGACTTATATACCGCTTCATAGGGCTTTCAGCCCTCTCTAAGCGGTTTACAGAGTCAGCATATTGCCCCCAACAACAATCCGGGTCCTCATTTCACCCACCTCGGAAGGATGGGAGGCTGAGTCAACCTTGAGCCGGTGAGATTTGAACCGCCGAACTACAGATAGCAGTCAGCTGAAGTGGCCTGCAGTACTGCACTCTAACCACTGGGCCACCTCGGCTCTTATTAAGTCAAAGCTCACAGGCTTAGTGTCTTGGGAAGGGGGAGAATGGATTATACCAGGGGTGTCAAATCTCCAGACCTGGGTGCGGGATATGGTCAGATCCGACCCGCAAGGCTGTCCTAGAAAATGTAAGGGGCCAGCCCACATCCCTACGACCCAGTCTACCCAACGCAAAGAGAAAAGATCGGACCAGCGTGGCTTCGGTCCGGTCTACCCAATGCAAAGAGGAAACATGTCAGCAGTTTGGGGAGTGGCGTCAAACTGGCCATGCCTACCCAGTTGCCACACCCACCCAGTCAGCCACGCACGCACGTCCGCCCCCCCCGTCCCAAGGTCAACCACAGCCCTGATGCGGCCCTCAATAAAATTGAGTCTGACACTCCTAGATTATCTGCACCCGTCTTAAAAATGAGAACTGCTTCAGCACAATTCAACCTTTAGAATATAATAATCACTTAAAAGGCAAATCTTTACGGACAAACAAAATTACAGTATTAGCAACATCACTCTTTAAAACATTAGTCTTTTTAAACTGATCTTTTAATTGAAAAACATCCGTTATAAAATATATGCTTTGATTTGCAACCCAGGCCACATCCGCAAGCTAATTTACTGTACGGCGCTTTTACAAAATATATAACTCTGAGAGGAGACAATTCCCCCCCTCTAAGCTTTTCTGGAAGGAATAATTGTAGTTCAGATGTTTTCAATTCTGATTTAAGAGTAAAAAAAGCACGGTTGACAGTATCCATGAAAAATACTGGCTGGCTGCTTCAGCTGAACCATTAAAAGCCGTAATCCAACATTTTTAAGAAGCTGATCATTAAAAGAAATAATTAGAAAACACCCAACTGGCTTCAGTTTTTCCTACGGTTCCTTTCAAAGGGCACCACTAATTATTCTGGGGATTATTTAGTCAAGAACAACATGACACCGTTGAAACCACTCCAAATCCCAAGTCCACATACACGTAGTCCTCGACTTATGACTACAATTGAGCCCCAAATTTCTGCTGCTAAGCAAGGCACTTATTGAGTTTTGTCCCTTTTTAATGACCTTTAATTCCTCTGCCTTTCAGGGAAATTACTTTCTTTATACATTTTTAAATAGTTAAAGGTGCCAGTTAAGATAGTCCTCGACGTACGACCACATTCCTAAACAAGACAGCTGTTAAGTAAGCTTTGCTTCATTTTACGACCTTTCTTGCCGCAGTTGTTAAGGGAATCACTGCCGTTGTTAAATGAGTAACACAGTTTGTCAAGTGAATCTGGCTTCCCCATTGACTCTGCTTGTCAGAAGGTCGTAAAAGGGATTACGTTACCCCGGGACACTGTGACCGTCATAAATATGAGTCCACTACTAGGCGTCTGAATTTTGATCATTTGACCATGGAGATACTGCAATGGTCACAAAGGTGAACAATGGTCATACTTCACTTTTCCCAGTGCCGGTTGCAAAAGGGGATCACGTGACTCGGGCACACTACAACCGTCATAAATATGAAATCACTGCCGAAGCAGCCAAATTTTGATCACATGGCAGCAGGGATGCTGCAATGGCTGTAAGTGTGGAAAATGGCCATGTCGCTTTTTTCAATGCCATTGTAACTTCGAACTGTAACTAACAAGTGGTTGTAAGTCGAGGACCAGCTCTATCGAGTGCCCTAAAGCACTTTGTACAATCTCTAAAAGAATGGTCATAGGTCGAAGACTACGTGTAATTTTTAACCAGGGCTTTTCAACCTGTGTTTAAACATTTGATGGAATTCTGATAGATAAAAGGTAAAGGTTCCCCTTGCACATATGTGCTAGTCATTCTGGACTCTAGAGGGCGGTGCTCATCTCCGTTTCAAAGCCAAAGAACCAGCGCTGTCCAAAGACGTCTCCGTGGTCATGTGGCCAGCATGACTCAACGCCGAAGGCGCACGGAAGGCTGTTCCCTTCCCACCAAAGGTGGTCCCAATTTTTCTACTTGCATTTTTTACGTGTTTTCGAACTGCTAGGCTGGCAGAAGCTGGGACAAGTAACGGGAGCTCACTCCGTTACGCGGCGCTAGGGATTCGGACCGCCAAACTGCCAACCTTTCTGATCTACAAGCTCAGCCTCTTAGCCACCCTCCTCTGATTGATAGTAAAAGGGGAAAAAAATCCAACTGAATGCAGCCAATTTTCTGTCACCGGAGCTTTGAGTTTGAATCAGGAGTTGGGGGGAACTTTAAAAAAAAACAAAAACTAAACAGGTTCTACAGCCTGAAAAACTTGGAAAAATGGCTGGTTTAGGGAACAAAGCACTCTGGAAATCATTTTATGCCAAGCATCCCCCAGCTGGTCAAGAGGGAGCAAAGCCAGACAGATTTAGTTTCTTCAAAGCAAGTCTGGGGGAAAAAACAACAACACAGAAGCTTGGAAACTGCCAGAAAATTTCCTACAGCTTCCTTTAAATTGGAAGCCAAGTCCCTTTGCCCTGAACTGACGTTTACGTAGTCACTGGGCTGCCCCGTTGATACAGGTAGCCCTAGGCTTACAACAATTCATTTAGTGACCGCCTGAAGTTACAACATGTTGTGACCCCACCAGCGGCCAGCAGAATCAGACAGTGAGGAAGTTTGGGAGGAACATGGAGGCTGGGGAAGGTTCGGACAAGGGGTCGAGGCCGTCTGGCAGTGATCAGATACCTGCCCAGCCAGACAGCAGTGAGGCAGTGGTACAGCATGAGCCTGTTCTCAGTGTGCGCATGCACAGAGCTGCCAAAAGAACAACTCAGAAATCAGGGTAGACTCGGGAGTAAAGTCACAGGTGGACGGTGATTGGCCCCTCCCATAGGACATAAAAGAGGAGCGAAAGGGGAGGGGGCTTTTGCAGGAAACAATTCGTTCGTTCGGTCGTTAGGTTCGTTTCAGGAGTGTGAAGATCTGTCCGTGAATCTCAGAGACTCTGTGCCCAGCACCTCATTGGGAAAAGATTTATATGGCAGCTTTCCAAGCTAGATAAGGTCTGTGGTCAAAGATATTCCTTTGAAAGACTGTTTGCCAGGCCTTGCTGAATGTGAAGGAGAGGAATTCACATTCATTTAATAAAAAGGGGTTTTGTCGGGACCAGGACTCAGCCTTGTGCTTTTTGGGGAAGCTTAAGTCAGAACACATCAGCACTGAAAAAATTTGACTTAGGACTGTTTTTCGCATTTGTGACAATGGTCAGGTGGAGTGGTGAGTTGGCCTAGAGATGGAGCTCTCACCTCACCATCAGGAGGCTGTGGGTTTGACCTTAGGTAGAGGCAGGTGTTTCTCTCTCTGGGCACAATGAGAATATATCTGCTGAAAAAGACTCCGTATTGGCAACAGGAAGGGCATCCGGCCAGTAAACACTCATTTCATTTCATTTATTTGGTTTGTATGCCGCCCTATTCCCCGAGAGACTCAGGGCGGCTAACAATAAAAAGGGGAAGGGATACAAAAAATAAAAATAAAAAAACAGCAATTTAAAATTCACCAACAGTTGTAACCTCGAGTGGGGTTGGATAATTCAACAGCCCCAGGCCTGCCAGAACAGCCAGGTCTTGGTTGCTTTGCGAAAGGCCGGAAGGGTAGTAAGGGTCCGGATCTCCACGGGGAGATCGTTCCATAGGGCCGGAGCAGCCACAGAGAAGGCCCTCTCCCGGGGGGTCGCCAGCCGACATTGGCCAGCAGATGGAATTCGGAGGAGGCCTAGTCTGTGGGATCTAATAGGTCTTTGGGAGGTTACTGGCAGGAGGCGGTCTCTCAACTCAGCTTCACTCAGCTGCCCAGACTCCACCCCGCAAGGGATTATGGGTTCATTAACTTTCGGACTCAATTGTGGCCGTAAGTCGAGGACTACCTACATATGCATCAACGCATATATACCGGCAAGAAAGTTAAAAAATAATAATAATTATCATAGTAAATGAGAAATGGCACTGCCCCAAAACATGTTAATTTCAGAAGTGTATGGGATACAAATAGCAGACACAATCCTTTAATGCTTAACACTATTTTGTATTTGGATACTTAACAAGTCTGTATCAAAAGCATATCTAATTATATTTAAACAATCTAAATTTAAATTCCCCTTCTGCAAAGAATGTGAAGACTGTAACAAGGAATATAGAAGCAATGAGAAGGTATTTATAATTTTATTGGAAATCACCCTCCGGGTGCCAGGCTCCATAGCCAAGCAATTAAAAGCTACATTTAAGAGTTGAATTGTTTTGATGGCCCATTTGAAAAGGACAAAAGCAACAAAGAAACGGGGGGGGGGGGGGGGCTGTGAATTTTCAATCTTTTAAAAGCACAGCCCACAAAAACTTCCCTGGTTAAAGAGCCTAGGAGAGTGGAAACCTTTTCGGTGCAGAGTGCCCAAAGCACCCATGCGCCAAACCCCAAAATGCAATGCGAGCGCTCCTCCTCGTGCATGCACGTACGTCCCCTGGGCATGCGTCTCCCCCCCCCCCCCGTCGCCCTGTTTTAGCTTCCAGGCCCATAATGGAGCACCGGGGCCCGTGCACATGCATGCGAGCCCCCAAAATGCAATACAAGTGTCCCCCGCGCATGCACTCTGCCTCCCCATGCACGCATGCAGACATCCCCTGCATGTGCCCCCCCACATGCGCGGCAGAAACCCAAAGACCAGCTGGCTGCTTGAAGGCATGCACGCATGTGCGGTGGAGCTGGACTGGGGCGACGGTTGGAGTGCTCGCAGAGAGAGCTCTGGCGGCCACCTGTGGCACGCGTGCCATAGGTTCTCCATTATGGGCCTAGGATTTGGGAAGGGGAGGAAGCGGTTTTGATGAGTTACTGTTGGAAGATAGAAGAGCAGGGATGGGAGGATCCTTGAGATGTTCTCCAAGTTACTCCAAGATTTAAAATCTGCCGCTCTTCCAGACTGATTTTAAAATAAAACAAACCTTTTTCCCACAATAACCATCCCAAAAACCCACAATAACCATCCTTCACAGACACTAATTTAAGAACAGCAGGTTTACTGGCATCTTTTGAGTGTCCTGTGTATCTGAGCTGATATTCTACAAGAAAAGGAAGTTTATGGAGAGGCCTAGATGCTTAACGTGCCATGCAGGCTGCTATGCCTGCAGGACGGCAGGAAACATAGGCAGGAACAGAAAGAAATCTTCAACAAATGCAGAAAACAACAGACATTTTCTCCTGCCTATCCTCAGCGCTGTGAACAACCTCAAAATGAATCATTTGGACAGGTTTAGGAAATAAGCATCAAGGAGAGAGAAAGAGCTGCTTGACCACAAACAGTCATGTACAAAGAAAGGTTCACAAGTTGCCCTGTCGAGAGATGGATGACATGAGAGGGGGGGGAGAGAGGGAGGGAGGGAGGGAGGGAGAGAGAGAGAGAGAGAGAGAGAAAGAGAGAGAGAGAAAGGGAGGATAGATATATATGATATAGATATGATAGATAGATAGAGATAGGTAGGTAGGTAGATGATAGAGATGATAGATATAGATAGATGATAGAGATAGATAGATAGATAGATAGATAGATAGATAGATAGATAGATAGATAGATAGACAGACAGACAGACAACCACAAATATTCATGCAGTTAAAGAAAGGTAAAAAAGTCACCCTATCAGAGATGGATGACATATGAGAGAGAGAGAGTGGGAGAGAGAGAGAGGGGGAGAGACATGATAGATATATATATGATATAGATATGATAGATAGAGGTAGGTAGGTAGGTAGGTAGGTAGGTAGGTAGGTAGGTAGGTAGATGATATAGACAGACAGACAGACAACCACAAATATTCATGAAGTTAAAGAAAGGTAAAAAAGTCACCCTATCAGAGATGGATGACATAGTTTAAGAACGATGTAATTTGTTTGCAAGAAACTCATATCAAATCAACTGATCAAAAATATTTGATCAATTCAAAACTTGGTCAACATTTTGTAGCTTCTGCTATGGAAAAGAAGAATGGTATAGTTGTATACTTAAGAAAAGACATGAAAGCTGAATTAATAGAAGCAGATCCCTTCGGAAGATATATTGCTTTAGACTTAATCTTAGAAGGGAAAAAGACATTATTTTTGGGAATTTATGCTCCCAATCAACAGCAAGATAGATTCTATAGAAATCTTCATGCTAAATTAGTACAATGGGACTATAGTTCCTGTATACTATTGGGTGACTGGAATGGAGTGATAGACACTAAGAAAGATAAGAAGATTTCCCGCCTAAATACCAAGATGCGAGCAAAGTTACCCAAATCTTTCTTTGACATTATGGATGATTTTGAATTGAGAGATATTTGGCGAGAAAGAAATGCAGAGGAATGTGACTTCACTTTCTTCTCGGACAGGCATCAATCCCTCTCAAGGATTGATTTTATTCTAACCACTAATGATTTGCTTTCTAGGGTCAAGAAAACAAAGATTGCAGCTAGGATCCTTTCGGACCATAACCCAGTTTGGATGGAGTTGGGAAGGGTAGTGCAGGCAAGAAGGTCTTGGAGATTGAATGAAAACTTATTTAGATATGAAAAGTATATTAATGATTGTAAAAAATTATTATCTGAATATTTTCTTTTGAATATGAATAAGGGTACATCTATGGAATTTGTATGGGACGCAAGCAAAGCGTATATGAGAGGAGTTTTGATGAATATAAATAAAACACATAGAAATAAGCAAGGGTTAAAACGAACAGAACTGGAAGAGGAAATTAAGAGAAAAGAGCTGGAGTTAACAATGAACCCAGACGATACAAAGGTTAAGGAAGCTATTAACATATTAAAATCTCAATTTGACATGTTGATCTCTGACCAGGTGGCTACTAATCTATTATATGCAAAACACAATACTTTTTGTAATGCAAACAAACCTGGCAGATGGTTAGCTTATCAGATTAGGAAAAAAAGGAAAACTCGAAATATATCTAAACTGATTTATAGAGGGAAGGAGGTGTTTCAACAGGAAGAGATTCAAAAGGCTTTCTGGGAATTTTTTACAGAACTGTATAAAGGGGATAAAATTAATGGTTTAGACATAGACAAATATTTAGACAAAGAGAAAATACCTTCAGTTAGAGAAGAACACAGGCAAAAATTGAATCAACCAATAACCTCGGGGGAAATCCTGCAGGTAATTAAGCAATTAAAGTCAGGGAAAGCACCAGGTACAGATGGCTTGACAGCGGTTTACTATAAAAACTTACAGTTAGAAATGGTAGAACCTCTTAGAGAATTATTTAATATGATTCAAACGGAAGGTAAAGTCCCTCCATCTTGGAAGACAGCGTTTATATCTTTGATACCCAAAGAAGATCAGGATACTACTCAACCCAAAAATTATAGACCTATTTCATTACTGAATGTAGATTATAAAATTTTTACTAAAATATTAGCAAATAGGTTAATGTTGGTCACTCAACAATTGATACATACGGACCAAACAGGTTTTATACAAGGGAGACAGATGAAAAGTAATGTTAGATTAATTATTAATGCATTAGAATATTTGGGAAAGAACAACCAGATCCCTGCTGCGTTTATATTTTTGGATGCTGAGAAGGCCTTTGATCGAGTTAACTGGCAATTTTTGTTGATGATACTGCAAAAAATGCAGATAGGAGATAATTTTTTACAGTCAATTAAAGCAATATACCAACAGCAAACAGCACAAATCATAGTCAATGGAAGTCTAACAGACTCTTTTCAAATTGGAAAAGGTACAAGACAGGGCTGTCCTTTGTCCCCATTATTGTTTATTATAACTTTGGAAGTATTGTTGAATAAAATACGGGGCTTGGATGGTTTAAAAGGGATCAAGATTAGGCAGCAAGAATATAGAGTCCGCGCTTTTGCGGATGATTTGGTTATAATATTGGAACAACCGCAGGAATCCAGTATGGTTTTAATGAATATGATTAATCAATATGGTCAAGTGTCGGGCTTTAAAATAAACTTAGGAAAAACCAAAATATTAGCTATAAATATGAATATTAAACAAAAGGAAGAATTAGGAGTGATGCTAGGATGTGAGGTAGTTAAAAAAGTCAAATATCTTGGAGTTAACATTTTAACTTCAAATGGGAAATTATATAAGCATAATTATGAACCACTTTGGTATAGCATACAGACAGAGATGAAAAAATGGGAGAAATTGCACCTATCTTTGCTGGGTAGGATAGCGGCAGTGAAAATGAACATTCTACCAAAATTTTTATTTCTCTTCCAAATGTTACCTATACTAAAAAAAGATGCGAACCTTTTAGAATGGCAGAAGGGTATTAACAAATTTGTGTGGGCAGGAAAGAAGCCGAGGGTAAAGATGAAAATAATGCAAGATGCACGTGAGAGAGGAGGATTGAAACTACCTAATTTAAAACTATATTATGATGCAGTGGCATTATCTGTAATTAGTGATTGGATTCACTTAACCAATGATAGAATATTGAACATAGAGGGACACGATCTGCTATTTGGTTGGCATGCTTACCTGTTATTCAACAAAAAATTGGATAAGAACTTTAAAAATCATATTTTAAGAAATGCTTTATTGCGGGTCTGGAAGAAATACCAATATAAATTAAATGACAAGATACCCATGTGGGCAATTCCTAGACACGCAATTGAAAATATGAATACAGCACAAAAACAGGACAGAATTACTTACAGACAGCTTCTTACCTCGGAAAGGGGGGTATTACAATTAAAATCTTTAGAGGTATTAAAAGAGGACAAGGTAGTTCAAACATGGTTCCAGTATGGGCAATTACAGGCTAGGTGGAAAATAGATCAAAAAATTGGTTTTATTCAAGTTGAGGATAATCTGTTTAAACAAATAAGAGATCAAAGCTTAATGCATATAAAGAGGATATATAATGTATTAATACAGATGGATTCAGAAACAGAATTAGTTAAAGATTGTATGATAAAATGGGCTCAAAATATTGAGGAACCAATAATGTTGGATACATGGGAAAGAATCTGGGTAAGAAATGTGAAATTTACACAAGCTCAAAATCTGAGAGAAAATTTTTACAAGATGTTCTATAGATGGCATTTAGATCCTAAAAAGTTGGCTTCTATGTATCCGAATGTACAGCCTAAATGTTGGAGGTGTGGTTCTCTCGATGCTACATATTATCATATATGGTGGACTTGCCAAAAGGTTAAGGCATTTTGGATAAAAATATGGTGGGTCATGCAAAATGTTTTTAAAAGAAGGATAAAGTTTAGTCCTCAGTTATTTTTACTAGGTATATGTACTGACTTTACAGTGGTAGAGACCAATTTGACTTTGCACCTGATAACTGCAGCAAGACTGTTGGTGGCGCAATATTGGAAGAAGGAAGACTTGCCTACAATCCAAGAATGGACATTGAAAGTAACAAACTTAGCGGAAATGGCTAAAATATCGGCATATCTCAAAGATCATTCAAATGAGAGATATAAACGAGACTGGAAAAAATGGATTGACTATATACAAAATAAATACGGGACTAAGAAATTCCAGTTAGCCTATGCTTAAGATCAGAAATGATTTAAACTGTTAAAAGTTAGCTCAGTAAGAAGAAGCTAAGATCAATCTAGAATGTCATTAATTTCTTTATTTCTTTTTTCTCAATAGATTTTAGACTGTGTTAGTTAAAAATCCATACCGGGTACGGGTTCTGGGAAGTCGGGGGGGGGGGGGAAGGAGGAGGGGGGGTGGGGGGGTGGAGGGAGGGAGGGGTACACACAACAAAAAAAAATTGTACTTCAATGTTTTAATGATTGACAAATGACATATTTGTGTTTTTTTTAAAGAAAAATAAAAAAGTTCTGTTTATAAAAAAAAAAGAGATGGATGACATATGAGAGAGAGAGAGAGAGAGGGAGAGAGAGAGGGGGGGAGAGACATGATAGATATATATATGATATAGATATGATAGATAGAGATAGGTAGGTAGGTAGGTAGGTAGGTAGATGATATAGACAGACAGATAACCACAAATATTCATGAAGTTAAAGAAAGGTAAAAAAGTCACCCAATTGAGAGATGGATGACATATGAGAGAGAGGGAGGGAGAGAGAGAGATGATAGATATATATGATATAGATATGATAGATAGATAGAGATAGGTAGGTAGGTAGGTAGATAGGTAGATGATAGAGATGATAGATAGATGATATAGTTAGATAGATAGATAGATAGATAGATAGATAGATAGATAGATAGATAGATAGATAGATAGACAACCACAAATATTCATGCAGTTAAAGAAAGGTAAAAAGTCACCCTATCAGAGATGGATGACATATGAGAGAGAGAGAGGGAGAGAGAGAGAGATGATATATATGGTATAGATATGATAGATAGAGATATGTAGGTAGGTAGGTAGATGATAGAGATGATATAGATAGACAGACAGACAACCACAAATATTCATGCAGTTGAAGAAAGGTAAAAATGTCACCCTATCGAGAGATGGATAACACAATAAACAAACAAACATAAAATAAATAGCTGTTCAACCACAAATATTCATGCACTTAAAGGTAAAAAAGTCACCCTATGGAGAGATGAATGTTAATTAAATATTAAATACATACATACATACAGTACATACAGAGTACACATACAGCTTGTAAACTAAAGAGAAGTTTTAAGGCATTGGGTAGATTATTGTGTCCTCTTTCTCTCTTATAAAAATCTCCATCAACTTCTGCTGTCGTAAATTTACCAATTTCCCTCAATCTACCTGCATTAACCAGAAGGATTAAGTTATAGCCCATCTGCCTCCCAAGATATGGTCTCTTGGTTAAGAACAGGTAAAATGCCTTCGTGATCATATTTTGTTTGCTTGTTTACTTGCTGGATTTTCATCCAACCTCTTACTCAGTAGTTCAAGGCACACTGTGCACAATGCTGCAGCTTCCCATTTCTCTCAATAACACAGTCTGGATTCAGGAAAAAAAAATACCCAGAAACCTTCAGTGGGAGAGAATGGAGAAGAATTTTGATCTCTCCAAGGAGGATCCAGCACCTTTACCACTGTGTCAGATTTGACCATAAGCCATTACTAAACTACTACTCAATTGTTGGTGGCCTGCCAAAAATAGTGGAGCGGTGAATGCTGCTAGAGCTTAGGCCAAGGGTGGGCAATTAATTTTCCCAAGGGGAGAAACTAAGACTATTGTGGGGAGACCAACCAATAGGCTTGTGAAGGTGTGTAGGCAGTTGCCTTCAAAATAAAAGCATTGCAGTTGTATTGTGTGCATGAAGGACCCTTGTTTACACTTGATTCAGCCACAAGGATGAATAGCGCAGGGGGGGGGGAGGGACGACACTATAAAATACCCAGGTCTGTGCTACACCACGTCCAGTTTCAAACAACTTCAACAAACAACATGAAAACCTCCCAGAGTTGCCTGGTAGCAAGATGAGAAGCATATAAATTCAATATTTAAATAAATCAACCAACCATTTCACCAAAAACTCTTTCGTCCCCATCCTTTTTTTAAAAAAACAAGCCCTTGGTAGAGGAATGCAAGTGAATGGAAAAGCTCATGAAGCATGAAAAAACCCCTACCTCTAGATTTGCTAGAACGGGGCAAATAGAGATAAAAGTCATCCAAAATTGGAATCAGATGAGGAGCAACTGAAATTCAAGATGCCCCCTTTCCTCTGCGAGGCACACAAAAAAGCACAGAGTAGATGCCCACTGGAGAAAGAAAAAAAACGATGCTCCAAAGCCAACAAAGAGAATGGGAGAAGAAAGAAAGAAGGTAGCCAAGTCCAGAGAGCATCTAGGTCAGTGATTCTTAACCTGGGCAGCTTTTAAGAAATGTGGACTTCAACTCCCAGAATCCCAGTATACTGGTTGGAGGATTCTGGGAGTTGAAGTCCACCCTTCTTAAAAGTACGGAGGCTGAGAAACACAGAACAACATAGAGTTACAGAGTTGGAAGGGACCTTGGAGGTCTTCTAATCCAACCCCCTGCTCAGGCAGAAGATGCTGCACCATTTCAGACAGACGGCTGTCTGATTTCTTCTTAAAAGCCTCCAGTGATGGGGCACCCACAACTTCTGAAAGTTGTCAGAAATTGGTCCATGTGATATAAAAGCCAATTCAGGAAGGGTTGGGGAGAGAGAGAGAGAGAGAGAGAGAGAGAGAGAGAGAGAGATGCAGATCAGGGATGTCTGCGGGCTGCTGTCAGAAAAGTCAAGATGGCAGACCCAATCATGCAGTTGAACCTCCGTCTGCTTTTGTCTGCTTTTTACGAATGTCACACATCAACAACAGGAGCCGCAATTAACCCTTTGTGTCCACTCACTTGATTTCTCAGACAGTACCTTGAAAACATCCCAGATGCTGCTGGAGGGAACAGTTCCTACAAAGGGAACTCAGGGAGAACAAAACAGAAGGAAGAATGGCCAGGAAATGGAGACTAATCATCCTTTAGACATCCTGGCTTGGAATAAAGATAAAAGAATCCCAATCTTTCCTCCACTGGGTTGAAATCCTGGCCCAGAAACCAGGAGATGGTGAGTTTTAGGTCCCCTTTAGTCATAAGAGTTGGCTAGGTGACTTGGACCAGCCTTTCTCCCTCAGTCTAACTACCTCACAGGATTGTTGTTGTGGAGAAAATAGGAGGCAGATCACTTAGGTGTATGCATTGTCCTGAGTTATACATCTGCATGTGTGTATGTATATGTGTGCATGCATGCATGCATCCACATACATACATACATACATACATACATACATACATGTAGCCCTCTATCTATCTGTCTGCCTGCCTGCCTACCATCTATCTATCTTACCTCATCCATCCATCCATGTATTTATCATCTATGTATCAATCATCTATTTCCATCAATCCATCCACCTACCCACCCACGTGTATTCAGGTAGTCCTCAATTTACAATAGGTCATTTAGTGACCGTTTGAAGTTATAACAGTACTGAAAAAAGTGACTTATGACCATTTTTCACTTTCGACCGTTGCAGCATCCCAATGGTCACATGATCAAAATTTAGATGTTTGTCAACCGACTCATATTTATGACTGTCGCAGTGTCCCGGGAATCACTTCTACAATCATCTGACAAGCAAAATTAATGGAGGAATCAAGATTCATCTAACAATGATGTTACTAATTTAGCAACTGCAACAATTCACTTAACAACTGTGGTGAGAAAGGTAGTAAAAATGGGGCAAAATTCACTTAACAAATGTTTCCCTTCACCACAGGAATTCTGGGCTCAACTGTGGTCGTACGTCAAAGACTACCTGCATGTATGTATATACATACATTCATGTATATATATATACATGCATGCATACATATATATGTGTACAAACACATAAACATACACATACAATTTTATATGTATAATCTTTATTATCATTGTACTTAAATACAACAAAATTGACTATCTTTTATATCTATAAAAGGAAGGATGAAATGTAATATAATGATGATAATAGAATAATGCAGAAATGCCAGAGTGCCAGGAAGATATGATGATGATGATTAGAATAATAATAATGATGATGATGATAATAATAATAATAATAAAAACTGAAAAAAGAAACAGAAGGCTTTATTTTGGCAGCTCAAGAACAAGCCTTAGCCACAAACTACATGAAGGCAAAAATTCAACGTTACCACCAACTGCAAATGTCGCCTCTGTAATGAGAAAGACGAGACAGTCGGCCACTTGATCAATGGGTGCAGCAAAATTTCACAAACTGACTACCTACAACACCATGACCGCGTTCCTAAGATCATTCACTGGAAATCGTGCCAAAAGTTTGGATTTGAGTAGAGCAAAAACCACTGGGAACATCAGGTTCAGAAGGTTTTAGAGAATGAGAAAGTCAAGATCTTGTGGGACTTCAGAATTCAGACTGACAGGCACTTGGCCCACAACACACCTGACATAACAATAGTTGAAAAGAAAAAAGGTACATTGCAATACCCGGAGATGCACAAATTTAAGATAAACAGCAAGAAAAAAAATCGCAAAGTAGCGGGACTTGCAAATTGAAGTTGAGCGACTATGGAAAAAGAAATTGTGTGTTGTCCTGATTGTAATTGGAGCCCTTGAGGCAATACCCAAAGGGCTACCTCGCTATTTGGAAATTTTAAATTTATCAGACTTGAACATTCTGATTCTACAAAAAACCACCACTTGGAACAACTTATATCCTCTGACGTTACCTAACGGTTCCTAGATCCTTGGTTAGGACTCGAGCTGTTGAGCTCCCAAACAGCCCCAAAGGCTGTGAATCTCACCTAAGATTAACCACATAATAATTAATAATAATTACTCGGACCATCGTACATTTATGAAGATACTTGATGGATACATATGATAACAACCCATATCAATCATCACTGCCAGTGATTGATATTTGTGATACATGTTTAAATGTTCAGTTGACTTGAGTTTCATGTTTAATAAATAAAAGAGATAAAAATAGTAATAATAATAATAATAATAATACAGCAGTAGAAAGATGCCAGAGTACCAGGAAGATCAAATAATAATAAATAAATAATAATAATACAGTAGAGAGATGCCAGTGCACCAGGAATATCAAATAATGATAACAACAGCAACAATAATAATGGATGGATAATGGCTATTGATGAAATACATAACAGTGATACCCATTGTCATCGGGGCACTTGGTACCACGTTCAAGAATTTTGCAAAACACATCAAGAAATTGCAGCTTCCTGCGATAACACCAGCGGAATTGCAAAAAAACGTTACTCAGAACATCGTACATGTTAAGATACTTGGCGGATACCTAGGATAGCAATCCGTATCAGACATCAGTACCAGTCAATGGTGTTTCTGATGCATTTTTGAATGTTCAGTTGACTGAGTTTCATGTTCAATGAATAAAAGAAATAATAAATAATAGTAATACAGCAGAGAGATACCAGTGCACCAGGAAGATATAATAATAATAATAATAAATCTCACCAAGATTAACCACATAATAATAATAAATAGTAATACAGCAGAGAGATGCCAGAGTACCAGGAAGAACAAATGATGATGATGATGATAATAATAATAATACAGCAGAGATGCCAGAGTACCAGATGAAATAATAATGATAATGCTAATAGTAATAATAAACAATAATTCAGTAGAGAAATGCCAGAGTACCAGGGAGATCAAATGATGATGATGATGATGATAACAATTAGTAGTAATAGTAATAATAGTAATAATAATATAGCAGATACCAGAGCACCAGGAAGATCAAATGATGATGATAATAAGTAAAAGTAATAGTAATAATAATAATAATAATAATAGTAATACAGCAGAGAGATGCCAGAGTACCAGGAAGATCAGATTCTCCAAACCAAGAAGCACTTTGCTGCTTAGAGGAAAGAGGAATCTTGTACCCATGTTCCACTGCATGCCCATCATCCCCTTCTCCCTCCTTCCCCCGGCTGATCAATCCCAATTTAGTTGAAGGGATGGAAAAAACAACCCCACTTTAGCTCCTCAAAATGCCTCCCTGGGACCCCGGGAGGGAATCCCCTCAGGGGCCGACCCGGGTCGGCGTCTCGTGTGAAGACGCCCCTCCTGATCCCAGCAAGACACCCCCCCGCCCCGAAGGAGGGGAGAAAAGGGACCGACGATGACGACCTCAAGGTGTCCAAGTCGCGAGGCCCAGACATTAAGCGGATCTCTCTACCCGGCGCTGAAGGAGGGAGGCCCGGCCGGGCCACGGCGGCGTCCCGGAGGGAAGTGAAACGGGGCCCGCAGCGGCGGGGTGGGGGGGAGAGGAAATACGGCCTTGCTCTCCTTGCTCCGAGGAGCCGCGAACGGTTCGAAGCTGAGGTAAATTCGCCCCCCGGTTGGGCTTACCCTGGTCGCCGGGCTCCTGCGGCGCCTGCAAAACGCGCTCCAGCTCCGGGAAGGGCAGCTCGGGCAGGTCGAGGAGGGCGCCGTACCTCTCCAGGAAGGAGCAGACGACGGCGAAGTTGGGCCAAGAGCCCGGGCGGGAAGAGCCCTCCGGCGGCGGGGCGGCGGGGAAAGGCGGGGAAGGGGGAGCCGCCGCCGCCGCCGTCGCAGCCGCCATCTTGGAACCTGAGAGGATGGATGGATGGATGGAGGAGGAGGAGGAGGAGAGGCGGGCCGGGCGGCCGCGCGGAGGAGGAACGCAGGGGGCGCTGTGGGGCGGGGAGAAAGAGACCCCCGCCGCCATTCTCCCGTCGGGCCCCGCGAGAGGAGGCGAGACGAGGCGAGCCCGAGTAGGAAAGGAGGCGACGCTGGGAAAGAGCGGCCCGGGATAGCAAGCCCCCCCACCCCCACCCCGTCTCTCTGTGTCGTTGGTTTAAGATTTCACTGATTGACACAGGAACCAAAACGAGCCTGGCGTTGAGGGGCGGGAGTGGGAGGAGTCGGAAAGGGGCGGGCAGAGAACGCCGCCCGAGCCAATCTCGCCGGCGGCGACGGAGAAAGGGGCGCAATCATAATAGAAAGGGACGAGGAGGAGAGGACGTCGAGGCTCCGCCCACCTTCACACAAAAAAAGAGGGGGCGGGACCGTAAGCGAGGGCGGGGAGCCCGATGTTGTGGAAAGCTTGGTTAGTGGGCGCGGCCCGTGTTTGTAACGTCGCCTTCGGCCAATGAGGGGCGGGAGGGGGCGTATCCTGCCAGACGGGAGACAGATGCGTGGTCTGGACAGGTGAGCGGGGCCTACGGGGACTACAACCCCCATCGCTCCCCATCCGCCACGCTGCGGATGATGGGGACTGCAGTTTGGAAGCCCTCGGGGAGGCAAGCGCCTCCCTGAGTGGCTGCAGACAGGGAGTTTGTCAGCTGCAATTCAGGTACGGGTAGTTCTCGACTTACGACCAACATTGAGCCTCGACCCTTCCGTTGCTAAGCGAGACGGTTGTTAAGCGGAGTTTGTCCCGTTTTAAGACCTTTCTCGCCACGGTTGTTAAGTGAATCACTGCAATTCTTAACATGGATAATATAACATATAATTAAAATAATATAATTAAAATATAATTAAAATAATATAATTAATATAGTATAATTAATATAATATATAATAATATGAATATGGTTTCCCCAACTGAGTTTGATTGTCAGAAGGTTGCAAAAGAGGATATACATGACCCCTGGATTCTGCGACCGTCATAAATGTGAGATAGTTGCCAAATGCCTGAATAATTTTGATCACATGACCACTAAGATGCTGCAACGGTCCTAATTCCCCTTTTTCAGGTCCGTTGTAAGTAAAGTCAATAAACAAATGGTTGTAAGTTGAGGAGTATACAAACCACCCAAAATCCCTCAGGGGAAATGCCCGGTGTATAAATAGGACAAATAAATAAAATAACAATAAAATAGCAGAAGATTGTAAAATAAGGTAATAGAAAAAGATTAGATGCAAAAAGATTACAGTGGAACAAAGCCAACGCCATAACAAAAAACATATAATTTATTTCTAAGTTTGAATGACAGCAGAAGAAAACTTAATAAGACAACCGACTCTCAGCCATTTTAACGTCCATCCGTACCACCATTTTATATCTGCCCTGCTCTGTAATTCAAGGAGGATAGTTCAGTCTGTAGCAGGAACTGAAAATATCTCATCTTCTATAGGTAGTACCTGGCTCAATAGTAGTAACTGTGGCAGGGATCTTGGGAATCGTAGTGAGCAATCACTGAAATAGGAACCAGCAGTGTGCGACAATTGCTACAAAAGCCAACACAATTCTAGACTGCATTGACAAAGGGATAAAATTAAGATCACGTAAAGTGTTTACTACCACTTTATAAGGCTCTGATAAGGCCAGACTTCATTCATTTCATTTCATTTTATTATATTTATATGCTGCTCTTTTCCCCCGAAGGGGACTCAGGGCGGCTAACAAATCAAATCAGGGAAGGGAGGGTACAGACAAAAAATAAAAAATAAAACGAAATGTAACAATACATAATTTAAAAACACACAACAGTCATACCATTTGAGACGGGGGCAACAGCTCTTTAGCCCCAGGCCTGTCGGAACAGCCAGGTTTTAACGGCTTTGCGGAAGGCCTGGAGGGTGGTGAGGGTTCGAATCTCCACGGGGAGTTCGTTCCAAATGGTCGGAGCAGCCACAGAGAAGGCCCTCCTCTGGGTAGTCGCCAGTCGACACTGGCCGGCGGATGGAATTCGGAGGAGGCCTAATCTGTGGGATCTAATCGGTCTAGTGGAGGTGATTGGCAGCAGGCGGTCTCTCAAGTACCCAGGTCCAATACCAACACACTTGGAATACTGCACTCAGTTTTGGTCGCCACGATGTAGAAAAGATGTGGAGACTCTAGAAAGAGTGCAGAGAAGAGCAAGGAGGAGGATTAGGGGACTGGAGGCTAAAACATAGGAAGAACGTTGCAGGAATTGGATATGTCTAATTTAATGAAAAGAAGGACTAGAGGAGACATGGCAGCAGTCTTCTAATATCTTAGGGGTTGCCACAAAGAAGAGGGAGTCAAGCTATTCTTTAAAACATCTGAAGAAGAAGCAATGGGTGGAAACTAATCAAGGAGAGAAGCAACCTAGAAATAAGGAGAAAATTTCTGACAGAACAATTAATCAGTGGAACAACTTGCCTCCAGAAGTTGTGAATGCTCCAACATTGGAAGTTTTCAAGAAGACGTTGGAGAACCATTTGTCTGAAATTGTGTAGGGTCTCCTGTTTGAGCAAGGGGTTGGACTAGAAGACCTCCAAGGTCCCCTTCCAACTCTGCTATTCTATGACTACAGGGAGAACAATTCATCAGTGGAAGAACTTCCCTCCAGAACTTGTGAGAGCTCCATCGCTGGAGTTTTTTTTAAAGAAGAGATTGGAGAACCACTACCCGGAGGAGAGCCTTCTCGGTGGCTGCTCCGACCCTATGGAATGAACTCCCTGTGGAGATTCGTACCCTCACCACCCTTCAGACCTTAAAACCTGGCTGTCCCGACAGGCCTGGGGCTAAAGACTTCAACCCCACCCGAATAGTACGACTGTTGTTTTTTAACGATGTATTGTCTTTATGTGTATAACTTGTTTTGTCCTTCCCTCCCCCTGAATTGTGAGCCGCCCTGAGTCCCCCCAGGGAAAAGGGCGGCATACAAATAAAGTTAAAATCAAATCAAAAAAATCAAATCAAATTTGTCTAAAACGGGATAGGGTTTCTTGCTCCAGTAGGAGGTTGGACTAGAAGACCTCCAAGGTCCCTTCCAACTCTTGTTACTCTGTTTTTCTGCTCTGTGATCCTTTTGCCTCTTGTTCTTCCCTTTCAGACACCTCTCCTGCTATGTCTTCCCCTGAAATCGCCTCCCTGTCATGGGGACGGATGATGGTGAAAGGCTGCCCCACAACTTATAAAGATTGTAAAGTATGGCCCGGTGGCAGCCGAACGTGGGACTGGAGAGAAACGGGCACGGAAGTAAGTATCTTGGAGGAATTCCTTCGGTGGCCTCCTATGGCATCAGGCATTTTTATGCCCCAGGGAGAATCCCAGTTTATCCAGCCAAAAGAAGCAAGAATTAGGAATGGTTCCTCTTCGTCTCAGATCCTGGATGTCTCCTGCTGTCAAACAGGCTAGAAAATCGGGCCTCAATCCCGTTGATTCCTGTACCTGCTTCCCAAATCTGGGGAAATTGCCCAAAATGAAATAAAAATGAATTTTTCTTTGGATAACAATACACAAACTTATCATCCATGGCAACAGGGACAACTCTATAACTGAGTTATAGACATGTACAAAGATAGTCCTTGACTTATATCATGTATGTATTTATGTATGTATGTATGTATATAATAGTTTTTATTAACCATTTTAACCTTTAAAAAAAAATCCAACAAAAAGAGAAAAAACAAGACAAACATAATAATATAAAATAGTTTTACAACCTTCTGTATCGGCATAACATGTTTAGCTTTTGTAGTGGTGTGAGAACTACTTATAAATCACTTTTTTTTCTTTCTCAAAGCATTGCAATGGGTCACAGTTAAAGCAGGCTGCAGTATTTAGAGGCGGGCGGGAAAAAAAATTTCCCTGCTTATTGCTCAGACATATATTACTTATTTATCAATTGTTATTTCACCCCATCATCATCTTTGTTTAACGAACCCCAGAATCCCTTGCAGAGTGGAGTCTGGGCAACTGAATGGAGCTAGCAGAGAATTTACTGGCCGGACGCTCATCCTGTCGCCAGTGTGGAGTTTTGTTCAGCAGATCTATTCTCATTGTGTCCACAGAGAGAGAGAAATATCTGCCTCTACCTAGGATTGAACTCACAGGCTCCTGATTGTGAGGCGAGAGATCTACCTCTAGGCCACCGCACCACTCAAAATTGTCATTTCACCCTATGCCAGTTAGAAAAAAATTAAATTGCTGCACAGTGACTTTGGGTTTTTTTAAAAAACGGGGATCTAATCCCACGGATTATGGCTTCAATCTTGACATGTTTTTGACCCTCCATACATCTGTGACTCTCTCTTCATTAGAAAACTACACAAATTCTTTTAGGCTGTGGAGTGATTTTAATGAACTTTTTAATAATTGGTTTTTAATTAGTACCGGTAAATCCTCGCCTTTGTAAATTTCATTTAAAAAAATTTTTTAAAGGCTATTTTCACGTTATTTTATTTGCACACATCCCACAGTCCCTCTGGTGGGGGAGATGGGTGATTTCAGATGTTGATAAAGTAAAATTAATAAATAAAAGCTTGTTAAAAATAGACACCCGCCCCCACGCCCACCGGGTCTATTGAGAGCAGCTGCACGCTGGGTACAGAGCAGGAAGGCTGCCGTATTTTATTATGCAAATTTACATCCAAATTGTAATGAGAAGGCAGAAGGGAAACAAACAAAACAGGCTAAGAAAAGTCACATCTGCCTCAACAAACTGTGATTTACCAGGTTAATTCGATCAGCAGGAAGCCGGCCCAGAAAAACACAAGAGGGTCAAGGAATCAGATCATACAAAAGGCTTGGGAAATGGGGTTAGGTAGAAAAAGTTACCTGCTCTGTGTGTGTGTGTGTGTGTGTGCGCATGCACCCATCCAGCAATCTGGGTCCTCATTTTACCGACCATGGAAGGATTGAACTGCTAACAGTCAGCAGAATTAGCCTGCAATACTGCTTTCTAACCACTGTGCCACCATGGTTTGCTCCTTCCTTCCTTCCTTCCTTCCTTCCTCCCTCCCTCCCTCCCTCCCTCCTTCTTTTCTTTCCTTTTTTCTCCCTCCCTCCTTGGTTTACAATGTCAGCCTTTTGTCCCCCAACCATCTGAGTCCTCATTTTACCGACCTCGGAAGGGTGGAAGGCTGAGTCAACCTTGAACCGGTCAGGATCGAACTGCTGGCAGTGGGCAGAGTTCGCCTGCAATACCGCATTCTAACCACCAGAAGGATCTACGGCAACTCGCCGCAGCCAACTCATCACAGGACCACTCCCCATGGGGCAAGAGTTACATTCATATCGAAGAAACGGTGGAAGAGAATCGTTAAAAGGATGCGCAAGGAAGGACAGAATGAAATGGGAATGACAAAAAGAAGGAAAAAAAAGAACTTAAATTGTTTTAAATGTTTAAATTGAATTGTTCAATTGTCCCACAGTGAGTTGCCCCGTGGTCAGTTGTTCCATGGTGAGTGGACCATGGAAAGTTGTCCTATTCTGCCACAAGAAGGAAGGGAGAGGAAAGGAAAGGAAGAGGGGAGGAAGGAAGGAGGAGGAAAGAGGAAGAAAGGGAAGGGGGAGAGGAAAGTAAAGGAAGGGAAGGAGGGAGGAAGTGGGAGGGAAGAAGGAAAGAGGGAGAAAGGGAAGGGGGAAAGGAATGGAGGGGAAGGGGGGAGGTAGAAGGAGAAAAGGGAGAAAGGGAAGGGGGAAAGGAGGGGAAGGGAAGAAGAGGTAGAAGGAGAAAAGGGAGAAAGGGAAGGGGGAAAGAAAAGGGAAAGGAAGGAGAAAAGAAAGAAAGGGAACAGGGAAAAGAAGGGAGGGAGGGGGAGGGAAGGAGGGAACGGAGAAAAGGAAAAGAAGGGAAAGGAAAAGGGAGGGAAGGAGGAGGAGAAGAGGAAAAGGGGAGAAAGGGAAGGGGAAAGAAATGAGGGAAGGGGAAAAGAAAAGGGAGGGAAGGAGGAAAGAGGGAGAAGGAGGAAAGAAAATGGGAGGAGAAAGAAAGGAAAGGGAGGGAGGGGAAAAGAAGTTGGAAAGGAAGGAAAGAAAAAAGGGAGGGAGGAAAAAAGGAAGGAAAGGGAGGGAAAAAGGGAAGTGGAAGGGAAGAAAAAAGGGAGGGAGGAAAAAAGGAAGGGAAGGAGGGAGAGTGGGAGAGAAGGAGAAAGGGAAAGGAAAAGAAGGGAGGGGGGAGAAAGGAAGGGGGAAAGAAATGAGGGCAGGGGAAAGGAAAAGAAAGGAGGGAAGAGGGAGAAGGGGGAAAGAAAATGGAAGGGGAAAGGAAAGGGAGGGAGGAAAAAAGGAAGGAAAGGGAGGGAAATAAAAGGAAAGGAAACCAGGATGGGTAGCATCTGCCACAGAAGAAAGAAACATGCAGTTTAACGCCAGTCCTTGAACCCAGTCCAATCTCAACCAGGCTCCCCGCCTCCGATTCGGGTGAAATGCGTAGGAATTTGGGGCCCCGTCCAAAGCATCCCCCACTAACTTCCCTCTCCCCCAACACAGCACGTGCCTGGGGTTCAGCCCGCCGACGTGAAGGAAGTCCTGGAAAAGGGCGTCAAGACGTTAGTGATCGGTCGCGGCATGAGCGAGGCCCTCCAGGTAGGTTTCCTCCGCTGAGCGGAGCAGTGGTGGGTTCCTGCCGGTTTAACAACCGGCTCGGGGATTGCGTGTTTTGCCCGTACGCAGTTGTACCAAAACTTACCTTCCAGGTTACTCCTTGGGGAGTAACATGGCTGAGGCGCGCAAATCCACTCTGCCGCTCTAATCAGCGGAGAGGATATAGGTACTGTATTTTTCAGAGTATAAGACGCACCAAGATATTGAAAAGGTGATTTAAAAAAAAGTTTAAAACTTTTTTTTTTAAAGGGGGGTCGGTTGCATGTGGTCGCGCAGGGGATCTGGGCGCATTGCATTATCGGTGTGGCGCCTGCGCATGAGCGATTTCGGCACGCGAGGACAAAAAGGTTAGCCATCACCAGAATAGGGAACGGAGCGGAATAAAGAGTTGGAAGGCGCCTTGGAGGCAACTAGGATAGGGATAGAATAAGGAATAGAATAATGGAAATAGAATAGAATAAAATAGAACAGAATAAAACCGGGATGGCGAGCCTATTGGCACGCATTCCACAGGTAGCACACAGAGCCATTTGCCAGGGCACAAGAGGCGTGTGGCACGACAAAACTGCGCTCGTCAAAATAGCGGAGATAAAATCGCGTCACTAAAGCCGCGACGTCATCACCGCTGCGACAACAGCGCGGCGACAGAAGGGCGCTTTAAAACAGCGCGGCGGCAGAAAGCGGATTTAAATTAAGGTAAGGGTTAGGATTAGGTTTAGGGGTTTGTTTTAGGGTTAGGTTAGGGTTAGGTTTAGGATGCTGAGGGCTTGGGAATGCGCGGATTTGCCCTCTGCGATTATGTCATCGCGGTAGGGTCGCGTTTTTCCTTAGCGCTTCGAATGGCGCGAATTAGTCTTCGCGCTTATGTCTCCACGGATAAGGGCTTCGCGGATTTGTGGTGGAACCCGAAAGGCGTTGCCCTGTCAGCTGGCCAGCATACATGCACGTGCTGGGCCAGCTGATTTCAGCCTTTTTTTGAGGCCATTTTTCACCCTCCCCAGGCTCCAGAGGCTTTATAGGAGCCTGGGGAGGGCGAAAACAGCCTCCCCCGCCCGCCCCGGAGCTTACCTGAAGCCTCCGGAGTGCAAAAAAACGCCCCTACGGGCAAACCGGAAGTTCGGGAACGGACTTCCGATTTGCTTGTAGGAGCCTTGAGGGCCCTTCAGGAGGCTTCGCTGAAGGCTGTGTGGGGCTACAAACGGCCCTATGGATAAACCAGAAGTCCGGTTTGCTTGTAGGGCTGTTTTTCAGCCTCCAGAGGCTCCAGGGAAGCCGCCTGAAGGCCCCGCAAGGCTCCGGAGGGCTAAAACCGGCCCTACAAACAAACCGGAAGTCAGTTCCTGAGCTTCCGGTTTGCCTGTAGGACCAGTTTTTGCACTCCGGAGGCTTCAGGGAAGCTCCTGAAGCCTCCAGAGAGCCTCGGGTGGCGGAGGGGGGGGGGAGGCTGTTTTTGCCCTCCTCAGGTTCCTATAAAGCCTCTGGAACCTGGGGAGGGTGAAAAAAGTATGCAAAAAACGGGGGGGAGCACTGGTCATGCACGCATACGTGCTGGAGGTGGCTTATTGCATTATGGGTGTGGCACACCCGTACATGACTCCTCCTGCGCTCCCCTCCTTTTGCACGTGAGCCAAAAAAGGCTCCCCAACACTGGAATAGAATATAGAAACTGTTCAAAGTTAGTGCAACAGGAAGAAGCTGAGTTCAATGTAGAGATGTTATTAACTTCTTTTTTAAAAAATTTCTTTTGTCTTAATATATTTTAGACTCTGTTTGTCAAAAATCTATACCGTGTACGGGCTCTGGGAAGTCGGGGGGGGGGGAAGGGAGGGGGGATGTTAGGGGGGAGGGGTGATATATAGTATGTGTTAGATTTCAATGTGTTGTGATTGCACATGTATACTGTTGCTCTTTAATTTTACTGAAAAAATAGGATAAGCTGTATATATTGACATGACAATTGTGAATGTTGGTTTTGTTTTTAATATGTTGTCTTTGTCTCGTTTCCCCCTTTCCATTGTCTTTTGTGAGCCCCCCGAGTCCTCCGGGAGTGGGCGGCATACAAGATAGATGATAGATAGATGATAGATAGATAGATAGATAGATAGATAGATAGATAGATAGATAGATAGATATAGTAGGAGTACACCAAAGGGAGGAGTAGCGGGATAGAAGAAAGAGGGGTAGAGAGGGTGGGAGAGAGGATTGGAGGGAGGGTGAGAGGGAAGGGAGGGAGTGGATTGGGAGAGAGGAGTGGTAGAGGGGGAGGGGAAGTAGGGTAGAGGGGAATGATGGAGGGAAGATGGAAAGTTGGAGGGGGGGCGAAAGAAAGAGGTGTATGGAGGGTCGAAGAGGTATATTGGGTTTCTATTTTGGGGGGTATTGTTGACAAGAGGAATTGCTGTGTTTATTGTTTAATGTTGTATGGCCCCGGTTATGCACAGTATATATGTGACTGTATGAAAATGAAAAATGGAAAATAAAAACACATTTTACAACAATATAGAACAGAACAGGATTTCATTGATTTTTTTCTCCCACCCAAGGTGCCGCCAGCCACAGTGGAGTACTTGAAGAGGCAGGGGATCGACGTGATGGTCTTGCAAACGGAGATGGCTGTGAAGGAATACAACACCTTGGCTTCCCAGGGGGTCCGAGTGGGCGGGGTCTTCCATTCTACCTGCTGAAGGCCTGAAGACAGACCCTTTTCTCTCTCTTCCACCTGCTCCTTGGGGGAAATCCAAAGGAACATTTCCCCCACCCCCATCCCTGCTGTGCCAACTTCCCACCCAGGAATAAAACCATTTGCAAAAATAAAAGGCTCACCCAATTTTTATCGGCGCCTGTTCAGGTGCGTCAAGGGAAACAACAAGGGAAGGGGTCAGCCTTGCCAGGTAGCTGATATAAGAGCCGAGGTGGCGCAGTTGTTAAATGCAGCACTGCAGGCTACTTCAGCTGACTGCAGTTCAGCAGTTTGGCTGTTCAAATCCCACCAGGCTCAAGGTTGACTCAATCTTCCATCCTTCCGAGGTGGGTGAAATGAGGACCCAGATTGTGGGGGCGATATGCTGACTCTGTAAACCGCTTAGAGAGGGCTGAAAGCCCTATGAAGCGGTATATAAGTCTAACTGCTATTGCTATTGCTGAATTGGGTTGTGTCCAGAGGAGGGAGAGAGACAGAGAGAGAAACAGAAAGGCAGACAGAGCAAAAGATAGAGACAGAGAAAGACAAGACAGAGAGAAACAGAGAGAAAAACAGACAGACAGAAACAGAGAGAGACAGACAGACGAGATGCAGAGAGACGGAGAGAAACAGAGAAAGAGACAGACGCAGACAGACAAACAGAAAGAAACAGACAGAAACAGAAAGAGGCAAAGAAACAGAGGCAGAAACAGATAGAAAAACAGACAGACCGAAACAGAGACAGACCGACAGACAGAAACAGACGCAGAGAGACAGAAACAGACACAGAGAAACACAGAGAAAGACACACAGACAAACAAAGAGAAACAGAGGCAGAAACAGAAAAAGAGAAACAGACAGAAAGAGAAGAGAGACAGATGGAGAGAGAGACAGACAGAGGGAAAAAAGAAGATACTAGAGAGGTAGAAATATTGAGGTTATTTTCAGCCAGAGGAAACGGTGGCTGGGGGGGTGGGGGGGATGACAGTGGCGCAATTGTTCCAAGTAATTCCATAGGTAACTGGAGACCTCCGACTTAATCATTCCCAGAGAGTGAAATAAAACAATCAAAACCGAATTTACGGGATGCCTTCGGGTTTCGCTTTCAGGAGGAATGAAGAGAAACAGATGTTACGTTCTGTGATTCCCATGCGCAAGTTTTTTTTACAAGTGGTCTAGTAGGGATGTCGGTTGGTCAGAGCTGTCCGGCTGCAGGACACACAATCGGCTGAGCCGCAGGAAGCTTTCGGCTCTGGAGAATCCAAGGGGAGAATCTGATTTCTCCCTTTAGAAGCAGAGAATCTGCCCAGGCAGAGCTATGGCCTCTATACTATAAATATTCGAAATCAATGTCCCTTCACTCTAATGTTCCTGTTTTCCTTCCTTTCATGTCTCCCACTATCCTTCTTTCCCTCCCTACATCCTTCCCGTTTTCCTTCCTGTCTTCATTTCATCCCTCCGTTTCCCTTTCACTATCCTTCCTTCTTTCCCTCTATCCTTCCGATTGTCCTTCCCGTCTTTACTTCCTATCCTTACATCTCCCTTTCACTATCCTTCCTGTTTTCCTTCTTTTTCTCCCTCCCTTCTCATCACCCTTCCTTCACTCTAATATCCCCATTTTCCTTCCTTTCATCCATTCCTTCCCTCCCTCCATCCTTCCCATTTTCCTTCTTTTCTTTCCTTGCATCCCTTGGTCTTACTTTTGCTATCTTCCCTCCCTCCTTACTTCTCTCCTTCCAATTTTCCTTCCTATCTTTTCTTCCTTCTATCCCTGTCTCCCTTTTCACTCCTTCTTTCCTTTGTTTTCCTTCCTTTTTCCTCCTTCCCTCCCTTCTCATCATCCTTCCTTCATTTCTTCCTTCCCTTCCCATCCATCCATCCACCTATCCAAATTAACAAAAAACTTCAGAGTTCACTCAAGAAATACTACTTACACCAAGGGGTGAAATCCAGCAAGTTCTGGAGAACCGGTAGTGGAAATTTTGAGTATTCCGGAGAAATGGTAGCAGAAATTTTGAGTAGTTCAGAGAACCGGCAAGTGCCATCTCTGGCTGGCCACGCCCCCATCTATTCTCTGCCTCCCGAGTCCCAGCTGATCGGGAGGAAATGGGGATTTTGCAGTATCCTTTCCCTGGAGTGGGTTGGGAATGGAGATTTTGCAGTAACCTTCCCCTGCCACGCCCACCAGGCCACGCCCACAGAACCGGTAGTTAAAAAAAAAAGAATTTCACCACTGCTTAGAGCATACAGTAATATCACCAGGGGAGGCACACATTTATTTATTTTAATAAACGTCGAAAAATATTAAATTATGGGCTTCCAAATTCTTTGCATAAAAACCAGGGAGAAGTTTCTGTCTCAAGAGAATCACACGTCTCTTCCCGTTTATTCCACTGGCCCCACATAACTGCCCCCCAAGAGGAAATGTACATTCTGCGATCAGCCTATTCCAGGGGTCTCCAACCTTGGCAACTTTTAAGACTTGCGGACTTCAACTCCCAGAGTTCCTCAGCCAGCTTTGCTTCTGGGAGTTCAAGTCCACAAGTCTTAAAAGTTGCCGAGGTTGGAGACCCTTGATCTTTCTCAACACGGCACCTGTCATCTTGACATCAAGACCCCCTCCTCTCTCAAAAGATTGAAATTGAGGAACCCCGATACCGGGTTTGATGATTTTTGTCCCTCATTTCACCGTCATGTTTTTAAAAAAGCCGCTAAAAGAAACGCTCTCTGACATCCTACCTGTTTCCCCCCCAAAATAAGACCCTGTCTTATATTTTTTGCCACCAAAAAAAAAGGCACTAGGTCCTTGATGGCAAACCTGTGGCATGCGGAGCCCTCTCTACGGACACCCTCACCCCAGCTCAGCTCCACAGTGCATGCGCACGTGCCTCCCCCTGGCCAGCTGATTTTCGGGTCTCTGCTGCGCAAGCGTGGACGTGCGTGGGAGATGCATGAGGGGGGGTGCGGCACGCTTTCCTTGCACCCCGTTTTTGGTCCCAGAAGGCTGCAGGCCCAAAACGGGACACCGGGTATGTGCATACATCTACGGGAGGCAGAGGAGCACAGGTGGGTTGTGCGCACATCAGGGGTGGGTTTCTCCCAGTTCTAACCTCTTCTCTAGAAGAGGTTCCACAAATCTACCGTGCCGTGTAGAACCGGTTCCAGCTCCCTCCCCCCCGCCCGTCTGCATATCATCAAGATGAAGGCGAGAGGAGGAATTCTGGGAGTTGAAGTCCACAAGTCTTAAAGTTGTCAAGTTTGAACACCCCTAAGGGTTTTTTTTTCCTAAAGGGTTAGGGGTGCAAGGGTCTTGTAACTTGACAACTTTAAGACTTACACACTTCAATGCCAGAGTTTCTGAACCAACATGACTGGAGGAAGAATTCTGGGAGTTGAAGTCCACAAGTCTTAAAGCTGTCAAGTTTGAACACACCTGGGTTTTTTTTTTCTAAAGGGTTAGGGGCGCAAGGGTCTTGTAACTTGACAGCTTTAAGACTTGCGTGCTTCAATTGCCAGAATTTCTGAGCCAACATTTTGGTTGCTAAGCAAGAGCATTGTTGTGAGTTTCACCACGTTTTACATTGGCCACGCCCACCCAGTCACATGACTGCCAAGCCACTCCCACCTGGTCACATTGCCGGCAGGCCACTCCCACAAAGCAGGCCACAGCTACAGAAGATGTTCTAAAAAATTTTAAACCCACCACTGGCGCACATGGACAGGCGGGGGTACACACGAGGGTGTTGTACGCACATTGCATTCGCATGCTGTCGTGCGCCCTTTCGGCACGCCACAACAAAAAGGTAAGCCATCACTACACTAGGTCTGATTTTCAGGGTGTGTTATGTCGGCCACTGACTTTCTGAGTAGGTCGTAGGTTTCGGGGAAACGCGGTAAAAGTTGAAAGAAAGGGCAAAGCCGAGTGACCGAGAGCCAGATGTTTTTCCCCAATCAGACGCCTCCTCCAGATGTGTTGGAAATGCCCAACTGCAGAACTCTTGGCTGGGCAAGCTGGACCAAACCATTTTGCATTTCAGGAGGCCGCCAAGAGACGGATTGTAGCAAAAGTGGTGAGTGGCGACTTCTTTGACCGCTTCCCTTTCAAGCGGTTCCGTAAGCGGAGAAGGGAGCAGAGTTTTTAACTTGGGAGGACCACAGGTCCTGTCTCCCACCAGAGGTCCACTCTGATGGACTTTACGGAAGTTCCATCAACTTCTGAAATCTCTCTTCCCCCACACACACCCCCAAAAAAGGGGGGGAAACGATTTTGCAACGACAGCTTTCACCGCCTGGCAGGCTTGGGCATAATATAAACTTTGACCGGTTTGCCAAACAGGAGAGTCCCTTCGATGCTGCCCTCGGATGGGGGAAGAAGATCCGGGCTGTCCCCCCAGGTGGATCGCGAGAGGCCCACGGAGGCTTTGGTTCTGTCCGAACTGTAGGCCAGTAGAAGCCGGAGTTCGATTTGACAAGGTTCTGGAGCAAAGGAAGAGTGGGGGAAAAGGGGGGGGGGAGAGGAAAGGAAATTTCAAATCTGCCAGGTTTCAAAAAGCAACTAACATACAGGTAAGTCCTCGACTTACAACCATTCATATAGTGACCGTTCACTGAAAGTTGTATCACTGAAAAAGGTTAAAGGTTCCCCTCGCACATATGTGCTAGCCGTTCCCGACTCTAGGGGGCAGTGTTCATGTCTGTTTGAAAGCCAAAGAGGCAGCGCTGTCCGAAGACGTCTCCGTGGTCCTGTGGCCGGCATGACTCAATGCCGAAGGCGCACGGAACGCTGTACCCTTCCCACCAAAGGTGGTTCCTATTTTTCTACTTGCATTTTTTACCTGCTTTCGATCTGCTAGGTTGGCAGAAGCTGGGAGAAGTCACGGGAGCTCACTTCATTATGTGGAGCTAGAGATATATGTATGTATGTATGTATGTATGCATGCATGCATGTATGTATGTTGTGGCCCAGCAGGAGCCGTTGGAGCTGCCACCAGACTCCGACAGCGAGGGGCCTTATGAGTCGGCTCTGGAGGATATGGAGGACCCTGGATAGGGTTCCGACTCCGAGCAGGGCGCAGAGAGGCTGGTTGGCCACCAGGAGGAGCCTGAGCCTTGGACCAGTGGGGAGGAGACAAGGGAGTGTGATCTGGATGTCATGCATTGGAGGTGGGGAGGAGCCAAGGGAGTTGTTCCTGGATGCCCGGCACCAAAGAGCTAATAGGCGTAAGGAACAGTTGTGCAGTTACAGGAGATAATTGCACTCAGCTGGTGGTAATTAGGCTCCTCTCAAGACTATAAAAGGAATGATTGTGCACACACACACCTTTGCAGGAGTCAACGTATTCACTAAAGTTGGAGAACTTTCGGGGCTAGCTTGGCAGGCTGGCTTGCTGCCAAGGTTAGTCTGTGCTGGATTGCTGCCAAGGTTAGTCTGTGCTGGCTTGCTGCCAAGGTCCTGCCTGTGTGTTAATAAATCCTTGCAGTATCTTTGTCTCCGCGTGCTTTGGTGTAGGACGAGGGGGGTCAGAACGTGTGTGTGTGTGTGTGTGTGTATGTGTGTGTGTTGTACATCAATAGCAATAGCACTTAGACTTATATACAGGTAGTCCTCAACTTACTACAGTTCACTTAGGGATTCGAACCGCCGAACTGCGGACCTTTCTGATCGACAAGCTCAGGGTCTTAGTCACTGAGCCATCGCATCCCACCGCCTTGCAAGATCCTTTTGCACACGTTGCAGCATCCCCGTGGGTCAGGTGATCGAAATCCAGAGGCCTGGCAACTGGCATGTACCTAAAACAGTTGCAGTGCCCCAGGGCCACGTGATCACCTTTTGTAACCACCTGGCTAGTGAAATCTACGAGGAAGCCAGGTTCACTTAACAACCGTGTTATTAACTTAACAGGTCAGGGGATTCGTTCAACAACCACGGTCAAGAAAGGTTGTAAAATGGGGCAAAACTGCCTTGATAAATTTCTCACTTAACGACATAAATTTTCTGGCTCAACTGTGGTCGTAAGCTGAGGACTACCGGCTACGTACATAAACAATTCTTTTGAACCCTGAGAAATGACCCCGACGAAATCTACGTTACATAGAATTTTCCCAGGGGATCAACAGAAGCACTAAAGCAAAGTCTTCCCTACCTGTCCAGGCAGTATGTGAGAGATAAACCTGAGTAATTAATCGGTGTCTTCCGGGACCAGGGTTTCTAAAATCTGCCGGTTTCGGGTGGATCACCTGGGACTGACCATCAGGATACATGATCTGGAAGAAAAGAGAGACTCAAAGTGATTGTCTCTTCTCAATCCTCAACCCTTTAATCATCAATGAAGCAACGCATTCAAATTTCGCAGCTATTAAGATTGTTGGCCGAGCAGGGGCAAAAACAGCCGGGGAAATGATTGAAGCCTGGGAAACGGGTCCCTTGTCAGTCAACAGGAGTGCTGATTTACTACCAGCTTATCAGATACTCGGGAGCCAAAGACTTGGCAGCAGAAGGAAACAACAGCCAATGACGGAATTCAATGGGCCATCAACACCCCAATTAAACAACTAAAAAGACACACACAACCAGGCACCAAATAAATACCACACATAGAATAGTTCAAAGCACACATTCTGGTGAAAGGGAAATTTCCTGAGGATGGGCTCCAGCACGAATCCAAAAACTCGGACAGCTAAAACTCTGATCCCCGTGACCGACCCAGATTGGATCCTGCAATGAAGCAATTCCTGCTTGTCCCACATCGCTCTGACATATATTTTTTCCAGCTCAGCCATTCTATTTTGACACCCACTTTATGAAGAACTAGCTGATAATCCGCCGTTGCTTGGGCATTTATAGATGTCAAAGCATTTGTCTGACAGGGAGCCATTGAGAGGGGGGTTTTCTTTCCTACTCCCATGCCCATCATCCCTGCCCTCTCCCTTTCCCCTCCCATGCGCTCCTCTTTCCCGCCCCGTCTACGATCCTGGCACTTTGCCCCAAATCCATCAGGCGCTTCTCCATTGGTCCACTGGAGGGCGAACGTGACAGCTGGCTTTCTAGAGGAAGCTGCAAAGGAACTGACATCACAAACAATGGTTGCTCTAGGACGCCGCACTCGCTATCCTTAACGGGCCAGGCGTTCCAGAGTTAGGCTGGAACACAGACACACACATAAACCCCAGGGGTGTCTTACGCCCCACCCCACCCCCCTTCTCTCTCCCATGACATCACGAACAATTGCCACTCTAGGACACCGCACTTGCTCTCCTTAACGGGCCAGGCGTTCCAGAATTATGCTGGAACACAGACACACACACAAACCCCAGGGGTGCCTTACACCCCACCCATCCCTTTACTATTTGTTTCCAGAGAGAATGTCATCTGTGTACCAAGTTCGGTTGAAATTGCTTGAGGCGCTCCAGAGTTATGCTGGAACATACATACATATACAATAATAAATAATATATAATAAATGATAAAAGATACAGATTTTTTTAAAAGCCCATGCAACCTCATTACAATAGTCTTTGCTGGCTGTGGAATTCTGGGAGTTGAAGTTCACACACCTTCAAGGGGCCAAGGCAGTGATGGGATTCAAATTTACCAACCGGTTCTCTGCCCTAATGACCAGCTGGGTAGGTGGGGCTCGGTGGTCATGTGACCATGTGGGCATGGCCAACTCAATGCCACTCATGTCAATGGGCGCTTTGCCTTAGCTGTTCCAATGTAATCAGGGTTAACCGGAGAGGCATCTTCTGTAAGCAGGGCAATAAAGATTAGGCTAGAAACAACACCAGAATGTTTCCTTCCTGCCTTCCTTACAGGATTAGCCCTGCAAAGTGGGGAAAAACAAAATGAGATTTCTTCCAACAACCGGTTCTCTGAACTGCTTAGAAAGTTAGCAACCGGTTCTCCCGAATAGGTGCGAACCGGCTGAATCCCACCACTGGGCCGAGGTGGAGAAACACCTGTGTGCACCCCAAAGGCAGTTGGCCGACCGTGAATTGAAGACAAAAAGGTGGGAAAATTTGAGTCCTTGTTCTAACCCAGCAGGGTGGCCTTCGCGGCTCAATTCTCCTCACCTGAACCTTCACCGTGCTGTGTGGATCTTGCACGTGTTCCAGAGTGGCGTCCACATCCAGAGCGACGACTAAGCCGGACGTGAAGCGCAAGGGATTGTCCGACTCTCCCGTGGGTTCAATAATGGTGGCAGTTGCTCGGTGGATCTGGGGCAAGAAATGGGGCAAATCAACCTACGCTTCTTGAGACAAAGCAACCCCTTGCAAATCCCTTTTCCAATCCCCGACATGACCCCGCACAGGTCGTCCTCAACTTTTCGACCATTCGTTTAGTGACTGTTCAGAGTTACAACGGCACTGGAAAAATAGGAACCGAGGACCGTTTCCCACACTTATGACCTGCAAGCATTCCCACGATCCTTTAATCAAAATTTTGGTGCTTGGCAACTGACTCGTATTTATGGTGGCCAGTGTCCCAGATCCACCTTTTGTGACCTTCTGACAAGGAAAGTCAATGGGGAAGCTTACTTCACAACTGCACGGATCCGCTTTACAACGGTGGCAAGAAAGGGCGTAAAATGGGACAGCATTTACTTCATCACTGCCTCGCTTAGCAACAGACACCTGGAGCTCAATTGTCGTGGCTGAGTCGAGGACAGCTCCACCCCTGTTAGCCTTTTGCAAAACTTAAAAAAAACCTGGGTGTGTTCTTGAGCCCGGGATGCTAAATGCACCTGGGGACCAGTTTCCTGGCCATATTGTTAACAGGTTTCACTTATTTTGGCCATGTCACGCGGGGGAATTCACTGGAGAAAGCAATTATGTGGGGAAGAGTTAGTGGTAAAAGAAAACCAGGCTGCCCAAGAACATGATGGCATCAAAGCTGACACCATCTTTTTTCTGTGCTCTTAATGCTTTCTATTTCTGTTATTGTTCAAAAATATCTTTTAACAATTTAATTGTAGGATGTGTTCTGAATTGAAAGCCACCCATTTACTGAGATGGGCAGCTATAGAAATTGAATGAATGAATATATTTATGTATGTATGTATGCATGTATGTATGAATGAATGAATGAATGAATGCATGCATGAATGAATGAATGTATGAATGAATATATTTATGAATGAATGAATATATTTATGAATGAATGAATGTATTTATGAATGAATGAATATATTTTTGGATGAATGAATGAATTTATGAATGGATGTGTTTATGAATGAGTGAATTTATGAATGAATGTGTTTATGAATGAATGAATGAATCTCACCTTCTCTGGCAATGGAAGGCGAAGGAAATTGCTCTGTCTCAGAGTCACCCGGAGGATCTTGACTACCTCCGAAGGCTTGGAGGTGACCAACCTGGGCATCAGGTCAAGAAGCTTATCCACAAAGCTGCCTTGCATGTGAGGCAGCTCAGAAATAAAACACCTGTGAAAGGATGAGAGAACAGAGAAGTTGAGGCATGGCAACACAGAGGCACAAGAAAATGTCTATTAACAACGGCTTTTAAAAATATATATATATTAAAACAACCCGGAAATATACAGTCAAGAATAGAAAACGATTGTTAAAAATAATGAATGAATGAATGAATGAATGAATGAATGAATGAATGAATGAATACATGTATGACTAACAGTGTTGTGGCCTGCCAGTGGCCAGCGGAGCTGGCAGCAGATTCGGACAGTGAGGAGGTTGGGGAGGAAGATGGGCCAGTCCTGGAGTCTGGGGAAGGCTCTGATGAGGGCTCTGTGTCGGAGGCAGAGAGGGGGCCAGGGCCGTCTGACAGTTATCAGCTGCCTTCAGAGTCAGACATCAGTGAGGCAGAAGAACAGCTGGAGCCTGTTCCCAGTATGCGCATGCGCAGAGTTGCCAGGCGAAGAGAACAGCTAAAGAACAGGGGTCGACTTGGGAGTAAGGCCACAGGTGGACGGTGAATGGCCCCTCCCAGATGGAATAAAGAGGAGCAAAGGGGAGTGGAGTTTGCAGGAAACCATTAGTTCAATTCATTTGGGTGAAGATCTGTTCCTGACTTCTTGCCAAAAATTGTCTGCTACAGCGTGGCGTTTGGAAGATATTGGCCTGGCAGCTCTCCAAGCCTGATAAAAGTCTCTAGTTTGTGAAATCTCATGAAAGATTGTTGGCCGGGAATTTTCTGGAGAGGAATTCCCTTTAACCTAAATAAAAGGGGTTTTATTGGGACGAGGAGTTTGGCTTTGTGCTTTTGGGAAGCCTAAGTCAGAACAAAAAGGAACATGAGAAGAAAATCAAGAATAAGATCAAATTATTTATAACTAATAACTAATAACTAATTATTACCTTTCTGAGAGTAGGGTTACGTCTATGTGTCTGTGTCTGTGTGTTAACAAATGCTTGTGTCAACTCTGACAACTTGTGGATGCAAAAGAGATGGAAAACTAAGACAAGGGCAAGCTTATGACAAAGAGGCAAGCACCTGGTTTGCACCTGAGCAATATCTAACCAGACAATACACACCTTTGAAAACAGTCCACTTCCTGCAAAAATTTCTCGCATATCCCGAGCGGTTCCACCCTGTGAAAAAAGATACAAAGTCCATTTTAGGCATCTTGATTGTGGCCGGTTACAAGTCACTTCCGGACCAAGAAATCAGACAGATTATTCTACAGGAAAGCGGGAATGGAAGTGATACAAAACTAATTTCCATTCCAATTCTTATTTAACCCTCAATTGAAGAGCATTCGGAGACTACAGCTGGTCCAGAATGCAGCTGCGCGAGTGATTGTGGGTGCACCTCGGTACACCCACGTTACACCTATCCTCCGCGAGCTGCACTGGCTGCCTATTGGTCTCCGGATACGCTTCAAGGTGCTAGTCGTCACTTATAAAGCCCTTCATGGTATTGGACCTGGGTACTTGAGAGACCGCCTTTTGCCAATTACCTCCCATAGACCCATTAGATCCCACAGATTAGGCCTCCTCCGAATTCCATCCGCCGGCCAATGCCGATTGTCGACCACCCGGAGGAGAGCCTTCTCTGTGGCTGCTCCGGCCCTCTGGAACAATCTCCCCGTGGAGATCCGGAGCCTCACCACCCTTGAGGCTTTCCGCAAAGCCGTCAAGACCTGGCTGTTCCGACAGGCCTGGGGCTGATGAGTTCCCATCCCCACTCGAATTGTGTGGCTGTTGACTGTTTTTAAATTGTTTCTGTATTTTGTTTGTTGCCTTTTGCTTTTTTTCTGTATTATTCCCTGAGTCCCTCCAGGAATAGGGCGGCATACAAGTGTAATAAACCTTGAACCTTGAACTGTGGGATTCCGTTAAGGATGGCAAGTGGGATGGCCGGAGTCGTGGCACGACAAAACCGCGGTCCACTAAAGCGCGCCCGATTAAAGCGCGTCGCTGACGTCATCAGCAGCGCGACAATACCGACCGCGGAGAAAAAAGGGCGCTTTAAAAAGCGCTTTGAAAGCAAGCCGATTCACGTTAAGGTAAGGGTTAGGTTTAGGGTTAGGGTTAGGTTAAGGGTTAGGGTTAGGGTTAGGGTTAGGTTTAGGGTTAGGTTAAGGGTTAGCGTTAGGTTTAGCGTTAGGTTAAGGGTTAGGTTTAGGGTTAGGTTTAGGTTTCGGGGGGTTAGGTTTCGGTTTAGGGGTTAATTTTAGCTTTAGCGCTCACAGCGTGCTTTTTTTGTCGCGCTGTGATGACGTCAGGTACGCGGTTTCGTCGAGCGCGCTTTAGTCGACCGCGGTTTTGTGGTGGAACCGGCCGGAGTTCCCGTCATCAAGCAAAATGGTTGAACTTTACAACCGCATCACTTAGCGATGGAAATTCCAGTCCCATTTGTCATCGTTAGTCAAGGATTATCTGTAAAACTTCCCTGTTTATGTATTTGGTCACTAAGAATACTAGAATAAGGAAGTTGGAAGGGACCTTGGAGGTCTTCTATCTAGTCCAGGCAGGAAACCCTATACTATTTCAGACAAATGGCTGTCCAATCACCTCTTAAAAATCTCCGGAGTTGGAGAATTTTCTGAAGGCAAGTCGTACCACTGATTAATTGTTCTCATCGTCAGGAAATTTCTCCTAAATTCTAAGCTCTGCTCTGTTCCTATTCTATTCTATTTTATTCTATTCCTGTTCCTATTCCTGCTTCAATTCTAATTCTTATTCTTCATTGGTTGTTGTCCTGCCTTCAACACCAACCTGACAGCACTTAATCAATCGATCCAAAGCTTTCCAAAGTTATCATATTTTTTGAAGTATGAGACGCACCAAGATTTTGAAGAGGCAATTTAAAAAAAAAAAAAAAGCTTTTGCACTCTGCCAAAAATGGCCTGTTTTTTGCAAAAACGGGCCCATTTTTTATCAAAAAAGGGGGGGGGCATGCATAGCCTTTAGGAGGCTTATAGAGTGCTGGGGGGGGGGCAAAAACAAGCAAAAACCAGACCATTTTTCACTCATTTTTGCCCTCCCCAGCCCCCAGGAGCACTCTGCAAGGCTCCTAAAGGCCATTTTTGCAAAGGGGGCGGGGTTTTGGTAGGCCAGAAATGCTGTATTCAGTGTATAAGACACAACAAATTTTCATCCTCTTTTTGGAGGGAAAAAGGTGCGTCTTATACTCTGAAAAATACGGTATATGAGCCAACTGTAGTCAGCCACTGAATTTACTTTCTGCTAATTTCTCTCCCCAGTCATCCTGGCATCCCCAAAAGTCCCAGAAGGCCTCCTTACGTACCCTCTCGTCGTCCGTACAGTGACAATCAGCTGCAGAGCCTTGGCCTGTAGCCTCATGTGGTGAATAATAACCACTTGCCGATGCTCCACATTGCTGTACATGAACTCCATCTTGTACGTTTCTTCCATAATCTAGACGAGAAGGGACTGTTTTTAAAATTCTGACACCTCAAAAAAAAAAGGGGGGGGGCATTCATAGCCTTTAGGAGGCTTATAGAGTGCTCCGGTGGTGGGTTTCAAAAATTGTTCGAACCTACTCTGTGGGTGTGGCCTCCTTTGTGGGAGTGGCTTGCCGCCCATGTGACCGGATGGGAGTGGCTTGCCACCCATGTGACCGGATATGAAGATGCCGACGACATTTGTCAGAACCACCTTAAATTACCACTCACACAGCACTGGCATGCATAAGAATAGGATGTAAACTTGTTTTTTAAAAGGCATCTTTGGTTTGCGTTAAAACAACTTCAACACACGCAATGTTCTGACTGCACCACAAACACAGTAGCCATCCTTACCTTTCACAGAGGCCCTGAGTTTTATAAATAGGAGCATGATAGTGTAGAATAATCATATCCAAGGACCAGTGGTGAGTTTCAAAAGATTTCGGAACCTCTTCTGTAGGTGTGGCCTGCTTTCCGGGTCCATTGGTGGAACCTCTTCTAACCGGTTCGGTAGATTTGACGAACCAGTTCTACCGAATAGGTGCGAACTGGTAGGAACCCACCTCTGGAGTGCTCCCAGGAAGAGGGGGTGGGCAAAAACGAGCAAAAAACAGTCCATTTTTCACTCATTTTTGCCCTCCCCAGCGGCCCCCAGGAGCACTCTACAAGGCTCCTAAAGGCCATGCCTTTAGGGGTGGGTGGGTGGACCACCGAAAGATGGTTTCACCTGGAAAATGGTGTGTTGGCTTAGTTCAACCCACGTGCAACGCAATCAAAGCAACGATCAAGAACCTCTTCTTAACCTCTGTTGCCAACCACCCCAAAGTCACTTTGGGGAGATGGGTGGTATAGAAATTAGATATGGCAAATAGGCAGACCGATGGACGGACGGACGGACAAATAGAGGGAGGTAGGAAGGTAGAAGAGAGAGGGAGGGAGGGAGGGAGTTAGACAGCATTGAAAAAAGTAACTCATGACCAGTCCTCCCATTTATAACCATCCCAGCATACCCACAGTCATCTGATCAATTCCCCTAATGACCGTGGGATTACCTTCACAATGGCAGGGATTCCCTTAAGAACCATGGCAAAAAGAGGTGGTAAAATCGGTCACGACTCACTGAGCAACCGCCTGGCTTAGCAACAGAAATCCCGGTCCCCACCAAAGACTCCGCAGTTCAACTTGGAGCTTACAAATGGGAGTTAGCTCCAAAATTGGAGCTTTAGTTCTCGGGCTTCCTACCACCCCAGAACCAATGATTCCCAGCCAAAAACAGTTCTCTGCTCCCATCCAGTGGCTCCCTGTTCCCACCCCACAAGATAACATTCGTCCTGTGCGAATGTGGAGAGATGCAAAGTCAGGCCCGTTTGTTGGTCTGCCGATTACTACCGGTAGACACTGTTCCCTCTAAGGTGCGCGCCTGCGCGGCCGCGCACCTCGCAAGAAAAGCCCGCGCAGCAGATTCTATCTGCCGCGCAGAGTTTTCTGTAAAGCAAACGTGGGGAAGTTCTTTGCAGGCGGCTAGAACTGGCCGCCTGCAAAGGACCTCCCCAGACTTGTTTTGATGAGCCGCCAGTCCTCTTGCTTCTTCTCCTTCACCAGGAAAGCTCCCGCAGTGGTGCCTCTCCCTCCACGCAGAGCACCTGAGCTGGCCCCCGCGTTATCCCTCCCCCTTCCTCCTCTGCCGTGCTTTTGAGGCCGCAGGAGCTAGTAGGAAAGCGGCGGAGGTGGAGGCGGCGGCAGGGATAACCCAGAGCCCAGCTGAGCTGAGGTGCTCCGAGGGGAGTCAGCTGGGCTCTGGGTTATCCCTGCCGCCGCCTTCACCTCCGCCGCTTTCCTACTAGCTCCCGCGGCCTCAAAAGCACGGCAGAGGAGGAAGGGGGAGGGATAACGCGGGGGCCAGCTCAGGTGCTCCGCGTGGAGGGAGAGGCACCACTGCGGGAGCTTTGCTGGTGAAGGAGAAGAAGCAAGAGGACTGGCGGCTTTGAAATGCAACCCCCTGGTCCCGCCGGCCGCGGATTTGATTCGGCGTAAGTGGGGGCCGAACACATGCTGAGCCGACTTTGCACAGTGAGGCGGAGTAATTCAAACCACCCCCAAAGAACGTGTGAGTGTGTGTGTGTGTGTGTGTGTGTGTGTGTGTGTGTGAGAGAGAGAGAGAGAGAGAGAGAGAGAATTGGATCAAAATTGGTGGCCAAAGGAGTGGAGGGTGGGAGGGAAGGAAGGAAGCCCTCCCCCTGTGAAAAAAACTGAAGATGGAGCAGTGAATGAATAAACCATAAAAGCAACAAACAGTTAATGCGTAAGTAAGCTGAGGAGCAAGTTCTCAACTAAGGAAGCAATATAAGAAAGAAATATAAAAAGCTCAATATGCCCAAACACTTATTTTAGTCTTCATTTAATTACTTGTATTGTAGTCTGATGTAACATCTTTTTAAAGTTAACGTTAGTTAGAAAAGATAGGGTACAAAACTTAAATAATAAAAAAATGTACATTCATTTTGAAAAATGAATGCAAGACTTGATTAATTTCATATCTTTATTTAAAATAGTTTTGGCATGGCATATGATTTTATTGACTCAGTTGGAAATGATGTGGATGTTGTATCTGATTCTGAGGTATATATATTCTTAAGTAACATAACATATAGCATATTGTCCAAACTTGCTAGACTATTTAATTGATCTTACTACTTTAAAGGGGGAGAGTTTTTTATGTTGCATTTATATATTATATTTATTACATTTATATTCCACATTATATATTTGTATTGTTATTTTAGTGTATATTGTCAATTTCGATAGATATTATATTGATATATCAATACTGATTTTAATCATACTAAATAACAATTACTGGTATTATTTATCAGCATTACATATTTACAGTTTTTAATATTGAGTTAGTCATATTTTAGAATAATAGCGTTATCTTTTAATAGGATAATTGGCAAAATCTAATTCAAATGGGATGGGTTGCATTCCAAAGGAATGTGAGAGGACAGGTTGCCTGCAAAATGCCAGGACCCAGGACCCTGTTGGTGCCATGTCTCTCTCTAGCCAGTCTAACAATCTAAAAGCTGAGCAGAGAGCCTTTTTTTTTCAGGGTGAGGGGAAAAGTATAGTGTTTGAGTGGCACTTTTCATGTCTGGCATTCATCGGGCTGAAACCTCGCTCGCAATTGGCGCTTGACGCTTGGAAGGTTGCGCAAATGTCCAGCAGACGCGACAGCAGTTCAAACTGTGGCTCTCTTAGGTGCTCAGGCATGAAACTGTGCAGCTCACACACTATACTTTTCCGCTCACACTGAAAAAAAATTAGAGGGAACATTGCCGGTAGAACGCCCCCAAAAGTGATTTGTTTCAGATAAAACACTTAAGATTAAAATATGAGCGATGTAAAAGGACATAAGGTCCCAGGGGAGGAGCAGACGAGATTTGTTAAATAAGAGTTGAAACACCCCTTGTGTGTGTGTGTGTGTCTGTGTGTGTTCCAGCATAACTCTGGAACGCCTGGCCCATTAAGGAAAGCGAGTGCAGTGTTCTAGAGCGGCAGTTGTTTGTGATGTCATGGGAGGGAGAAGGGAGAGCCTGGGCCGTTAAGGAGAGTGAGCGCGGCGTCCTAGAGTGGTAATTATGTGTGAGCTTCCTCTGGAAAGCCAGCCGTGATGTCCGCCCTTCAGTGGACCAATGGGGAAGTACTTGATGGATTTGGGGCAAGGTGCCAAGGTGGAAGAGAGGAGCGCATGGGAGGGGGAAGGGAGAGGGCAGGAATGATGGGCATGGGAGTACGGGGAAAGAAAGGCCCCTGTCAGACAATGGCTTCGATGTCTATAAACACCTGAGCAACGCTGGGTCATCAGCAAGTTATATATAAAGCGAATGGACCCGTTCAATGAGATACTTATGGATGTTATAGAAAAAGGTATTAAAATTTAAAAAAAAGAAAAATAGCAATAGCAATAGCAGTTAGACTTATATACCGCTTCATAGGGCTTTCAGCCCTCTCTAAGCAGTTTACAGAGTCAGCATATCGCCCCCACAGTCTGGGTCCTCATTTCACCCACCTCGGAAGGATGGAAAGCTGAGTCAACCTTGAGCCGGTGAGATTAGAACCGTTGGAATGCAGATAACAGTCAGCTGTAGTGGCCTGCAGTCCTGCACCCTAACCACTGCGCCACCTCGGCTCTTCATAGCAATAGCAGTTAGACTTATATACCGCTTCATAGGGCTTTCAGCCCTCTCTAAGCGGTTTACAGAGTCAGCATATCGCCCCCAACAACAATCCGGGTCCTCATTTCACCCACCTCGGAAGGATGGAAGGCTGAGTCAACCCTGAGCTGGTGAGATTTGAACAGCCGAACTGCAGAACTGCAGTCAGCTGAAGTAGCCTGCAGTGCTGCATTTAACCACTGCGCCACCTCGGCTCTGATTTTGTTTCTGGCTAACAATGTAACCAAAACGGTGGCCTCATTTCGGCAGTTGAAAGGTTTGATCTGGACATTAAATGAATAAATAAATAACCCGCCGACCCCACCTTCCCACCCTCATACCTGCCGAGCTGCAGCCAGGGCCAACGCGTTCTGTTTGACGTAAAGGGGAGCTGCGACGTTCCAGAGTTTTTCCTGCAGAGCCTGGAAATAAAACGAGACCCAGAGGTGTTTTTTCCCCACCACCACCAACGGATCTCGCGTGGGGGGACGTTGTCGCCTGCAACAACCTTGTGTGATAAAAGGGTCTGGATCTCACAGGTGAGGCCGAGGGGAACTTGGGCTGCACCTCGGAGGGTTGATTCTTGGATCTGTCCATGGAGATTCTCAGCCATCCAAGTCATGGTTGCCCCAAAGGTGCTTTTCTCCCCAAGAGACACGTGGATTTTCTCTGAAGACGTTTCGCTTCTCATCTAAGAAGCTTCTTCAGCTCTGACTGGATGGTGGGGAACGGCAAGGATTTATATTTCTTGCGGGCATCTGGTCCTTAGCACTCCCTGAGGCCACTTGAAAGTCTCAGAGGACAACATAAGACGGGTGTTGGCAACCTGCGGCTCCCGAGCCACATGCGGCTCTTTGACCCCTCTCCTGCAGCTCCCTGCCAACCCAATCGGGTGACCTGCTCTCCGCCCTGAGATACTAGCCGAACCTGGCTGTGGCCAATGCCAACCTTGTTAACACGAGGGCTGGTGGGGTGGGAATGGCATCTGGGAGGAGGGCACAACGGAAAGGGGGACAGGTCCACAGCTGAGGAGTGAGCACGAGCCACCGCCACGGCTTCGCCAAAGACGTCCCTCCTTCTCACGTGACACCCCCCCCCCCCACGGCCAGCTGCTACAGGGCCGGGGGAGCACCAGCAGAGATACCCTCCACAAGCAAGCGAGTTGGCCATGCCCACCCAGGTTTTGTGGCTCCCGGTGCTTTCTTTTCTCTGAGAAACAATTCCAATTGGCTCTTTGAGTGTTGAAGGGTGCAGACCCCTGACGTAGGAGAATAAATCCATCAGGACAAGATTCAGCAATCCAAATCTTCATTCTTTGGAAGCCCATACTTTGGAAGACAGGAAAATCCACATTTTGAATAGAGAGGACCTGTGGCTTGAAAGAGGGATCAAAGAGGCCATCTAGGTCAAAAGTGAACAGCTCTCTCTTCACAACAGGAGGAGGGAATAGGACATTGTCTATCTCCAGTCTACAAGATAGTCCTTTCAGCAATTCCAAGAAGGCTCCACAACAATTTGCACCACTCAGGTGACCCTGAGGACGCAGAGAAAACCTCCAAGTGGCCTCAATGACTCTCTCAAAGGATAAAAATGACTAGCTGTCTGCAAGGAATATCAATCCTTCCATCCCCCACCATCCAGTCCAGAGCTGAAGAAGCTTCTTGGATGAGAAGCAAAACGTCTTCAAAGAGAAAAAACAAGAAAGTCCAGTTGCCTCTTGAAAAAAGCACCTTTGGGACAACCAGGACCTGGATGACGCTCCATAGATGGACTGAAAGGGAATGGCTGGCTCCACGTAATTTCCTAGCTTATGGAAACACACACAGCGGTTATAAATGCATACCTTAATGAGAAGGAGCTGGCAGCGTAGGTAAGCAGCAGAGAAGTCAGCCAGGCCAGCTAAGTCAGACTGTAATTCTCCAAACCTCTGGAGGTCCCTGAGGCCAAAAAAGGTAAACATATAAAGGAGTCCCTGCTGATTTGCCGCATTAAAAGTAAAGATTTGAAATATAATTGAATTTCATCACCATTCGAGGAGACCTTGTCAGTGCGCTCTGAAGTGGGCTCGTCTGTGAGAACACTGGCCTTAAATATCTTTTCATGTGATGCCCCCTTTACTCTACTAGTCATAGCCGACTTTATGGGGGCGGTGATCATCTCTGTTTCTAGGCTACTGTATTGTGGTCCACCGACAGCCTGCGGAGCTGGCAGCAGAGTCAGACAGTGAGGAGGGTTGGGGAGGAACATGGGCCAGTCCTGGAGTCTGGGGAAGGCTCGGACGAGGGCTCTGGGTTGGAGGCAGAGAAGGGCCCAGGGCCATCTGGGAGTTATGCGCTGCCTCCGCAGCCTCCAGAGTTGGGCAGCAGCAAGGTAGAGGAACAGGGGGAGCCTGTTCCCAGTGCGCGCATGAGCAGAGCTGCCAAGGCAAGAACAGTTAAAACAGAAGGGACGACTCAGGAGTAAGGTTTGGAGGTGATTGGCCCCTCCCATAGGAGATAAAGGAGGAGCAAAGGCACATGAGCCTTTGCAGGAAGCAACTTGGTTCATGCTGGTCAGTTTTACCTTCTGAAAATACATTTGGATTCTTTGCTCCGTGTGGCCTTGCCAAGATAATTGCCAATTAAGTCTTTGGCAGCGTTTCAAGGGAGATAAAGGTGGGTGCTTATTAGTCTTATCCTGAAGGACTTTGGCGGCCTCCTGTAGAACTCTTTCCAACTATTTGGGACTCATTACGGGCTGTGAATGAATATAATTCACAGCCGTTGAAATAAAAAGAGGGGTTTTTTTGACTTAATTGTGTGCGTTTTACTGTATCAGGAAGCCTAGGTCAGAACACACTGTGCCAGCGCTGTGCGAAGACATTTCCACAGTCATGTGGCCAGCGTGAACATCACATCCAGCACAGAGCATGCAACGAAACACAGAGTGTTGTTACCTTCCCACTGAAGTGGTAACCATTGATCTACTCGCATTTGTATGCTTTCGAACAGCTATGTAGGCAGGAGCTGGAGCGAGTGACGGGAGCTCACTCCGTTTATGCAGCAGTAGGACTCAAATCGCCAGAGCATAGATTTTCTCTGGCATCTTTTAAACCACGGAGTCACCATACCTCCCACAGGCACAGAAAAGAGTGGGAAAATTCTGCTTTGTTAGCAGGAGACAATCAGCATTTTGGCTTCTTCAACTTCTCAAAGCCAGGCTTGGCTGATCCCAAGGATAAACTAGAGATGGAAGATGGGTTTGTGTAGCTACCCATATTTTTCAGAGTATAAGACGCTCCGAAGTATAAGACGCATCTAGCTTTTGGGGAGGAAAACAAGAAAAAAAAACCTGCCTCTGCCTCCCAGCAATTTGCCTCCTTGCAGCAAACAGCAAACAGCCTGTTTCATTTCCATTTTCAGCACAGCCTGATTAGCACAAACAGCTGACTGTCAGTTGGATCGGTCTCCCAATATCAGCTTCAGCTTCAGCACAGTCCGATTAGCACAAGCTAATCGGCCTCCCGACCATCAGCTGTTTCAGGCTGCAGGGATTGCCATTGCCTATTGCCACCTTTGTGCGCCCCATTTTCGGCCTCCGCGTCCTGTTTTCAGCCTCTGCACACCTGGGCGACAGGGATTGAAGTGGGCGGAAAATGGGGCACGCAGAGGCCAAAAATGGGAAGTGGAGGCCAAAAATGGAGCGCATGGAGGCGGCAATAGGCAATGGCAATCCCTGCAGCCTGAAACAGCTGATGGTCGGGAGGCCGATTAGCTTGTGCTAATCAGGCTGTGCTGAAGCTGAAACCGAAACAGGCTGTTCGCTGTTTGCTGCAAGGAGGCAAATTGCTAGGAGGCAGAGGCAGAATTTTTTCCCCTTGTACTAATCAGGTTACACTGAAACAGAAACTGAAGGAGGCAAATTGCTAGGAGGCAGAGGCAGATTTTTTTCCCCTTGTACTAATCAGGTTACACTGAAACAGAAACTGAAGGAGGCAAATTGCTGGGAGGCAGAGGCCAAAGGTGGGGGGGGCTGGCAGGTGGGCAGGGCTACATTCAGTGTATAAGAGGCACCCAAATTTTCGCCCTCTTTTGGGGGGGGGGGAGTATGTCTTGTACTCTGAAAAATATGGTACTTTGGGACCCAAACCCACGCTGCTGAATACGGCTGGTCTACATAAGGGCTTGCAGGCTAAGAAATAGAAAACTGTGCAGAGAATTCAGGGGATGCCACCAAATTCGTGGCACGACAAAACCGCGCTCGTCAAAATCGCGGTGATAAAATCGCGGCGCTAAAGCCGCGACGTCATCACCGCGCGTCATCACCGCCGCGACAACAGCGCGGCAACAGAAGGGCGCTTTAAAACGGCACCGCGGCAGAAAGCCGATTTCAATTAAGGTAAGGGTTAGGATTAGGTTTAAGGGTTAGGTTTAGGGTTAGGTTTAGGTTTAGGTTTAGGGTTAGGGTTAGGTTTAGGGTTAGGTTTAGGGTTAGGTTTAGGGTTAGGGTTAGGGTTAGGTTTAGGGTTAGGTTTAGGGTTAGGGTTAGGTTTAGGGTACTGAGTGCTTGGGAATGCTCGGATTTGCCCTCCGCGATTATGTCATTGCGGTAGGGTCGCGTTTTTCCTTAGCGCGTCGAACGGCACGAATTAGTCTTCGCGCTTATGTCTCCGCGGATAAGGGCTTCGCGGCTTTGTGGTGGAACCCACCAAATTTGGTAGAGGTAACCAGCCCACCACCCCTCTCTCGTTTCCCAAAGCCAGTACCGAATGGTGAATTCCAGCAGCTCCTGAGTGCCCTGGGGGTCCAGATGCTGAAGGTTGAAAACTCTTTCCAGGCTCTGCTGCAGAAATTCCTGAGAAGGGTCTTCTTGGAGGGTTAGGCTGGCAGGCCCGGAAGAAGAGGCCGTCTTTTTCCCAGGCAGCTACGTTTAAATTGAAAAGAAAAAAGAAAGAAACCAGAAATAAAAGAGGGGAAGAGAAGTGGGGAAATGGGAAAAAAAGGGAACAGAAAGAGAAGGGGAAAGGAAAAGAAAAAGGGAAGGGAGAATGGGAAAGGAAATGGGAGGGGAGGGGAAAGAGAAGGGAAAGAAGAGAGAGAGAAGGGAAAGGAAAGGAAGAGAGAGGGAAGAGAAGGAAGGAAGGGAGGAGAAAGGGACGGGAAGGAAGGGAAGGAGAGAGGGAAGGAAAGGAAGAGAGAGGGAAGGGAAAGGAAAGGAAGGAGAGAGGGAAGGGAAGGAAGGAGAGAGGGAAGGGAAGGGAAAGGGAAGGACAAGAAAGGGAAGGAAGAAGAGAGGGAAGGAAAGGAAGAGAGAGGGAAGGGAAAGGAAATGAAGAGAGAGGGAAGGGAAAGGAAATGAAGAGAGAGGGAAGGGAAGGAAGGAGAGAGGGAAGGGAAGAAAGGAGAGAGGGAAGGGAAGGGAAAGGAAAGGACAGGAAAGGGAAAAAGAGAAAGGAAAGGGAGAAAGGAAAGAGGAATGGAGAAAAGGGAAAGGAAGGAAAGGGAGAGAGAGAGGGAGAGAAGACAAAGAAAGGAAAATAGAGGAAGGGAAAGGAAGAGGGAGAAAAGGGAAGGGAGATACAGTCAGTTTTCAACATATGTGCCCTTCAATGAGTTTTTTTTTCCTTTGGAAGTGCTGGTTTCTCATCTAGGACACCTTCAAGTTGCCATGTTTAAGAAAAACATATGCTAAGGACTGTCCAAATACGATTTGCCTTCCCCATGGGCAACCCGGAGGCCGTGGTGACACCTCCCCCTCCCCCCAGCCCATCACATATGTGACTTTTAGGATCTTCCAGAAATGGACAGCTAGCGTGTTCAATCTTTCACACGAGAAGTTGAGGACTTATAAAAACTTGCATTTGTACCTTTATAAATTTGTATTTTTGCATTTGTCAACTTGTCAAAGCGCTGTCATGGATGCCGAGCGTTTGTCCCAACGACTTACCCTCAAAGGCGGCACAAGGTGCCAGAGACTGTCCCGAAGGTAGGCGTAGTGCCGGAAGGTGTGGTCGGAGAAGAGCGCCGGCATCGTTGGGCAGGATTTCGCCGCGTTGAAAATAAGAACCAAGACTGCGATATCTGTGCCGCAGGTTAAGGAAGGGGAGAAGAACTAGAATTCACAATCTTCTGGCAATTGGCCCAGTCAGCCAGCTAGTTTTCATGCCTAAGGTAGAACTAGAATTCACAGTCTCCTGGCGATTGGCCCAAAGTCACCCAGCCAGCTTTTATGGCTAAGGCAGAACTAGAATTCAGTCTCCTGGCGATTGGCCCAAAGTCACCCAGCCAGCTTTCACGCCTAAGGTAGAACTAGAATTCACAGTCTCCTGGTGATTGGCCCAAAGTCACCCAGCCGGTTTTCATGCCTAAGGCAGAACTAGAATTCACAGTCTCCTGGCAATTGGTCCAAAGTCTTCTAGCTGTCTTTCTGGCTTAAAGAAGCAAGCAAATCCCCATTCCTCAACTAAATGGAGGTTAGAATACAGCTGTAATTTTACGGATGCTTCTCTTTTCACAATATCCCAGGAAACCACAACTGGCGCAAAAGGTGGTTTGCGTGCTCATTGCAACTCAAACTTTCTGTCCTACCAGCTGCTTGCAAACCACAAGCAGTTTTGTGCACTAAATCTGAATTCCTCTGGAGCAGGGGTGTCAAACTCAAGGGCCCGTAGGCCGGGTCCCACGACGCGGATGGATCTGGCCCCCAGGACTGTCCTGGAAAATGTTAAGGGGCCTGCTCGCGTGGCTTCAGCCCGGTCTACCCAGTGCAAAGAGGAAACATGCCAACAGTTTGGGGGAGTGGCATCAAGCTGGCCCCAGACACCCAGTGTCAGGCCTAGAAGTCATCTTTTACATTGGGCCTTCAGACCTGCCACATTTTTCTGCTGTGGGAAGACGGGAGGGAGGATTATATGGAGTCTGGGTGATATATAGTCACAATAACATTCTTTTCTCAGAGAGTCAAGGACACCTTGACCTAGGACAGGTGGTTTAGCATGTCCTTCATGACGGGAAGCGGTTAGGTGTTCTCCATACTAACAGCATTAATTCCACGAAAATCAGCACAAAGCCTCATCCTTCCATCTTTTTTTCTAAGAAGACTCGGAGACTTGAGTCTCCTCAAAGCTCCTTGTCATTAGAGATGTTATATTGGCACATCTGGGAAAACCTGAATCTGAAAGCTTCCAGGTTTTCCCCACCCATAAGAAAGTCCAAGTCTCTGCCCAGCACCCACATATCCGTCACATGATCCAATCAGGCATCGTCCAAAACTGGAGAGGCCTCCCAGTTGCCCCATTGCAGTTGAAGGCAAGGTGTCCTTGACTCTCTGAGAAAGGAATCTTATTTTGACTATATATTACCCATACTCCATATAATCCCCCCTCCCATTTTTTCTCACAGCAGAAAAATGTGACAGACTTGAAGGCCCAATGCAAAAGATGGCTTTCAGGCCTGAAACCCAGTTGGCCACACCCGGTCAGTCAGCCATGCCCCCCATCAGGTCAGTTACAGCCCTGATACGGACAGGGGTGGGATTCAGCCAGTTCAGACTGGTTTGGGCAAACCGGATATTAATTTTAATCTGGTTCGCCAAACCGGTAGTTACAAGGACAGCTGACCCTACGCATTTCACCCCTCCCAGGAGTCTCCATCATGCCAGGTAAGTGCAGGGCCTGTATGGAGGCTCTGGGAGGGCGAAAAACAGGCCTCCCGGAAATACCAGAAATCTGGAAACAGGCCCATTTCCACCTTCTGGGGGGCCTCCAAAATCCGAGGGAAGCTGTTTTTGCCCTCCTGGAGGCTCGAGGAAAGCCTCCGGAGCCTGAGGAGGGGGGAAAATGGGCTTCCCGGAAGTACTAGAAATCCAGAAACGAGTTTTGTTTCTGGTTTCTGGAGCCCGGGGGAGGCCTTTTTCACCTCCCGGAGACTCAAGTAAAGCCTCCGAAGCCTGGGGAGGGTGAAAATGCCGCCCCTCCCGCCACAATGGTGTGGGAACTCGACTAGGCCACGCCCCCATGGTCACGCTCACCCAGCAAACGGGCAGAGAACAGGTTGCTAACATTTTTCAATCCTACCCCTGGATGCGGCCCTCAATGAAATTGAGTTTGACACCCCTGCACCCCAGCATTACATCCCGAGCGGGTGTCTGGGGAGGAAAGGATACAAGCTGGATCATCCATGTCTGGTTCGGGGGTGTCAAAGAAAGGATGGGTCCCCAACAATTCGGGGACGAGTGGGAGCACCAGAGTGGGGTGCCTGCCTCCCAGAAACTTCAAGCACCTGAAAAAAACACAGGATTCAAAGCAGAGGTTTCCTTTTAATGTCATCAAACAGCAAACTCTCTTAGGATTTAGGATCTTTTTAAAAAAAAAAAGGCTACAGTATTTATTTACCAACAGTTAGAACACAGGTAGCCCTAACTTACAACTGTTTCTTTAGTGACCGTTCAACATCAAGCAAAGTCAACAGGGGAGTGAGATTCACTTAACAGCCGTGTTGTTAATTTAACATCTGCAGTGGTTCCCTTAGAAGAAAGGTTGTAAAACAGGGCAAGAGTCACTTAACACTTATCTCACTTAGCAACGTAAATTTTGGGCTCAGTTACAGTCATAAGCTGAGGACTGCCTGTGTAAAGTTTTACTTTAAACAAAAAAGGGTACAGTGATTGTTTATGAACGGTTGGGAGATACTAAATTAGATGTTTCAGAGTAAGAAGAAAATTAGAGCAAAGGAAATTTAACTGGATAAATATCTGTTTTAGTATTTGTAGTCCCATTGTTACAAATTTACAACTTCAATTAGAATAGAATAGAATAGAATAGAATAGAATAACAGAGTTGGACGGGACCTTGGAGGGCTTCTAGTCCAACCCCCTTCTCAGTCAGGAGACCCTATAACATTTCAGACAAATGGCTATCCAACATCTCCTTAAAAACTTCCAGTGTTGGAGCATTCACAACTTCTAGAGGCAAGTCATTCCACTTATTAATCGTTCTAACCGTCAGGAAATTTCTCCTCAGTTCTAGGTAGCTTCTCTCCTTGATTAGTTTCCACCCATTGCTTCTTGTCCTGCCCTCAGGACAAAAGGACCATTCTCTTCTTTGGATAATAGCCTGACTCCCTCTTCTTTGTGGCAACCCCTGTGATGCCACAGGAAGCTCATTCTTCTTCTTGTGCCATATCCGTCATCCGACATTGGCGATCATGTTTGCGATCCTATTTTTATCAACAGCTATACGAAAAAATGCTGTTGAATTTTGTCCAAACCACTCCCTTAGATTTTGAAGCCATGATGTTCTTCTTCTAACTGCTAACTGCTAAGTCTAACTGCTATTGCTTCTGCCTGGACCTCGTTTGCCTTCAATTTTTCCCTGGAGGATGAAGTGAAGGATGCCCTATTTTCCCGGGTGTCGCATCGCGTGTCCAAAATATTCTAACTTTCAAGGAATCTCGTAAAGGGGCTCAAAATGTTAACAACTGTCTTGCTTCCCGAGGGGAAAGGTGGATCTCCCTTGCAGTTGTAAGTCAAGTACTCCTGCATTGTTACTTTTTTAGGGGACAAAGAAAGACTTACTTCCAGATGGAGTCCCTGTCCGTCGGATATTTGGCGAGGTTTTTGAGCAGCTCTGCCAAGGCGAGATGGATGCCTTCCTTGGTTGAGACGTTGGTGCAACACAGCAGCTCGTGTAGAGCTTCCCTGATATCTCGGGAGGAATCCTAAAGCAACAGATGGAAAGGCTCAAATGGCAGAGTGGTGGAAAGCCTCTGTGTTCGAGTTAATGATTCCCAGCCCAAACAGTTCTCTGCTCCCACCCAGTAGCTCCCCAAAAGATAACAACGTCCTGTGTGAATGAGGAGAGACGCAAAAGTCCGACCCGCTTGTTGGTCTGCCGATTACTAACAGTAGAACATGCCCAAAAGTGATTTGTTTCTGGCTAACATCTTCCTTTTTAACGATCCCAAAATCCCTTGCAGGGTGGAGTCTGGGCAACTGAATGGAGCTGGCAGAATGTTTTAATGGCCAGATGGCCTTCCTGTCCCCAGAGCGGAGTTTTGTTCATAAGATATATTCTCATCCGTGACCCGTCAAAACCGCGGAGGACAAAATCGCGCTCGACGAAAGCGCGCATTTGACGTCATCACAGCGCGACGAAAAAAATTAAAAATTGAAATAAAATTAAAATTAAAGCAAGCCGATTCACATAAAGGTAAGGGTTAGGTTTAGGGTTAGGGTTAGGTTAAGGGTTAGGGTTAGGGTTAGGGTTAGGTTAAGGGTTAGGGTTAGGCTTAGAGCGTTAGGGTTACGTTTAGCGTTAGGTTAAGGGTTAGCGTTAGGTTTAGCGTTAGGTTAAGGGTTACGTTTAGGGTTAGATTTAGGGTTAGGTTAAGGGTTAGGTTTAGGGTTAGGTTTAGGTTTGGGGGGGTTAGGGTAAGGTTTTCGCTTTATTTTTACATTTTTCGATCACAGCGCGATGTTTTCGTCGCGCTGTGATGACGTCAAATGCGCGCTTTCGTCGAGCGCGATTTTGTCCTCCGCGGTTTTGTGGTGGAACCATTCTCATCATGCCCAGAGAGAGAAATATCTGCCTCTACCTAGGATCGAACTCACAGCCTCCTGATTGTGAGGCCAGAGGTCCATCTCCAGGCCACCCCATCACTCTTTCCCAATCATAGCAGTGGTGGGTTCTGATCGGTACAACCCAGTACGGTCGTACCAGTAGCAATAGCAGTAGACTTATATACCGCTTCATAGGGCTTTCAGCCCTCTCTAAGCGGTTTACAGAGAGTCAGCATATGGCCCCCAACAATCTGGGTCCTCATTTTACCCACCTCGGAAGGATGGAAGGCTGAGTCAACCCTGAGCCGGTGGGATTTGAACCGCTGAACTGCTGATCTAGCAGTAGCCTGCAGTGCTGCATTTAACCACTGCGCCACCTTGGCTCTTGGCTCAGTAGTAGCCGGGAGCAGCTGACAGTGTACCGGTATGGTGGCTCGCTTGGCCCAGCCGCCTGCCCGCATTCTATACCTGTTTTTAAAGCAACTGGCCAACTGCACACACGCGCACAGTGTTGGCGCCTGCACAAGCTCTGACAAAGCAACTGGGTGTCGCAGGGACAGTGAAGTGCACATGCAGCACGCATGCACGAAGAGGACGTGTGGCCCCGTGAGCAGCATACTTGTAGTGACAGGGAAAGGAACTCACTACTGGATCACAGCAATGTTCCCAGTGAAATCAAACGATAGCGAATCCTAATCCCAAAGGGAAGAAGGACCAGGGGGGAGAGGGAGGAGAGAAAAAATCCTTGCCTCCAAGACGCCCAGCACTGTGTCCAGCTGATCCTCTCGCAGAGCGATGTTGTTGGAAATCTTCCTCATGGTGTGGATCGACCGCAGCCTCACTTCCTCGATCTCGTCGTTAAACATGTCGACCAGGAAATCGAGGCACTTCTCGGCGAAAGAGGGTGAAGACTGGGCCAGCATGCAGAGGGCTTCCACAGCCGCAATCCGGACCTCTGGGGGAAAAAAAAAGATCAAGGCTGTGAGAGATGGGAAAAAAGGAAACGCCAGAATTCTCTCTTTTGAGAGGCCGTTAAGACGGGCGGCCCCACTTTCAAATTTCTTCCCCTCCACCTTATCAAGTTTTTTTTTAAAAAAAATTGTTACACATACATATTTATGAACAAAGTGTTGTCCGGTGTTTTTTCTTTTTACATCTTCCCATGTACATAATCCATTTTATATCATAATCCTGTTCCAATTTCCGCTCTATTATTCTTTCCATATTTTCCATTTTACCCTTATTTCCTTTTTAATACATCTACAATATCACTAATTGCCCCTTCAAAGTTAATCCAAGTTATCATTCCCTGGTTCACTGATTAGTCTATTTTACCCCAGTGAAATCTTCTAGCTGTTTTCCATTTTCCGTTCCTTTTTCCTCGCTATTCTTGTTCTTCAATTAAACCCTCTATTACTCTCTTCTCTCCTATTCCCTGGTGTGAGTTATCCATCTACTGTTTTTTTTATTTTTTCTTGCCATTTAAGGTTTCACACACCTTTTTTTAGAGTAATTCACTGTACATCCATGATCTCAATTTAGCCAATTTAACATTTTTAAAAAGAATTTTTACATTATATCACAATAATCGTTTCATATGCATAATCCTTTTACATCATAGTTCTTGTTAGGAATATAATCTAACGGTTGGGTTGGCAATATATAAATCATGTAACAATGTTGTACCTGTTTTCTTTAAATCATACTGTAAAATGTGATCGGTTGCTGTTTTCCTCAATCAGCCATAAGAGGGAGCCAGCATGACTGTTAGCTCTCTCTGTTTGTTAGATGCTGGGCTGATCTGATCTGAGTGTTTTGGAAGCTGGCTGTTAGAAAGTGCCTAACTTAACAACGGTGGTGATTCCCTTAAAGACTGTTGGCAGAAAGGTTGTAAAACGGAGCAAAAGGTCACTTTACAACTGTCTTGCTTAGCAACCGGAAAGTGAGGCTTAATTGTGGTCGTAAGGCAAGGACTACCGGTATTAAAATGGCCAACTTTCTTGCCATGTTGGATTTCATTACGCAGGAGGCCGTTGGGGTTTTCGAATAATGCACCAGGGCACTGAAACATGGGTTAAAAATTGAATGAAAATTGAATGAAAAGGCATAGAACTGAAGGAACCGTTCTTGGGAGGTGAGGACCGCTCCCCAAAAGAGATCCACGGGGCTCCCCACTCACCGTACATCTCGTCTTCCAGGCCGTGGACGAAAGCTCCGCAGGCTCCTGATTCAATGAGGTTCACGGCTCCCGTGTCTACTTCTTCTTTCGGGGCGTCGTCCCCCCATTTCCTGCCACTGGAGAACTCGCCGGAACTGTACAGCTCTTTAGCCCGTTCGTGAGCGGTGCGTTTGCGCTGTAGAGACCAAACCGTCAAGGGAAGTCGTATATATTCTTGTTTCCCGCAATATAAGACCTGGCATAGTTTTTACACATGCACCTAATATAAGCCCTACTCCACCCCAAAAAATAAGCCCTACGCCCCACTTAAGAGCCTGTGCAGCTGGCTGCCTGTCTGGTTGCTTGCTGTGCCACTGCTGGAGCTGCCCCAGGCACCCTCAAGGCCACCGCAGCCAGGCCAGTAGAGCTGGGGTAGGGTAGAGTCGAGTAGGCGTAAAGTAGAGGTAAAGTAGGGTTAAGCAGAGCAGAGTAGAACAGAGTAGGGATAGAGAAGGGATAGAGTAGAGTACAGTAAGAGTAGAGTAGAGTAGAGATAGAGCAGGGGTGAGCAGAGTAGAATACAATAGAGATAGAGCAGGGATAGGGTAGAGTTAGAGAGAGTATAGAGTAGAGATAGAGCAGGGGTGAGCAGAGCAGAGTAGAGCATTGTAAATGAGAGCAGAGCAGAGATAGAGATAGAGCAGGGGTGAGCAGAGTAGAATACAATAGAGTAAGATAGAGCAGGGATAGGATAGGATAGGGTAGAGTAGTTAGAGTTAGAATAGAGTAGAGATAGAGCAGGGGTGAGCAGAGTAGAATACAATAGAGATAGAGCAGGGATAGGGTAGAGTTAGAGTATAGAGTAGAGATAGAGCAGGGATAGGGTAGAGTTAGAGTATAGAGTAGAGATAGAGCAGGGGTGAGCAGAGTAGAATACAATAGAGTAGAGATAGAGCAGGGATAGGATAGGGTAGAGTAGTTAGAGTTAGAATAGAGTAGAGATAGAGCAGGGGTGAGCAGAGTAGAATACAATAGAGATAGAGCAGGGATAGGGTAGAGTTAGAGTATAGAGTAGAGACAGAGCAGGGGTGAGCAGAGCAGAGTAGAGTATTGTAAATGAGAGCAGAGCTAGAGATAGAGGTGAGCAGAGTAGAATACAATAGAGCAGGGATGGAGTAGAGTAGAGACAGAGTAGGGGTAAGCACAGCAGAGTACAATAGAGTAGGGATAGAGTAGGGATAGAGCAGAGCAGAGCAGAGATAGAGCAGAGTTATGCGAAGCAGAGAACAATGGAGTAGGGATAGAACAGGGATAAAAATGAAACCAGGAAGCATTCAAAAGAATAAATTGGGGAACCTCCAGACTCCCAGGGTTTGGATGTACAGATATAAGCCCCAGCACAAAACAAAACAGAATACTGTACCCTCAAATCCGACATCAGCTTCTTGTCCAAAGTCTGTTCTAAAAAATGAGAACTAACTTGCTGCATAGACCCCTGGAAAACAGGTGGGGGAGACCATTGATCAGAATGTCAGTTTAATCCCAAGCCCAATAAAAGCTAAAACAATTATTTAAGTCCCGTCGGATACCTGGGTAGAGTTTTTCTCAAGTCACTTTGAATGGAATGAGGCTCATAACAGATCATTTGTGCTTTAAAAAACAGGTCTCCAAATTTGGGAACTTTCAGATTTATGGACTTCAACTCCCAGAATCCCTGGGGACTCCCTGGGGAATTCTGGGAGGTGAGGTTCTATTCTACTATGACGTTTTACGTTAAATCTTAAAGTTGCCAAGTTCAGAGAGCCCTCTGATAACCCAGTCTCTTATTTCAGATATTCAAAAAGTGGTCAAAAAAGATTAAAAAAAAACAGAGAAGAGCCACAATTCAATTTGTCAATTTTAATAGATTTGTATGCCGCCCAATCCCGAAGGAGTCCGTAACCACAAAGAGGATGAGGGGACTGGAGGCCAAAATATATAAAGAATGGTTGCTGGAATTGGGTATGTCTAGTCCAGTGATGAAATTCATTTTTTTTTTACTACCAGTTCTGTGGGCGTGGCTTGGTGGGCATGGCAGGGGAAGGATACTTCAAAATCTCCATTCTCACCCCACTCCTGGGGGAAGGATACTGCAAAATCTCCATTCCCTCCCCACTCCAGGGGAAGGATACTGCAAAATCCCCATTCCCTCTCCACTCCAGGGGAAGGATACTGCAAAATCCCCATTCCCTTTCCACTCCTGGGGGAAGGATACTGCAACATCTTCATTCCTTCCCATTCCAGGGCAAGAATAATGCAAAATCCCCATTCCCTCCCCACTCTGGGGCCAGCCATAAGTGGTATTTGCCGGTTTTCCAAACTATTCAAAATTTCTACTACTGGTTCTCCAGAACTGTCAGAACCTGCTAAATTTCAACCCTCGTCTAGTCTGATGAAAAGAAGGACTAGGGGAGACATGATAGCAGTGTTCCAATATCTCAGGGGTTGCCACAAAGAAGAGGGAGTCAAACTATTCTCCAAGGCACCTGAGGGCAGAACAAGAAGCAATGGGTGGAAACTAATCAAGGAGAGGAGCAACTTAGAACTGAGGAGGAATTTCCTGACAGTGAGAACAATTAATCAGTGGAACAGAAGTTGCCTCCAGAAGTTGTGAATGGCCCAACACTGGAAGTCTAAGAAGATATTGGATAGCCATTTGTCTGAAGTGGTATAGGGTTTCCTACCTAGGCAGGGGGTTGGACTAGAAGACCTCCAAGGTCCCTTCCAACTCTGTTAATTCTGTTTTGTTATTATGGTCAAGTCAGGATGTTGCTGTAGGCCAAACACCCGTTTCCCCCCATATAAATAAAAGAGACTCAAGAAGGAAACATTTTTGTTTTCACTTCCTCCCTTTGAGCTTCAGGGTGAGGCTGCCTGAAGCTCAGCACAACAAAGGCAGATCGACCAGAAAGAGAGAGGACAATTAAGCATCTTGAGTTTCATGGACCAGCTAGCAGATTAGTGAGGATCACCATGGCAACGGAAAAGGAGGAGGAGGAGGAGGAGGACCCTTTCTTACCAGTAGCTTAGCAGCCTGGACTCTCACGACCCAGGAGCCATCACTGACCATGTGACAGATCTTCCCAAAAGCATCATCGACCAGCCGGATTTCTTCATGGGAAGATGGGATGGGGACAATGCTAGAGAGTGAGAGAGAGAGAGGAGGGAGGGGGATAAGGAGAGAGCGGGAGGAGAGAGGAGGGAGAGGGAGGGAGGAGAAAGAGAGGGAGAGGGAGGCAAGGAGGGAAAGGGAGAGAGAGGGAGCGAGGGAGGGGGAGGAAATGAGGGAGAGAGGGAGAAAGAGGGAGAGGGAGGGGAAGAGAAAGAGGGAGAGAGGGAGGGACGGAGAGGGGAAAAGGGAGGGAGAGAGGTATAAAGAGAGAGAGGGAGGAGAGAGGAGGGAGAGGGAGGAGAAAGAGGAGAGAGGGAGGGAAGGAGGGAAAGGGAAAAGTAGAGAGGAAGGAGGGAGAGGGAGAGAGGGTTGGAGAGGGGGAAGGAAAGGAGGGAGAGAGGGAGAAAGGAGGGAGAGAGGGAGAGAGAAAGGGAGGGAGGAAACGAGGGAGAGGGAGAAAGAGGGAGGGAAAGAGAAAGAGGGAGAGAGGAAGGGAGGGAGGGAGAGGGGGAAGGGGAGGGAGTGAGGGATAAAGAGAGAGAGGGAGGAGAGAGGAGGGAGAGGGAGGAGAGGAGAGAGGGAGGGAGAGGGAAGGAAAGGAGGGAGAGAGGGAGAAAGAGGGAGAGGGAGGGAAAAAGAAAGAGGGAGAGAGGAAGAGAGGGAGAAAGAGGGAGGAAGGAGGGCGATAGAGGAGGGAAGGAGGGAGAGTGGGAGAAAGGGAGGGAGAGAAGAAAAAAAGAGATATTATGGATAGTCCTGAACTTACAACTGTTCATTTAGTAACCATTCAAAGTTACAACGACCCTGAAAAAAAAGTGACATGACCATTTTTCACACTTATGACCGTTGCCGCATCCCCATGGTCACGCGATCAAAATTCAGACGCTCGGCAACTGCTTCCTATTTATGACCATTGCGGCGTCCCGGAGTCCCGCGATCCCCTTCGGCGACCTTCCGAAAAAGCAAAGTCAACGGGGAAGCTGAATTCACTTAACAACCGAGTTGCTAACTTAACAACTGCAGTGATTCGCTTAACAACGGTGGCAAGGAAGGTCGCAAAACGGGGCAAAACTCACTTAGCAGATGCCTCGCCTAGCAGCAGAAATCCTGGGCTCAACTGTAGTCGTAGGCTGAGGAGTACAGGGAGTCCTCAACATACGATCCCAATGGAGTCTAAAATTCACCTGTCAACAATGTCTGGACTTCAACTCCCAGAATTCCACACACACACACACAAAACAAGGCTTCTCCGAATCCTGCTTATAGCACCGTATTTTTCAGAGTATAAGACGGACCTTTTCTCCCCCAAAAAAGAGGGTGAAAATATGGCTGCGTCTTATACACTGAATACAGCATTTTTGGCCTCCTGAAACCCCGCCCCCTTTGCAAAAACGGCCATGCATAGCCTTTAGGAGGCTTGTAGAGAGCTCCTGGGGGCTGGGGAGGGCAGAAACGAGCGAAAACCAGGCCGTTTTTTGTTCATTTTTACACACACACACCCCAGCACTCTACAAGCCTCCTAAAGGCTATGCACAGCGAATTTTTTTGGCAGAAAACGGGCCCGTTTTTTGCTTTTTTTCGCCCCACTCCCCCCCATTCCCAGGAGCACTTTGCAGGCCTCTCAAACTCTCTGCATGGCCCGTTTTTCAGAAAAAGCGAGGCGTGCAGAGGGTTTGGGAAGCCTGCAGAGTGCAAAAACTTTTTTTTTTAATTTACCTCTTCAAAATCTTGGTGCGTCTTATACCCCCCCAAAAAAATACGGTAGTTCCTTCCGAGCTACCTTACACCTCGCACCTACCTTTCCGCGTAAAGCTGGCTGAGGACCCAGGTGAGCTGCACCGCGACGCTGCGGACCTGTTCGTAATCATCCATTAAGAGTTTGCAAGCCTGCAACGGAAGATATCCCAGGCGGTTATTAGTGGTCGGCCGTTTCACCCTTCACAGGGAGTCCTCGGCTTACAACAGTTCGTTTGGGGACCGTTCGAAGTTACGACGTCACTGAAAATAGCGACTTAGAACCATTTTTCACATTTATGGCCTTTGCAGCATCCCCACGCCTGCGTGATTGGCGTTCAACTCATATTTACGACGGCGGCAGTGTCCAGGGGTCACGTGATCCCCTTTTGCGACCTATTGACGAGCAAGGTCAATGGGGAAACCAGATTCACTTAACAGCCGTGTTGCAAATTGTCGACTTATAACTCCAACTTACCGTATTTTTCGGAGTATAAGACGCACCAGCTGTTTGACGGAACTTGCGCTGTGGGTGCATGTGAAATTGGCCGGTTGCTTTAAAAAACAGTATAGACCATGGACGGGCGGGCCAAAACGAACCACCGTACCGTATGCTGTCAGATGTTCCCGGCTACTACCGGTACGGCCGAACCGGGCCATACTGACTGGAACTCACCACTGGAGCATTGCTCATCTAATTGCTTGGTTAAGATTATTTGTGAAGTAATTGCAGTTTAATTATCTGAAAGGGGGAGGGGGGGAAATCCTAACATAGTGTTTCTCAACCTTGGCAACTTGAAGATGTCCGGACTTCAACTCTGGACATCTTCAAGTTGCCAAGGTTGAGAAACACTGTCCTAACATATTTGAAAAGTGGTAGCTTGAAAGGAATCATTTGATCTGAAGAAAAAATACACCTGCAGGCAGAGATGATTCATGCTCCGAAGCCAAGCAATCAAGCTGATGCATTAAGGCTGATTTTGTTAGAATCTCAATCAGAACTGGTCTGGGCTTGAGGAGCTAATTGTCTGAGGGGCAAACATTTTTTTTACTTTTTAAAGCATTATTAAACTACCTGTTCTCCCCAACCTTTAAAAATGCTTTAAAAAGTTTTTAAAAAGTTTTGAATCAGCTGTGCAACAATCAGCTGTGCCACCCGTGAAAACTTTAAAAAAAAAAACTTTTTAAAGGATTTTTTTACTACCGTGAAGTGGCCCGAACCGATAGCATTTCACCCCTGGACTCAAGGTGGCAAACAGTCCTTCCTCCTCATATTTCCCCAACAACAATAATCCTGTTTGGTGGATTGAACTGAGAGTCTGAATTCCGCCAGCTGGCTTTCATGCCTAAGGAGGGACTAACTCACCATCTCCTGGTGATTGGCCCAAAGTCCCCCAGCTGGCTTTCATGCCTAAGGCGGGACTAGAACTCACAGGCTCCTGGTGATTGGCCCAAAGTTACCCAGCTGGCTTTCATGCCTAAGGCGGGACTAGAACTCACCGTCTCCTGGTGATTGGCTCAAAGTCCCCCAGCTGGCTTTCATGGCTAAGGCGGGACTAGAACTCACTTTCTCCTGGTGATTGGCCCAGTCACCCAACCAGCTTTCATGCCTAGAGGGACTAGAACTCACAGTCTCCTGGTGATTGGCCCAAAGTCCCCCAGCTGGCTTTCATGCCTAAGGCGGGACTAGAACTCACCGTCTCCTGCTTTCTAACCTGGTGCCTTAAGCACTAGACCAAAACCTAATCAAAACAGATTCCCTTAATATTTCTCTTGCATTCATCAAATATTAGAGCTCTTACTAAATAATGATATAGGACATCATCATTACCTGGTTATAAATGGCTTGCTGTAACTTTAAACCCCTTTCGTGGAGCTGCAACTATAGGAGAGAAAAAAAAATACACCAGACTGTTGTTATAGCAATTCAGGGAACTTTTGCAAAATAACATGAAAATGTGACGGGATTTGGGCTACGTTTCCACCATTCATTCTAAATCTTCATTCTTCTCACGGAGACTTACCATGGCTTTGATAGCTGCCGTCCTCACTCGTGGGTCCTGGTCACTAAAGTGATCACCGATGATCTTCTGGACGTCTTTGGGGGACTGGCGCTCCACTTCCTTCGAGCCCCCTTTCTCCACTGATCCCAGACAGCCAATCAGGAGCAGGCATTTGTTCCTTACGCCGTGCGAGGAATCCGTCAAATGCTGTGGAGCAAAAGAAAAGATTTCCCCGTGGTTTTTCGGCTCTCTCGGTTTCCGGGGAGACCACAAATGCAATTAATAATAATAATAAAATGATGATGATTAGTACTAGTTGTGGTGGCGCAGTGGTGAGAGCGCAGTACTGCAGACTCCTTCTGCTGCCTGCCTGCAATTGGGCAGTTTGAATCTCACCAGGCTCAAGGTTGAACTCAGTCTTCCGTCCTTCCGAAGTGGGTAAAATGAGGACCCAGGTGGTTGCGGGCAAAAGGTTGACTCTGTAAACCGCTTAGAAGGCTATAAAAGCACTGGGAAGCGGTTAAGTCTAATTGATATTGCTGTGTGTGTGTGTGTGTGTGTGTGTGTGTGTGTGCATCTGTCTGTCTGTGTACCTATCTAATCAAGAGCCGTGGTGGCGCAGTGGTTAGAATGCAGTATTGCAAGCTAACTCTGCCGACAGTTCGATCCTGACCAGCTCATGTTTGACTCAGCCTTCCTTCCACCCTTCTGGTAAAATGAGTGCCTTTGAATTTCCCATTGCGTCGGGAAGAAATGTTGAAAGACATGGAGCTGTACCAGGGCTGTCCAACCTTGGTAAATTTAAGCCGTGTTTAAACCTTGGCAACTTTAAGCCTTGGCAACTTTAAGCCTTGGCTGCCAGCAGTTTGGCAAATCGAATCTCACCAGGCTCAAGGTTGACTCAGCCTTCCATCCTCTGGGGTGGGTAAAATGAGGACCCACATTTTTGGGGGCAAGAGGCTGACTCTGTAAACCGCTTAGAGAGGGCTGGAAAGGACTGTGAAGCAGCATATAAGTCTAAGGGCTATTGCTATTCCTTCCTTCCTTCCTCCCTTTCTTTCCTTCCTTCTTCCCCTATTCCCTCTCCTTCCTTCTTTCCTTCCTCCTACCCTCCTCCCTCCCTCCCTCCCTTCCTGCACAGTGGTTAGAATGTAGCATTGCAGGCTAACTCTGCCCACTGCCAACAGTTCGATCTTAACCAGCTCAGAGTTAACTGAGCCTTCCGTCCCGAGGTGAGTAAAATGAGGACCCAGATTGTTGGGGGGCAAGAGGCTCTGTAAACCGCTTAAGAGGGGGCTGTAAAAGCACTATAAAGTGGTATATAAGTCTAAGGGCTGTTGCTATTGTGGACTTCAACTCCCAGAATTCCAGAGCCAGCACTGTCGGTGAAGGAATTCTGGGAGTTGAGGTCCTCGTGTCTTACAAACTTGCTAAGGCTGGATATTCCTGATCTGTGCAATTAAATAAGTTAAAAGAACCCGAGTTCTTTCACCGGCTGACCGTTTTTAATTACCTTGCAAGCCACGTCGACGAGATGTCCTCGCACTGCAGGGTTCTCTTGAAGTTTCTTCCCTATCACCAGCAAGGTATCCAAAAGCTGAGCCAGAACTTGGTGGGATTCTGCAAAGCAAACCAAAAGCCCACTCCTATTTACAATGCAACGACCACCTTGTAGGAAAAGGGGGAGCTCCTGCATAAAACAGAGAGCAAACGCCACACTGATGATGTCACCTAGCTGGGTACCATATTTTTCGGAGTATAAGACGCACCAAGATTATGAAGAGGTAAATTTAAAAAAAAAACCTTTTCCACTCTGCAAACCTCCCAAACCGTCTGCATGCCTCATTTTTTTGTGAAAACTAGCAAAAAGCTTGTTTTTGCCCTCCCCCCCAGCCCCCACGAGCACTTTGCAGGCCTCCCAAAGCCTCTGCACATCCATTTTGATGAAGGGGGCGGGGTTTTGGGAGGCCAAAAATGCTGTATTCAATGTAGGATGCATCCAGATTTTTACTCTTTTTTGCGGGGCGGAGGGGGGGGAGTTCCATCTTATAGTCTGAAAAATACAGTTGTAGAAAAGACAGGACAAGCAAGCCAGCTCTTCAGGGAAGGAAATGTTTATTGCGCAGGTTCAGAATGAATGGCCTGAACAATGAGTGATAGTCAGGAAATTCCTTATATAGTTTATCGCTTTCAGCTAAAGCCATCTGTTAGTTTTGGAAACACCCCTCAAGATTTGCCCTTGAGTTACAGCAATATTATGTCTACAGGAAGTCATAATACATAGCTCAGCCAACGGACAGACATAGCATGTATTTTGAGGAACTAACAATATGTGTCTACCAAACAGATTTACAGTCAAGCCAGCAAATAGGTTGAAATAGATGTTTTGCCTCAGCATATTTCATGTACAGATTTCCTTCTAACCCGTGTCTAACCGCACCATGTCCTAAAAGCAAACCTTGCAATTTCTATATGAACAGTTAAAGCTTAATATCCGTGACCCGTCAAAACCGCGGTCCACTAAAGCGCGTCCGATTAAAGCGCGTACCTGACGTCATCAGCAGCACAACAAATACGACCGCGGAGAAAAAAGGGCGCTTTAAAAAGCGCTTTTAAAGCAAGCCGTTTCACATAAAGGTAAGGGTTAGGTTTAGGTTTAGGGTTAGGTTAAGGGTTAGGGTTACGTTAAGTGTTAGGGTTAGGGTTAGGTTAAGGGTTAGCGTTAGGTTTAGCGTTAGGTTAAGGGTTAGGTATAGGGTTAGGTTAAGGGTTAGTTTTAGGGTTAGGTTTGGGGGGGTTAGGTTTAGATTTACGGGTTAATTTTAAGTTTACCGCTCACAGCGTGCTGTTTTCGTCGCGCTGTGATGACGTCACGTACGCGCTTTTGTCGAGCGCGCTTTAGTCTACCGCGGTTTTGTGGTGGAACCCTTAATATCATGAAACCCTAGTTTGGTTCAGGCTTGAGGCCTACCTTGGTTCAGCCTGCCACCTTAATACGGTAATTAAATTGTGATTGTGAGGCGAGAACTCCACAATTCCGTAAGTTCCTTGGCTGGGAGGAGACGACTTACTTTCAGTCTGGAGGGTGTTAATGACGTCATCCAGAACGGAGTCGGGAGAAAATCCAGGGGTTTTTGACAACAGGCCCAGCAAGGAAGCAATTTTCAATCTCACAGAGGGATCGGTTTCCTGTGGATAAGAGACGGGTGTCAAAAACATCGTCTTGTCTGCAACCGTCCCAGCTGGCTTCCAACAAGCAAAATCAACAGAGAGCTGCATGATTCGCTTATCAACGTGCGATTGTGCGAAGGGAGCTAAAGAACAGGGGTCAACTTGGGAGTAAGATGAACGATGAATGGCCCCTCCCAGAGAAAATAAAAGAGAGAGCGCCAGGGGAGTGGAGTTTGCAGGAGACAATGAGTTCCCTTCATTGGTTCGTGACTCTCCAAGATTCCTTGCCAAGTTTTTCAGATATCGGCCTGGCAGCTCTCCAAGCCAGATAAGGTCTGTGACTGTAAATCCTCCCTTGAAAGACTTTGCTGGATGTGAAGGAGCAGAATTCACAGTCAATTAATAACAAGGGTTTTCGTCAGGAGTTTCATGTTCTTATCTGGCTTGGAGAGCTGCAAAAATTGGCAAGGAGTCTCAGAGAGAAGCGAACTAATTGTCTCCTGCAAACTCCCCTCCCGTTTCACTCCTCTTTTATTTTCTCTGGGAGGGGCCATTCATCGTCCACCTGTGGCCTTACTCCCAAGTCGACCCGTTCTTTAGCTCTTCCCTTCCTCTGGCAACTCTGTGCATGCGCACACTGGGAACAGGCTCCAGCTGTTCTTCTGCCTCACTGATGTCTGACTCCAAAGGCAGCTGATAACTGGCATACGGCTCTGGCCCCTCTCTGCCTCTGACACAGAGCCCTCATCAGAGCCTTCCCCAGATTCCAGGACTGGCCCATCTTCCTCCCCAACCTCCTCACTGTCCGAATCTGCTGCCAGCTCTGTTGGTCGCTGGTGGGTCACACCATTGTCCTACCTTGTAATAATGTTCCAGCAAGATTCGCACAATGCCTTCCACACTTTCAGCCTCCACTGGTTTCCTGGCAAACTGAAGCAGGTACTGTAAGGCATCGGCTGGCGAGGTGGCCTTGCAAAGATCTACATGAAGCGCGGCAGACTTGCTGGGTTTGGTTAGCCGGAGTTTTTTAGCCGAAATTTCTTCATGCTGCTGTTGCTGAAACATTAAAGTAAAGTTTACACTAGGTTCGAATTTTTTGTTTTTGTATCATAGACTTCTATAGATCTTTTTTATTTTATTCCTTTATTATTATACTAGCTGATAACCTGGTGCTGCCCGGGGAATTTATTCATCCCAACCCACCTTCCATGAACATCAAAAAATATATGAAAATATGTAAAAGAAAAATAAAACATATATGTATGTAAAAGAAAAATATGAAAAGTATATGAAAATATATAAAAGAAAAATACAAAAAATACATAAATATAAAATACATATGCTAATTATAAAAGAAAAATACAAAAAGTATATGAAAATACTATATATATATATATATATATATATATATATATATGCAAAATGTAAAAGAACAATACAAAAAGTATATGAAAATATATAAAAGAAAACATATATATATATATATATATATATATATATATATATATATATATATATATATTTCTTTTATGTATTTTCGTATACTTTTCATATTTTCTTTTATATTCATATTTTTTTGTATTTTTCTTTTATATATTTTCATATACTTTTCGTATTTTTCTTTTATATTTAGGATTATATATGCATGTGGATAATACATATATATAAGTGTATGTATGTGTGTTTGTATATGTGTATATGTGTGTTTGTGTGTGTTGTAACAAAGGCAACAGTAAAAATATTGGGCTTTCTGTCTGGATGGTCTCTTGTGACGAGCCGATGGACAGAGAATGGAAGCAGTGGGCTTCCTCCCATATTTGGGCATACCAGGGGTTGTAACACTTTATATATATATATAAAGTGTTACAACCCCTGGTATATATATATATATTAGATTTTACAAACCCCGGTATGCCCAAATATGGGAGGAAGATCACTACTTCCATTCTCTGTCCTTCGGCTCGTCACAAGAGACCATCCAGGCAGAAACCCAATATTTTTACTGTTGCCTTTTTGTTACATTTTGTTTTGTGTGTGTGTGTATATATATATATATATATATGTATGTATGTACGTACGTACGTACGTACGTACGTACGTACGTATGTATAATGTATATATGTGTGTGTATATTGTATATATATATATACATATTGTATATATATATTGTATATATATATATAATGTTGTATTTTTGCTGATAAATAAATAAAGGGAGACTAGTATAGATCTATTTCAAGCTATTTAGCTCTCATCAGCTAGCCATACCCTTACTGGGATTCGAATCTGATACATATACACATATACATATACATATACATACACATACATACATACACACACATACATACACACACACACACACACACACGCATATATAATCCTAAATATAAAATAAAAATATGAAAACTATATGAAAATACATAAAAGAAAAATAAAATACATATGCTAAATATCTTATCTAAATCATATAAAAGCGGCTCTCCTTTTTCCCTAGCATCCCAGGTGCCGTCCAGACGATCCAATCAACCCGGGTCAAGTGTAATGTGGGAACCCGCCCGTTTCCTTGGGACGCGGAGTGCCTGGACCGTGCCACGCGCCTCCTGTTTCGATAACCCGGGTTCCGCGTGTCGTGTGAAGACAGCCAGACACGCAGGCATTGCAGCCCATTCCGCCCCGGGCCCCCGTCCAGCCCGTTAGGCTTCTTTCCACGAACTCCCGCCGACCCCGGGCCCTCCTTCCCTCCTCCGGTGCCTGGTCGGTTACCTGGACCACCACTTTGCTGAACTCCTCGTACACCCGCTTCTTCAGGTGAGCCGCCATGCTCCGGGCCTTGGCGAACCGTCCCAGCTTCGCCTTTTGGGCCCTCAAGAGCCTCCTCGGCCGCCGTAGCCACTCTAGCCTTCGCTCGCTCCCGCTCACCCGCGTTAAAGAGGCTCCTCGTCTCCCGCCTTTCATTTAGCCGTGACTTCAGGTTTTCAAAGGGCAGCTTTCAAGAGCCTTCCATTTGCGGGGTCGGAGTGGCGGAAGTCAATGGAAGTACGGCAGATGAGATTTTTCCAGAGGGGGCCTTTCGCTGGAGCAGATCTGCCTGTCTATCAATTATCAACCGTCTGTCTGTCTGTCTGTCTGTCTATCAACTATCATCTGTTTATTATCCATCCATTTATCTATCTATCTATCCATCCATCCATCCATCTATCCACCCCTATCTATATCCATCCATCCCTCCCTCCCTCCATCCCTCCCTCCCTCCCTCCCTCCCTCCACCCACCCACCCACCCACCCACCCACCCACCCAACCATCCATCCATCCATCCATCCATCCATCCATCCATCCATCCATCCATCCATCTATCTATCTATCTATCTATCTATCTATTTATCTATCTATCATCTAACATCTATATCTATTTGTCTGGGCTTGTCTATCAACTATCTATCTATCTATCTATCTATCTATCTATCTATCTATCTATCTATCTATCTATCTATCTATCTATTTATCTATCTATCATCTAACATCTATATCTATTTGTCTGGGCTTGTCTATCAACTATCCATCTATCTATCTATCTATCTATCTATCTATCTATCTATCTATCTATCTATCTATCTATCTATCTATCTATCATCTAACATCTATATCTGTCTATTTGTCTGGGCCTATCTATAAACTTTCTATCTAACTACCTCCATCCATCCATCCATCCATCCATCTATCTATATGAGCTTGACTTCCTCCCTGAAAATCCACTCCAAAGACAGCTGATAAAGACCTGCAATCTGATTATTATAACATATGGGAATTATTTTATCAATGGTTAAATATGAAAAGGGGGGGAAAAGCAAAGAAGTGAAATAGCGAAAATGTTTTGACAAATTTAAATAAGTTAAGAAGAGGATTATTATAGCATTAAGTATGGTATATATTAGTATTAGTGTTAAGTTAAGAATAGATGAAATAATAAATATGGCTGTAAATTGTAATTGTTATTGTATAAAATACGTGCACAAAATATTTGTACCCAAATGACACACTGTTTAGTGGAAGATGTTGTTTGAATCAAAATAAAATTATTATGTTTTAAAAAAAGACATGTAGTTGGATTCAAGCTTTTTCATCCTTGGCTCATTTAAGGTGTGTGGACTTTTAACTCCCAGAATTCTGGCATTGAAGTCCAGAAAACTTAAACTTGCCAAGTTTACACAGGTAGTCCTCAACTTACAACCATACGTAACTAACCCCAAAAATTTCCATAAAAACATGCCAGTTGCCAAGCATCTGAAATTTGATGGCGTGATCTGAGGGATTCTGAGTCGTACATCTGAAAGTCATCAATCACTTTTTTCATTTCCGTTGTTACTTCAAACAATCACTAAACAAATGTTTGTGAATCGAGGACTACCTACACAAGAATGCTGGTTTCTTGGCCTGTGTGTATTTTTTACTTGCGACAACAATTGTATTCCCTGTTCCTTAGGAATGTTTGAATAAATGACGTTCATCTGATTTATTTTCCCATGTGACCTGGTGGGCGTGGCCAACTTGTAAAATGTGGTGAAACTCACTTAACAACGCTCTTGCTTAGCAAACAAAACGTTGGCTCAGGAACTCTGGCATTTGAAGCACGCAAGTCTTAAAGCTGTCAAGTTACTAGACCCTTGCACCCCTAACCCTTTAGGAAAAAAAACCCGCAAGGATGTTCAAACTTGACAGCTTTAAGACTTGTGGACTTCAACTCCCAGAATTCCTCCTCCAGTCATGTTGACTCAGGAACTCTGGCATTGAAGTGTGCAAGTCTTAAAGCTGTTAAGTTACAAGACTTTTGCATCCCTAACCCTTTAGAGAAAAAAAACCCAGGGGTGTTCAAACTTGACAGCTTTAAGACTTGTGGACTTCAACTCCCAGAATTCCTCCTCCAGTCATGTTGACTCAGGAACTCTGGCATTGAAGTGTGCAAGTCTTAAAGCTGTTAAGTTACAAGACTTTTGCATCCCTAACCCTTTAGAGAAAAAAAACCCAGGGGTGTTCAAACTTGACAGCTTTAAGACTTGTGGACTTCAACTCCCAGAATTCCTCCTCCAGTCATGTTGGCTCAGGAACTCTGGCATTGAAGCACGCAAGTCTTAAAGCTGTCAAGTTACAAGACCCTTGCACCCCTAACCCTTTAGAGAAAAAAAACCCAGGGGTGTTCAAACTTGACAGCTTTAAGACTTGTGGACTTCAACTCCCAGAATTCCTCCTCTTGCTCTTCTTGATGATGTGCGGACTGGCGGGGGGAGGGAGCTGGAACAGCACGGTAGATTTTTGGAACCTCTTCTGTAGAAGAGGTTAGAACTGGCAGGAACCCACCCCTGTGATAGTTATATAAGATTTACATGTACAGATAAAATAAACACAACAGATATGTAAAAGAAGTGAAATGTGTTGCAAGGCTGTTCCAACAGGCCTGGGGCTGATGAGTTCCCACCCCTACTCGAATTGTGTGGCTGTTGACTGCTTTTCAATTGTTTCTGTATTTTGTTTGTTTTTTTGCTTTTTTGTCTGTATTATTCCCTTCCCCTTCGGTTTGTTAGCCGCCCTGAGTCCCTTCGGGAATAAGGCGGCATACAAGTGTAATAAACCTTGAACCTTGAACCTTGTTTGCATAAACGAAATAAAAAGTTTTAAAAAGAGAGAGAGAGAGACAAGGAAAGACGGATTAGGCTGGCTGGCTATCCGTCATGTTTATTTTTTTTCCTTTTTCTTTTTTCTTTTTCTCGTTAAAATGTTTTATTTTTCCATTTTTCATTTTCTTTTTTTTTGTATTTATTTATTTTTTATCAATTTCATATATACATTCACAATTATAGGATCTCATAACTGTTATTAATAATATGTATTTATAACAATTTTTCCTACTGTTGACAATATACTTGAAGGTTGCTTTTTTAACATCCCATAGATCCATCTTATCTTACAACGGTCCTACTTCTTCTTCCCTCCTCCCTTTTTCCTTCCCTCGTTTCTTCTCTCCTACTCCCCTTCCTTCCTTCCCTCCCTCCTTCCCCTTCCCTCCTTCTCTCCTTCCCTCCTTCCTTCCCTCCTTCCTTCCTTCCCTTTCTTTTCTCCTTCTCTCCTTCCTTTCCCCCTTCCTTTCCTCTTTCCTTCCCCCCTTCCTTTTCTCCTACATTCCCTCCTTCCTTCCCTCCTTTCTTCTCTCCTTCTCTCCTTCCTTCCCTCCTTCCTTCCCTCCTTCCTTCCCTCCTTTCTTCTCTCCTTCCTTCCCTCCTTACTTCCCTCCTTACTTCCCTCCCTCCTTCCTACCCCCGTTTCTTCTCTTTCTTCATTTTTCATTTTCATATAGTCACATATATACTGTGCATAACCAGGGCCATACAACATTAAACAATAATCACAGCAATTCCTCTTGTCAACAATACCCCCAGAAATATAAATAAAACGAAACTCAAACTCAAATAGAAACCCAATATACCTCTTCTGCTCTCCATACACCTCTTTCTTCCGCCCCCCTCCAACTTACTATCTTCCCTCCATCATTCCCCTCTACCCTACTTCCCTTCCCCCTCTACCACTCCTCTCTCCCGATCCACTCTCTCCCTTCCTTCTCACCCTCCCTCCCATCCTCTCTACCGCCCTCTCTCCCCCTCTTTCTTCTATCCCACTCCTCCTCCCCTTCGTGTATTTCTACTATATGTCAATGTATTCAGCTTGTCCTGTTTTTACAGAGAAATTAAAGAGAAACAGTATACATGTGAAATCGTATTACATTGAAATCTAACACATAGTATATATCCCCCCTCCTCTCCCTCCCTCCCCCCTAACACCCCACCTCCCTCTCCCCCCCACCCCACTTCCCAGAGCCCGTACACGGTATAGATGCTATCTGTCATGTTTGACGTGTCAGCCTGGAGGCAGGAATTTGGAAAAAACTTGCCAGAAATCCCCTCCTACTTCAGACTACAGTGCCACCTCTCAAGGCGTCTTAAATGCAAAACTTCCTCTTACAGGTGCCTGACTTATGCTGTTTTCACCTGGAAGGGAGTGCCCGGTGTGCAACAGGCTGTGAATGAACATCGGGGAGTTGCAGGGCAGAGACAAGAATCTGGAAAGGAAGACCAGTTTGTTCCCAGCAATAACCCACCAGTTGCTAACTGGTAAACCTCTGAGACACCAGTGCCAGAGGAGGGGAAAAAAATGAGTAATTCTCCCGAGCCAAAAATCCTGGGGAAACAAACTCCAGCCACGTTGCCAACGAAGGTAAGCAAGAAGGAAGAATGCAAAAAGAGGAAGGGGTGGATGGGTGAGTTTAATCCCCTCTCTGGCAGTCTTGCGACACCACCCCCCCAGGAGCAGTTGGTAGGGGGGGGCTATTTGTTGGTGTGTTTGAGGAGCAGATGCGGTGAGGAGATGTCGAAAACAGCTTTGGGGGTCTTGGTGGGAAAATGCAGCTTTGTTTAAGGGGAGACTTTGCTGGCGGTAGATCTTGTGCAGTCAGTGGATTGACATCACACAATGCACTAAGAAAGGATTTTGTCAACTCCAGAGGCTTTAGGGTGGGTGGGCTTCAACTCCCAGAATTCCCCAGCCAGCACGTGAAGTGTTAATATCGCTTTACAAGGCCTTGATAATACTTAGAGTGACAGAGTTGGAAGGGGACCTTGGAGGTCTTCTACTCCAACCCCCTGCCTAGGCAGGAAACCCTAAACCACTTCACACAAATGGCTATCCAACATCTTCTTAAAGGCTTCCATTGTTGGAGCATTCACAACTTCTGGAGGCAACTTCTGTTCCACTGATTCATTGTTCTCACTGAAGGAGAGAAGAAAGGAGGGAAGGAAGGAGGGAATGTAGGAAAGAAGGAAGGGGGGAAGGAAGGAGGAAAGGAAGGGGGAAAGGAAGGAGAGAAGGAGAGAAGAAAGGAGGGAGGGAAGGGGGAAGGAGGGAGGGAGGGAGGGAAGGAGAGTAGGAGAGAAGAAACGAGGGAAGGAAAGAGGGAGGGAGGGAAGAAGAAGTAGGACCGTTGTAAGATAAGATGGATTTATGGGATGGTAAGAAAGCAATTTCAAATATATTGTCAACTGTAGGGAAAAAATTGTTATAAATACATATTATTAATAACAGTTATGAGATCATATAATCGTGAATGTATATATGAAATTGATTAAAAAAAATATTGTTCTCACTATCAGGAAATTTAAGGTAAGACCACACTTCAAATATTGCAGCCAGTTTTGGCCTGACTTTGTAGACATATTCAATTCCAACATCTTTTTTTTTTATAAGATGAGACTCTGGAAAGAGTGCAGAGAAGATTAGGGGACTGGTGGCTAAAACATGAAGAACAGTTGCTGGAATTGGGTATGACTATTCTAGTGAAAAGAAGGACTAGGGGTGATTTTTCTAATATTTGAGAGGCTGCCACAAAGAGGAGGGGATCAGCCTATTCTCCAAAGCCCCAGAAGACAGGACAAGAAGCAATGGATGGAAACTAATCAAGGAGAGAAGCAACCTAAAATTAAGGAGAAATTTCCTGACGGTGAGAAAAATTAATCATTGGAACTACTTGCCTCCAGAGGTTGTAAATGCTCCAACACTGGAAGTCTTTAAAAAGATGTTGTATAGCCATTTGTCTGAAGTGGTGTAGGGTTTTCTATCTAAGCAAAGGGTTGGACTAGAAGACCTCCAAGGTCCTTTCCAACTATCGTTCTGTTCTGTTCTGTTCTATTCTCTATATTTTCCATTCCGTTCCATTCTGTTCTATTCTATTCAATTCTATTCTATTCTATTCTCTATTCTATTCTGAAGTCTATTGTATTCTCTATATTTTCTATTCTATTCTATTCTCTATATTTTCTGTTCTATTCTATTCTATTCTCTATTGTATTCTGAATTCTATTCTATATATTTTCTGTTCTATTCTATTCTCTATATTTTCTGTTCTATTCTATTCACTGTATTTTCTGTTCTATTCTATTCTATTCTCTATTGTATTCTGAATTCTATTCTATTCTCTATATTTTCTGTTCTATTCTATTCTCTATTGTATTCTGAATTCTATTCTATATATTTTCTGTTTTGTTCTGTTCTGTTCTATTCTCTATTGTATTCTGAATTCTATTCTATTCTCTATATTTTCTGTTCTATTCTATTCTCTATATTTTCTGTTCTATTCTATTCAATTTTCTAATGTATTCTGAATTCTGTTCTGTTCTGTTCTGTTCTCTTCTATTCTCTTCTCTTCTGTTCTATTCTATTCTATTCTAACATTCAATCCCACAGGAGGGATTGTTCTTTGATCTAGAAGAACCAAGGCAAACGTCTTTAAAACAATGTATTATTGATGAAAAGTCTCCTTTAACTAGATCTTTGTGGCTGTCCCCCTGCTCTTTCCCTCTTCAAAACCGAGATGTGGCATATCTTCCCCTCCCTCTTCTCATCCGCAGTGTCAAATCGTCGAGTTAAACATTGGCGGGGACATCTTCACAACCGCACTGAGCACCCTGAAGAAGTACCCAGGATCCATACTGGCGGAGATGTTTGGCCAGGCGAAACCCCGAACAGATTCGCTGGGGCGAGTCTTCATAGACAGGCCTGGGACTTATTTTAAATACATCCTGGAGTATCTGCGTAGTGGCCAGGTTCCCTTAAAAGATGTTGAGGAGGTTTACAAAGAAGCCACCTACTACGACATCAAGCCTCTGATCAAGCAACTGGAAGAGTCTCCTCAGATCTTCGGGGAGCTGGTGGCCAGGAAACAGTTCCTCGCACGGGTGCCCAACTATTCCGAAAACATCGAGCTTATGATCCGAATCGCCCGGGCAGAAGCCGTGGCCTCTCGCAAATCCAGCGTCATATTCTGCGTGATGAAGACTTTGGAAGACGTGGCGAGGTGTAGCGATGCTCTCAGCAGCTTAGATACCTCCAAGGAATCTGTGGTCCAGTTCGGCCCGTGGAAAGCTGCCCCGGACAATCGGGATCTCCTGGACTGCATCAAGATGGATATGGATAGCAAAGGTTACAAGACATCTTTCCAGGGGTTCATTCCAGACAAAGGCTTTCGCTTCTCCTCCAAGAATGACTTCTTCTACAAGTGTTTGTTCCACTGGTGGTAGCTCAAAGCTCGCAACTCATAAGATCTAGGAGGTCTCTTGTAAAGCAGGACGTAAAGTGAGATTTGGACATGAAGTGTGAAACCTACTGGGTCAGGCTGGACAGCCTCTTAGAGCCCCTTTACTTCTATATTAAAGCCACAGAGGCAGAGTTGCAGCTTGCAGCTTGCAAAAGAACAGGAAGCCAGTGCCTAACCACAAGATGTCCCTAGGTCAAAACCTATGTCAAAAGTCCAAGGTTCAATTAAAGTTTGTTAATGACACGTACTCCATAAACAAAAGGAGAAGTAAGACCCCCATCTCCTTATAAGGCTTTCTCCTCAAGGTAACCACTAAGAAATGAGTTAAGTATTTCCGTGTTGCAATGCTTTTGAGAATGTATAAGAACGCGTGCTTCGTTGTGCGTCCAATCACACTTGGCCAATGAAGAATTCTATTCTATTCTATTCTATTCTATTCTATTCCATTCTTTTTAATTCTATCCTATCCTATCCCCTATTCCTATTCTATTCTATTCTATCCTTTATTCCTATCCTATCCCCTATTCCTATTCCTATTCCTATTCTATTCTATTCTATCCTCTATTCCTATCCTATCCTCTATTCCTATTGTATTGTATTCTATTCTATCCTCTATTCCTATCCTATCCTCTATTCCTATTCTATTCTATTCTATCCTCTATTCCTATCCTATCCTCTATTCCTATTCTATTCTATTCTATTCTATTCTATCCTCTATTCCTATCCTATCCTCTATTCCTATTGTACTCTATTCTATCCTATCCTATCCTATCATCTATTCCTATTCCTATTCTATTCCATTCCATTCAATTCCATTCTATGCTATTCTGTTATATATTCTATTCTGTTATGTTCTATTCTGTTATATATTTTATTCTGTTATATATTCTATTCTAGTCTATTCTAGCCTAATTATTTCAGACAAATGGTTATCCAACCTCTCCTTAAAAACTTCCACTGTTGGAGCATTCACAACTTCTGGAGGCAATTTCTGTTCCACTGATTAATTGTTCTGATTTTCAAAGAAATTTCTCCTCAGTTCTAAGTTGCTTCACTCCGTGATTAATTTTCATCCATTGCTTCTTGTCCTGCCCTCAGGTGTTTTGGAGAATAGCTTGACTCCCTCTTCTTTGGGGCAGCTCAGTGGTGGGATTCAAATAATTTAACAACCGGTCCTCTGCCCTAATGACTAGCAGGGTAGGCGGGGCTCGGTGGTCATGTGACTGGGTGGGCATGGCCAACTCAACATCACTCGCGTTGATGGGCGCTTCGCCTTAGCTGTTACAATGATAATAAGGGTTAACGGGAGAGGCAGTTTCTGTAAGCAGGGCAATAAAGATTAGACTAGAAACACCAGAATGTTTCCTTCCTGCCTTCCTTACAGGGTTAGCCCTGCAAAGTGGGGAAAAAAACAAAAGGAGATTTCTTCCAACAACCGGTTCTCCGAACTGCTTAGAAAGTTACCAACCGGTTCTCCCGAATAGGTGCGAATCGGTTGAATCCCACCACTGGGGCAGCCCCAGAGATATTGGAACACTGCTATCGTGTCATTATTATATTACAATAATCATAGAAGTAATTTTCAATAACAATACGTTTCAACTTCCTGGTGACTTTATTAGACAAATTGGATTTGTCCATTTGGAAGTCATCGGAAAGCCAAGTAGCATTTGAAGAGATTTTTCTCTACAAGAAGAAAGAAAAAAAAAAACGCCTTTGTAGATATTAGCTAATTTTGCAAATTTTGCAAGCAGTCAAAATGCTGAAACTTGGGGGGGAGAAGAAAGGGAAGGAGCCAATATCTGGAATGAATTTTAGCCATGTCGTTTTATTCACAATAAGCGCCTCAGTTCAGTTACATACAAAAAAAAAATAGCATAAATATCGTTCTGAAAATGATTTTCAAATAGTGTTTCAGTTCAGCCCCACCCTGATAAGGTGTTCAGGTTGATTTCAGAAAACACACAACCCTGGAATATTTCATCCATGAATAATAACTTAATCTTCCTTTCCCTCGAAGTAAGTTCATAGCCATAAATACACATATTTTTTTAGCATTTCAAGACAAGGTTTGCTGGAGACAAAGTTCTTTCATTTGCTTGGAGCAAATTTAAATCTCTTTCTAGAAATGGCAGCAGCTGGATGGCTCTCCAAGGATGTTCTTTAGAGCAGTTTTTGAGGTGGTTTCTGGTCCAGCTTGTGGTTTTCAGGTAACAAATGTGGAGCAAACCTATGAAATAAATCAGAGAAAAATGTTTGTCAGTGATCTGTTCCAGACAGCGTGAAGTCCCAGAGGCAGAAGCTGTTCAAGGGTACCCATGTTTCTTTATAAATAGCAAATCAGGATGCAATTCTAGGTTTTTTCCCCCCTGCAATGTTCATTCTTGACCAACCTTCGCCTACATGGATTTGAAATGAGGATGCTGATCATTAGGGATTAAATCTTGCTAGGAGGATTACATTTTTTAGGGATAGTTAATCAGATTTGGGTGAAGTTTCTTTGTGTATGGCAGGGTTCATACATCACAGGAAGCCCCCTATGGGCAACATGGTTAGATTATATGGCCTTTATGCTAATAAAGAGAGAGAGAAATAGGAATGGAGGGAGGGGGGGAGGGAAGAAGGAAGGAAGAATGGATGAATGGAAGAAAGGAAGAAAGGAAGAAAAGAAGAAAGGAAGAAAGAAAGGTGATAGTAGGATGGAAGGGAGGGAGGAAGGGGATAGTATGATGGAAGGAAGGGAGGGAGGAGGGAGGGAGGGACGAAGACAGGAAGAAAGGAAGACAGGAAGAATGAAAGAAAGGTGATAGCAGGATGGAAGAAAGGGAGGGAGGGAAGGAGGAAGGGAGAAGGAGTGCATGAAGGAAGGAAGAATGGAAGAAAGGAAGGGGATAGTAAGGTGGAAGGGAGGGATGGGGAGGAAGGAAGGAAGGAAGAAAGGAAGGAAGGAAGGAAGAAAGAAAGATGATTGTAGGATGGAAGGGAGGGAGGGGGAAGGAAGGAAGAATGGAAGAAATGAAGGGGATAGTAAGGTGGAAGGGAGGGATGGGGGAGGAAGGAAGAAGAAAGAAAGAAAGAAAGAAAGAAAGGTGATTGTAGGATGGAAGAGAGGGAGGGAGAAGGAAGGAAGAATGGAAGGAGAGAAAAAAGGGGACAGTAGGGTGGAAGGAAAGTGAGGAGGAAGGAAGAATGGAAGAAAGGAAGGTGATAGTAGGATGGAAGGAAGGAAGGAAGGAAGGAAACAGTCATAAGTCACTTTTTTCAATGCCATTGTAACCTCAGTCACTAAATGAACAGTTGTACTAAGGGACCAAGAAGGGTTAGAACAAGTAAAACCTTGTGGTTTCCATTCTTGAAGCCCCTCACCCTTCAAATCAAACTGATTTTTCTACAAGGGGGCAATCGAAGAAGTAAAAACCTTGCTGTCTCCAGGAGTGATGGGATGCTGAGAATTCTAAAAATCAAATGGAATCATAAAAAAAAACAAAAACGGAAGGCCCTTTTCAACACGTAGTAAAAGGAACACATCTTACCTTGGCTGTTTCCTACTGTGGGTCTGTTTCTCCACAACTTAGCTGTGGTTGATGCGTTCCATAATTTCGTTGTATTTGGCGGTGACCGCTTGGGCTCTCTGGGTCAAATGATGCAGGACACGGCAGAGACTGGACAAGTGGTAGTAAAATACATCTTCCAAACTTTCCTTCTCCACGTTCTCCTCCACCGGAGGGACCCCAGGTAGCTTCTCTTGTCTCGCAGGTAAGAACCGACCGCCATCCAACATCCCCTTGCCGGATTTCAGCAGCACAAAATGTTCAAACAAGTCCTTGTCATCCGAGTCGGCTCCGAAGGCCTCTTCCAGATCTTCTAAAGAGACTCCGCGAAGGAGGCTGGGGAACATCACGGTCTGCTCCATCTTCTGGATGGCCGAGACGTACTTCTCCATGGCTGCGGGAGAGAGCATTTCTGGGAGCTGGAAGTCAGCTGGCATCTCGAAGTCTTTGTCGCGCTGGGAGACCAAGGAGCCAGGAGGAGAAGAGTGGATAAGGCTCGGACAGGGCGTGGAGGACCATTTATGAGCAAAGCCGGGGAGGAAAATCAGACCCCACTGGCGTGATCGGGATGAGTTCCATCAAAGGACACGCCTCGTTTTCCAGCCAATCTGATCTTTCTCCACATGGACCTTTCTCTTTAGTTGGCAATGTGGGTTTGTTGACACCTTGTCAGGCTTCCAAATTGGGCTTCTTCCAGAGGTTTGACCCCCTCAGAAGACGTGTGGGGCCATGGAGGACAGCTGCTGAGTCATTCTGGACAGCTCAGCTGGGCTGATTGGAAAAGGCCCAATGGAAAACTTTACACCAAAGTTTGAGAAACACTTGTAAGTTTTTTTTTTGAACTCAGCTCAGAGTCTGATAATTCCCATGAAACTCTGAACACCGAGCTACGGATAACCAGCTTTTACCGTCCTAGAGTTAGAAATATTCTTTCATCTTACGCCAACCTCATGATTTTTTTCTCAGTGCTCTGAAAACAATAGAAGGGGAAAGAAATACATTTCCCGGCATGTAAATCAGAGCTTTGTTAGGGAATGCTGAACGCACATTTCAAGTTACAAGCAAGGTTAGACAGTTCGCCTAGAACAGGGCTCAGCAAACTGCGGCTCTGGAGCCGCATGTGGCTCTTTCTTCCCTCTGCTGCGGCTCCGTCACCGGTCAGCACCACAATTTTGAGAGGAGCTTCCGGTGGGGGCGGGGGGAGAGATGCACAGTGCGCCAGGAGAAGACTCTATGGCAAGGGGAGGGTTTTTTGTAATTGTCTCCACAATTGATAGGGCTTTCGGTTAGGACAGGTAGAGGAAAAAGTACGCCACGCTAGGAGGAGACTCTATGGTGGGGGAACTGAACTTCCGGTCAGCTCCAGAATTGAATGGGGGGCTTCCGGTTAGGACCTTTGTGGCTCCCGGTGTTTTCTTCTCTATGGGAAACGGGACCAAATGACTTTTTGAGTGTTTAGATTTGCCGACCCCTGGCCTAGAACAGTGATGGCTTTTTTGGCTCCCATGCCAAAAGCGGGGGTACCGCAAGGGCGTGCCATACCCATAATGCTATGTGCGTGAACCACCCCCCGCGCACGCATGACCCCCTCCACTTTTGGTGTTGTTTTTTTCGCCCTTCCCAGGCTCCAGAGGCTTTCTAGAAGCCTGGGCAGGGCGAAAACAACCTCTACCACTTCTGGATGCTCTCCGGAGGCTTCAGGAGCTTCCCTCAAGGCTCCGGAAGGCAAAAAACGGACCTACAGAGAACCCGGAAGTTCGGGAATAGTGACTTCTGGTTTGTTTGTAGGGCCAATTTTTGATCTCCGAAGACTCAGGAGGCTTCCCTGAAGGCTCCGGAGGGTGAAAAACAGTCCTACGAGCAAACCGGAAGTCTGTTCCCAAAGTTCCGGTTTGCCCTTGGGGCCGTTTTTTTGCACTCTGGAGGCCAAGGAAGTCTCCGGGGGATGAAAAACGGTCTCAAAAGAAGGGTGAAGTCAGCTGGCCAGTGCGCATGCAGAAGTAAAATTCACTTAACAACTGTCTCACTTAACAACAGACATTTTGGGTTCAATTGTGGTCGTAATTTATGCACCAAAGACAACTTCCTTGGCCAATAAAAAATTCTATCTATATCTATCTATCATCTATCTATCTATCTATCTATCTATCTATCTATCTATCTATCTATCTATCTATCATTATAATCATCATCTATAACTATCTATCTATCTTTCTATCATCATATCTATCTATCTATATCATTATCTATAACTAACTATCTATCTTTCTATCATCATCTATCTATCTATCTATCTATCTATCTATCTATCTATCTATCTATCTATCTAGCATTATAATCATCGTCTATAACTATCTATCTATCATATCTCTATCTCTCTCTCTCTCTCTCTCTATCTATATCATCATCTATAACTATCTATCTATCTTTCTATCATCTATCTATCTATCTATCTATCTATCTATCTATCTATCTATCTATCTATCTATCTATCTATCTATCTATCTATCTAATTGAGCTACGTATGGAGGTACGAAGTGTAAGACTGCAAAGTTCCTGATGACCTCTAGAGGGCAGGATCAGGTGAGAATTGCCTCTATCTCCTTGGTACCCTCTAGTGGCAATCAAGGGTTTTGCAGTCAGATGCAGTAGCATTAAAACGAGAGAAAGAATTTACTCTCTCTCTCTTCTCCCCCCTTTTGCTGCATTTGTTCCTCCCTTGGTCTTGCAAAGCTGGTTTAGACTCTGGACCGAATCCTCTTTTGCAATTCCATTACTTCACTTCAGTTCCAGCTTTGCTGCCTCATCCGATTTTCGTCATCCGGCTAAATCAGAGCCTGGATTTCTGCCCTCAAACCTTGCCCAGATGGCTTCGTCTGGATTTGGCAGGGACAGGAACAGCGCAAGAAGGGAAACTTGCCATGAAGTAGCCACATTTTGGTGGCGTGGCCGTTGCGACACAGGTCGGTGTCCTTTTCTGATAGGACAATCCTTGGAAGAGAAGTTGCCTTTTGAAGCCGGGGAGCTTCATCCATGGAGGCTTTCAAGAGAAGATTGAACTGCCGTTTCTCGGGGATGGTGTAGGGTCTCCTGCTTGGAGGGGGGGTTGGACTAGATGACCTCCAAGGTCCCTTCCGACTCTGTGAATCTAATCTAATCCTTTTTGGGAAATGAAGCGAGCTGCAAAACCTAACCTGAGCGACTTTAATTCCTAGTTAAAATGGGGCTCGTGGAAATGATATGGGGGGAACTCTTTAGTTCGGCAACGACACTGCAGGTAGTCCTCGACTTACAACGCATCATTTCGTGACTTCAAAGTTACGACGACACTGGAAAAAAGCGACTTACAAACTTTTTTTTACACGGACAATTCCCCCAATGGCCACGTGATCAAAATTCAGACAACTGGCCACTGACTCGTATTTATGACGGTTGCAGCACCTTGTGAATGCCTTTTGGAGATCTTCTGACCAGTAAAGTCATTAATGCAGCCATTTAACCATTAGCTGCTAATTTACCAACTGCAATAATTCACTTAAGAAGTCATAGAATAAGAGGGTTGGAAGGGACCTTGGAGGTCTTCTAGTCCAACCCCCTGCTTAAGGCAGGAAGTCCTACATCACTTCAGACAAATGGCTATCCAACATCTTCTTAAAAGCATCCAGTGTTGGAGCGTTCACAACTTCTGGAGGCAACTTCTGTTCCACTAATTAATTGTTCTCACTGTCAGGAAATTTCTCCTCAGTTCTAAGTGGCTTCTGTCCTTGATTAGTTTCCACCCATTGCTTCTTGGCCAGCACTGTGTGGAATAAAGGTCATAAAATGGTTGCATTCATTCATTTCTCCACCGGTGGTCCTTGATTTATGACCATAATAGACCCCCAAATTTACGTTGCCAAGTGAGATATTTGTTAATTGCGTTTTGCCCCCTTTTATAACCTTTTCGGTCACAGTCGTTAAGTGAATCGCTGCAGTGCTTGAATTAGCAACACGGTTGTTAAGTGAATATGGCCTCCCCATCGACTTTGCTCGTCAGATGGTCGCAAAAGGGGATCGCGTGACCCCGGGCCGTCATAAATGTGAGTCAGTTCCCAAGAATATGAATTTTAATCACGTGAGCATGGGGGTGCTGCCACAGTTTTAAGGGGGAGAAGAGGTCATAAGTCCCTTTTTTCAGGCCTGTTCTTTGAACGGTCACTAAATGAAGAGTTGTAAATCGAGGACTGCCTGTATTTGCACATCTCCCAACTTGGCAGAAAGGAACCAGAAAGGTGGCTCAGAGCCCCGCCTCCTAACCAATCGGAGCCCCTCCTGGCAGCCAATCCAAGCCTCAACTCCAATCCGAGCCCCGCTTCCCAACCAATCAGAGCATCGCCTCCCAGCCAATCAGAGCCCCCTGCCAGCCAATCCGAGCCACGCCTCGCCACGCAGCCAATCCGAGCCCCGCGGGGAAGTGGAACCAGCGTTGACGTGGCCACACCCCCTGCGCGAGGGAGGGAGGGCGGTGCGGCGGCGGAACCTTCCTTCGCGGGCGCGGCGAGGGCGGGGAAGGCGTTGCGGGCAGGACCGTCCCCCGCTGTGACCGGCCACCATGCAGCTCCGCTTAGGCATCCCCAAGGAGGCGCGCTCGTTGCCGCCGCCGCCGCTGGTCAACTTCCCGTCGGTCTGGATGGCGGGCGTCTTCTGGCTCAGCGCCCTGCTGGACAACGGCCTCAACCGCAGGCCCGTCCTGCGAGCCGGTCAGTCGCCAGGCCTTCCGCGGGGCCTCCCGTCCTTTTTCCTCCCCTTGGACGGGCTGCGAGGGTCCCCGGGGCTGCTGCCCGTCGAGGCCCCGTCCGGGATCCCCGTCCACCACTCGGACCTCTCCGGCCATAAAGGCGGGAGAGAAGAGTCCCATGCCCATCATCCACAGCCGTGGGGGAGCCCAAAGAAGCCTCGTCCCAGCTCAGGCTCGGGAGGACCCCGGTCTCGCCTCTGGGGGTCGGTACTCCCAAAAGGGCCCATCCTGGTGGGCCCAAATGGAGGATTCGGTTGTCTCTTGGATTCTCCTCTTGGGCCCCTATTTGGGTTCAAGGCAGAATTAACGCCCCCCCCCCCACATGTCCCCTCCCCCACAACAACAACAACCCTGCCAGGTGGGTCAGGCAGAGAGCGAGAGAGAGATTGGCCAAGGTTACGCCTGATGACCTCTATTAGTCTCTTAGACCAACCCCAGTCCATAAATAATAATTTCTATTCCAGTGCTAGGAAATCCTGGAAGTCTTTGAGTTTCAGTCAAATCAGCCGTCAACAGACAGGTAGAGGCAAACTATATTTACACACCATTCAAAAGAGTCAATGGAAAAAAAAAACAGAAATGAAAAGACCAGGATCTTTCCCGCATTCACAGTCAGATAAACCGGGATTAGCACCAGACAAAAAAAAAAAAATCAGGGAGGGAAAAAAATATTGTATACAATCAAGGAAAAACAAAGGAGTAAACTGTAAACTGAACCCCCGCCAACATTGGCAGAAGGATTTAATTATTTATTGGATTGCTATCTTGCCTCCCTATGTTGGGTCAAGACACAACTAATGCCTCCCATCTCTCCCCCCCCCCCCCCAATAACCCTGCGAGGAGGATCAGGTTGAGAGAGAGGAACTGGCCAAGATCACACCAAATAGGCTCTATGAGTCTCTTAGACCAAGTCCAATCCAAGAATAACATGTTAGTAAAATGCTAGGAAATTCGTGGAAATTTGGCCTTCAGACAAATCAGCCATCAGTACACACATAGAGGCAAAAATATTTAGGTGCCATTCAAGAGACAATTAAAAAAAACTGAAATGGAAAGACCAGGATACATCCTCTCCTGCATTCAGTCAGATAAACGGGGATTAGCACCAGACCAAAAAAAAACAACGGGAAAAAAAAATGCTGTATGGAATCAAGGAAACACAAAGGAGTAAACAGTAAACTGAACCCCCGCCAACATTGGCAGAAGGATTTAATTATTTATTGTATTGCTATCTTGCCTCCCTATGTTGGGTCAAGACACAACTAATGCCTCCCATCTCTTCGCCCCCCCAACAACCCTGCGAGGAGGATCAGGCTGAGAGAGAGGAACTGGCCAAGATCACAACAAATACGGAATCTGTGGAAGCTTGGCCTTCAGACAAACCAGTCATCAATAGACATGGAGAGATAAACTATATTGACACACCGCTCAAAAGAGACAATTAAAAAAACAGAAATGAAAAGACCAGGCTACATCCTCTCCTGCATTCGCTCTCCTCAGTTTCAGACAAGTCAGCCATTGACAGACAGGTAGAAACAAATCATATTTACACACCGTTAAAAAGAGAGAATAAAAATATTCGGAAGGAAAAAGACACCAGAACACATCGTCTCCTGTGCTGGAAGTGGTTGGAAGTGATGGTTACCCAGTATCTAGGGCAGAGCTGAGAAAGGGACAGTCCCACTTTGGAATCAGGAGAAGAAGAAGGGAAGGAAGTGACGGGGGGAATAAACAAGGTAGATTTAGTAACCTCTATCCAAACCGTGTTCAGCCCGTCTTCTTCACAACTTAGTTTGTAGGCACCATGCTAGTGGCAACCTCCTGCGTGTCAACCCTTTGATGTGCCCCTTGCTGATGTTGAGACCAGGTGTTCCACTTGTGCTCTCTTGATCTTCTCCAGGCATCCACCGTCAAGTCCTGATGACCACCCTGGGCTTTTGTCTGGGCTACTACATCAAGAGATACTCCGATTACTACTATGCTGAGCGGGACAGGGAGCTATTCAGTTACGTAAAGCGGCATCCTGAGGACTTTGTGGAACAAGGTAACATTGGCGTCAAGCGCTTTCTACCAGAGCTGCTCGAAGGCTGAAAGCGGGTGAGGGAAAGGAAGGCAGAGGGTGGGAGGAGCCCAGGTGTTCCCTCCTGAGTTCGCCCACAGCAAGGATGAGATAAAGGCCTCCAAATTACCCCTCAAGAGAGTTGGGAGAGACTCTTCACTAATCTACGCAAATGCCCTGGGCGGCAGCTGTAGCAAGGTAGCCAGTGGTGAGGAGGCTGGGAATTGTAGTTCAGCAACAGCTGGATTGCTGTGAGTTGTCCAATGTCAGAAGTGCATGGAGTTGTGGAGGTAATCCTCTCTCAGGTATCCAAGTATGGGAAGTTTTGGGTGGAGGAGATTTACCTTGTTGATCCAGTCTTGACTCTTGGCAACTAAGGGGACACATTCATGCATATTCCCTTAGCCGCAATTTTGGAAGTGTTTTGCCCTTCTCTCGAGGTCTGAGAGAAAGGGACGGGTCCAAAGTCACCCAGTCGGCTTTCATGCCAGAGGCAGGACTAGAACTCGCCATCTCCTGGCTTCTAGTCCCCTGGAAGAACGGCTGTGTCAATCTGGCTCTCGGCAGAGACCGCTCCCTTTAATGGGCCTGCTTGTCAACAGCTCCGAAGGGGGCTACAGACCTGAAAGACTTTGGAATCTCTCTTTTCCAGGATAAAGCAACGTTTTACTCAGAGGTGACTTTGGGCCTTTGTAACAGAAGCTCTTTGTCCGCTTCTCCCACAGTCCTTTTTCTTTCTGTCTTTTTTTTACTGTTTCCAGTACAAACATACATATTTTGTGGACAGAGCATTGATTGGCTCAGATCTTTTTCATACAACGTTAATAATAACAGTACAAATCATATGTGAAATTCTAATCTTCCAACTTCAATGATACTAATCTCGTTTCAGATTCCTTTTACATTTTCCCTTTGCTTCATTTAAGCATAAATAACATTCTTTGTACCCTGTGCTTATTACACCTTAGTAAACATTGTCATTCAGTATGTTAAATCATTCATTAGTCCGCCATAACATCAATCTTTCAAATGTTTAGGATTACTAATAACACCAATTATAAGCAATATTCAGTCCATCACGGGGAGTCTATCTCACAGGAGTATACCTAGGACTAGGCAATTTAACTGAAGTGTTAATAATGTTGACAGGGTGTTAAAGAATATGGTGAATTTAAAATATTAAGGATTAGAAATGTGCTTTTTTCAAGAGGCAAATGGTTTTTCTTTGAAAGGGTTTTGCTTCTCATCCAAGAGCTGAAGAAGCTTCTTGGATGAGAAGTGAAACGTCTTCAAAGCAAAAACATGACTTGGATGACTGAGAATCTCCATAGAGGCTCTTTGTCCCCTTGCTTAAATTCTCTTTCAGGAAGCATAAACAAAGAGAGGTTTCTACTCAGAGAGTAAAGTAAATAGACCAGCAAAGTAAACAGACAGGGTGCTTTTCCTTCTCCTTGGTTTACGAATAAGCTTCACCAGCAGGATCCTTTCCTGTTTTCTTAGAGCCCAAAAAGGTGGGAGACATTCTGGAAAAGTTCGTCCCAACGCGCTGAAGTTCCTCCAAGGGATCCTGTGATCCTCCGGGTGTTTTCTCTGCTCCCTCCTCTTCTATGTGGAAGCCCTCGGCGTCTAATCGCTTGTTGATAAACGTGGATTGTATCCTTTCTAATAAAATACATATACGAAGATCAAGTCTGCCGTTTGGGTTTTTTTACTCATGAGGTACGCCTGGAAATGGGGGAGAAGGTGCCTGGCAGATGTAGTAGAAACCTCAGAATTTGCCGCCGTAGAATGTGTGAATCCGTGGGCGTTCTCTCGGCTCCATGCTGCCTTGCCTTCCCTCCGTGGTCCCTGAGGAGCCTCCAATGGGGCATGAGGACAGCTGGGGCTTGCAGGCCTTTAGAACAGGGGTTAAACCTCCATTTCCCCAGGATATTTATAAAGACCCGTGGCTGAGGGTTCCTTTGGTCCCCTGGGTTGGGTTGGAGTAGGCAGGGCAGTGTGGCCCCAAAAGGGTTCCAACCGGTTTCTCTCCCCTCATCCTCACTCCGTTCCTTTCCAGAACCAGGCAGGGGTTCTAATAAAGCAGGGGTGTCAGTCAAGGCCTGGGAGGCCGGATCCATGGATTGCTTAGTCCTGGCCCGCGAGGCCGCCCTGGAAACAGCGAAGGACCAGCCTGCGGTGCCTCTGCCAGCGAAAACGGACAGAAAAGAGCCACATACAGTTTCTCCCGAGCTCCGTTTTCTCTGGCAGAGGGTTGCAGGAGGCCGTCGAAGCCGAAAACTGAGCTTGGGAGCCTGTTGTCGCTGGCCGAATGCTCGGGCCTCCACAGGCTTCCCCACACGAGTGACGTTGAGCTGGCCATGGCCCCCCAAGGTCAAACACAGCCCTGATGTGGCCCTCAATGAAATCAAGTTTCGTGACACCCCTGTAGTAAAGGGACCGGACTAGGCGCAAGGAGACCTAGCCTCAAATCCGCTCTCACCAGGTGACGTAGGATGTGAAAGCTTGGTGTGAAGGTTCTCTCGATCTCCTGAAAGGTTTGTTCTTTCAATCCATCGTTGAAACTTTTACATCTTTCTTCAATCCTTTTCCCCCTTTTTCCTTCGGCCTTCCTACACGTTGGTCTCCTAGGAGGAGCAGAAAACGACTCTTAATTTGCCATCATCTCAGTCTGTTTTTCTCCCTTTCTGCCTAATTTGCTTCCCCCGACAGTGTGACACCAAACTCCCCCCTCCCCACTCTCGCCTGTGGCCTTCAGGGGCCTCTTATCTGAAGCCGTCGCATCTCGGCTGCCTGTCGCAAGTCTTCCTTTCGACCCACAATCCTTTGGATGCGGTTATGGGGCTCCAAGGTTATGGGGAGGAGGGAGTCTCAGCACATAAACGCTGCCCCTTTTCTATGTGCCTGGGGAAGCTCCCAGCCCCACCGATCTGGAGAGGAGGTCAGAGTGAGGAAATCGGGATGCTCGAAAGGGTAGAATTAGGGCTTCTGGCCGCCTTCCGCTTTACGGTCAAGGGTGGGACAGTCTTAAGAAAGGACTCCGATTGGAACAGCTCCAGGGTGGAGTGAGACACTCTATTTTTGGAAAGTGGACTGCAAGAGAGGACCTTTGGGCCACAAGTCTCCTCCTGGGCAGGGCCGGCCTTTGTCTGCAAAGAGATTTGCATATAATGCTCTTATAAGGCTCTCCAATGCTCTTAAAGCACAATACAACTCCAAGCAGAATATTTTTTTTTCCAGTCTTCGAATGAACTCGTAAAACTGCAACTGGAAGCCAGTTTGGGGTACAGGCGGTCCTTGTCGTACGACCACAATGGAGCCCAAAATTTTTGTTGCTAAATAAGTTACCCTGTTTTTCGGAGTATAAGACGTACCGGAGTATAAGATTTTGAAGTGGTAAATTTTTTAAAAAAGTTTTTGCTCTCGGCAGACCTCCCAAACCCTCTGCATGCCTCGTCATTTGTGAAAAATGGGGTATGCAGAGAGTTTAAGCGGCTTGCAAAGTACTCCGGGGGCAGGGGGGGGGGGGGCGAAAACAAGCAAAAAAAAGTCCAATTTTTGCTCTTTTTTTGCCCTCCCCTGCCCCCCAGGAGCACTTTGCAAGCCTCCCAAATCCTCTGCGCGTCCATTTTTGCGAAGGGGACAGGATTTCAGGAGGAGAAAAATGCTGTGTTCAGTGTATAAGACGCACCCAGATTTTCACCCTCTTTTTTCAGGGGGAAAGATGCGTCTTATACTCCGAAAAATATGGTGAGTGAGGTTTGGTCTGTTTTACTCCCTTTCTTCCATTGTTAAGTGAATCATTGGAGTTATTAAGTTAGTAACATGGTTGTTAAGTGAATTTGGCTTCCCCATTATTCCGTTTGTTGGAAGATCACAAAAGACTGCAGAATTCTGGGAGTTGAAGTCCACAAGTCTTAAAAGTTCCCCAAGTTTGGAGACCCCTGATCTGAAGCATAAGGAGCTCTGAAGTTCGGATTTGATTGTAAATAATCACACCTCAAAACGCCAATTTAATGCTTGATGAATTCAGGAATTCATCTGCCATCCAGCTAGGGAAAATTCCTCCAGCTACTGCAATTATTTCCAAGGAAAGACCGATCAGATTTGTTCTGGAAAAGAAAGATAATTAGGTAATATTATCCGGAATTATTATTCCGGAGCTTGTCGGGTGTGAGTCTCTGCTGGTAAAGTTGGACCTCAAGGGTCAAGTGGGTCTGCTGTTAATGTACCTGCCTCCCAACAGCGTTGCAGCAACCCTCCCCTCGCTCCTTGAGTCGGTAGCCGAGCTGGCAATTGAGTTCCCTAGGCTGATGGTCCTGGGGGACTTTAATCTGCCGTCGCTCGGTGAACACTCTGATGGGGTGCAGGAGTTCATGGCTTCCATGACAGCCATGGGCTTGACCCAAGTAATCCGGGGCCCAACCCATTCAGCGGGTCACATGCTCGACCTCGTATTCCTCTCGGAGCAGTGGATTTGTGATCTTGGTCTGAGGGGTAACGACATCATCCCCCTGTCGTGGTCAGACCACTGCCTACTGAGGCTTGACTTCCGGAGGCCAAACCCCCACTGTAGGGAGGAGGAACCGACCAGGTGGTTCCGCCCCAGGCGACTTATGGAGCCGTTAAGGTTCCAGACAGAACTTGGGGTCATTCCTGATACTCTCGCCCACAGTCCGGTAGAGACTCTGGTTGCTGCTTGGCACTCGGCAGCATCGGAGACCCTCGACCGGATTGCGCCACTACGGCCCCTCCGAGGCAGCGGATCCCGGAGACCTCCTTGGTTTACCGAGGAACTCCGGGAGATGAAGCGCCGGAGGAGACGCCTAGAGCACCTATGGAGGTCCGATAAGTCCGAATCGAACCGAGCAATGGTAACCACCAGCACCAAGGAATACACCAGGGCTCTTAGGGCAGCGAAAAGATCTTATATAGCCACCTTGGTTGCGTCCCCTGAGTCCCGCCCAGCCGCCCTGTTTAGGATAACCCGCTCCCTACTGAATAGGAGGGAAACGGGGGAACCCCTGCAGGGCAGAGCTGAGGATTATGCCCAATTCTTAGCGGACAAAATTGCTCGGTTTCGGTCGGACTTGGACTCCATCTCTGCAGTTCCAGCCGAGGCACAAGAGGATGAAGTAGACCACCTCTGGGTTGAGTTTCAGGATGTTGCCCCTGGGGATGTGGACAAGGCCATGAGGGCTGTAAGTGCCTCCACCTGTGTACTGGACCCGTGTCCCTCATGGCTGGTTACTAACAGCAGTGAGGTGACACGAGGCTGGATCCAGGCGGTTGTTACCGCCTCTCTTCGGGAGGGGAACTTCCCCGCCGTGCTAAAAGCGGCGGTGGTGAGATCCCTCCTGAAGAAACCATCCTTGGATCCAGCTATTCTTAATAACTATCGTCCAGTCTCCAACCTTCCCTTTCTTGGGAAGGTTGTCGAGAAGGTGGTGGCCTTCCAGCTCCAGCGGTCCTTGGAGGAAGCAAACTATCTCGACCCCTTCCAGTCAGGCTTCAGGCCCGGTTACAGCACAGAAACCGCTTTGGTCGCATTGACCGATGATCTTTGGAGAGCCAGAGATGGAGGACATCCCTCCATCCTGGTTCTCCTTGACCTCTCAGCGGCTTTCGATACCATCGACCATGGTATCCTTCTGCGACGACTGCGGGAGGTGGGAGTGGGAGGCACCGTGTTGCGGTGGTTCTCCTCCTACCTCTCGGACAGGTCGCAGTCGGTGTTAGTGGGGGGGCAGAGATCGACCCCTAGGCACCTAACATATGGGGTGCCTCAGGGTTCAGTCTTATCCCCCCTACTATTCAACATCTACATGAAACCGCTGGGAGAGATCATTCGCAGGCACGGGATAAGATACCATCAATATGCGGACGATACCCAGTTGTATCTGTCCGCCCCGTGCCAACTCAATGAAGCGGCGGACGTGATGAACCGAGGCCTTGAGGCCGTTATGGACTGGATGAGGGCTAACAAGCTTGTACTCAACCCGGAAAAGACTGAGTGGCTGTTGTGCTTCCCTCCCAACAATTCGACCAGTATTCCATCACTCAGGCTGGGGGGTCAAATTTTACACCCCTCAGAGAGGGTTCGCAACTTGGGAGTCCTCCTGGACCCACAGCTATCCTTTGATTACCACCTGACGGCTGTGACCAGGGGGGCATTTGCCCAGGTTCGCCTGGTGCGCCAGTTGCGACCCTACCTGAATCGGGAGGCCCTCACAACAGTCACTCGGGCCCTTGTGACCTCTAGGCTGGAATACTGCAATGTGCTCTACATGGGGCTGCCCTTGAAGAGCATCCGGCGTCTTCAGCTAGTCCAGAACGCGGCCGCGCGAGTGATCGTGGGTGCACCTCGGTTCACCCACATAACACCTATCCTCCGCGAGCTGCGCTGGCTACCTGTCGATCTCCGGGTGCGCTTCAAGGTGCTATTAGTCACTCATAAAGCCCTGCATGGTAGTGGATCTGCGTACTTGAGAGACCGCCTTCTGCCAATTACCTCCCTGCGACCAATTAGATCTCATAGATTGGGCCTCCTCCGAATTCCATCTGCCAGCCAGTGCCGGCTGGCAACTACAAGGAGGAGAGCCTTTTCGGTAGTAGCTCCGACCCTTTGGAACGAGCTCCCCGTGGAGATTCGTACCCTCACCACCGTCCAGGCCTTCCGCATAGCCCTTAAGACCTGGCTAGCCCGTCAGGCCTGGGGACAAAGATAATCGCCCCTCCCGAATGATGAATGAATGTTGCTCATTATTTTACTCTATGTTTGTCTACGTCACTGTTTGTATTCCCTCCCCTGATCTTATGTAAGCCGCCCTGAGTCCCCTCAGGGAAAAGGGCGGCCTATAAATGTTAATAAACTCTTAAACTCTTAAACTCTTAATATTGAAAGTTAAAGAGAGATGCAGAAAGATTTATTCAATCGTGCTCATCCACACTCAATACAGGTAGTACAATAATACAATACAATGCAGTAGTAGAGTTGGAAGGGACCTTGGAGGTCTTCTAGTCCAACCCCCTGCCTAGGCAGGAAACCCTATACCGTTCCAGACACATGGCTATCCAACATCTTCTTAAAGGCTTCCAGTGTTGGGGCATTCACAACTTCTAGAGGCAATTTCTGTTCCACTGATTAATTGTTCTAACTGTCAGGAAATTTCTCCTCCATTCTAAGTAGCTTCTCTCCTTGATTAGTTTCCATCCATTGTTCTACCCTGAGGTGCCTTGGAGAATAGCTTGATCCTTCTTTGTGGCAACCCTTGAGATATTGGAAGTCCTTGACTTCATTCATTCAACAGTTCATTTAGTGACTGAAGCTAAAGTGACGCTGAAAAAAGTGATTTACGATCGTTTTTCACACTTATGACTGCTGCAACATCCACGTGGTCATGTGATCAAAATTCAGACTCTTGGCAATCGGTTCATATTTACGACGGTTGCCATGTTCCGGGGTCATGTAATTACCCTTTTGTCATCTTCAATGGGGAAGACACAACCGTGGTCCTAACTTAATGCCTGCAGTGATTCACTTAACGACCCTGGCGAGAAAAGTCGTAAAATGGTGGGAAAACTCACTTAAGAGATGTCTCACTTAGCCACAGAAATTTTGGGCTCCATTGAATTATGTCCGGAGCTACGAAGCATAGGACTGCAAAGCTCCCGATGACCTCTAGAGGGCAGGATCAGGTGAGAATTGCTTCTGTCTCTTTGGTGCCCTCTAGCGGCGATTGAGGATTTTGCAGTCAGATGCAGTAGCATTAAAACGAGGGGAAGAATTTACTCTCTCTCTCTTCTCCCCCCTTTTGCTGCCTTTGTTCCTCCCTTGGTCTTGCAAAGCTGGTTTAGACTCTGGACCAAATCCTCTTTTGCAATTCCATTATTTCACTTCAGTTCCAGCTTTGCTGCCTCATCCGATTTTCGTCATCCGGCTAAATCAGAGCCTGGATTTCTGCCCTCAAACCTTGCCCAGATGGCTTCGTCTGGATTTGGCAGGGACAGGAACAGCGCAAGAAGGGAAACTTGCCATGAAGTAGCCACATTTTGGTGGCGTGGCCGTTGCGACACAGGTCGGCGTCCTTTTCTGATAGGACAATCAATCCTTGGAAGAGAAGTTGCCTTTTGAAGTCGGGGAGCTTCATCCATGGAGGCTTTCAAGAGAAGATTGAACTGCAGTGAAGAGGGAAGATGAGGTGTATAAGGAGGAGTGGTAAGGGGAGAGAGGAGAAGGAGAAAGTAAGGGGAAGTAGAGTAGAAAATGATGGAGGGAAGACAGGATGTAGAAGAGTCGGAAGTAGAGGAGAGAAGAAAGATAGGAAGAGAGGGATAGGAGAGAGGGTGAGGGGGAAGATGAGGTGTATAAGGAGGAGTGGTAAGGGGAGAGAGGAGAAGGAGAAAGTAAGGGGAAGTAGAGTAGAAAATGATGGAGGGAAGACAGGATGTAGAAGAGTCGGAAGCAGAGGAGAGAAGAAAGATAGGAAGAGAGGGATAGGAGAGAGGGTGAGGGGGAAGATGAGGTGTATAAGGAGGAGTGGTAAGGGGAGAGAGTAGAAGGAGAAAGGAAGGGGAGGTAGAGTAGTATGGAAGCGGAAATACAATGAGGAAGAGTGGGAAGCAGAAGGGAGAAGAAAGGTGGGAAGAGAGGGATAGGAAAGAGGGTAAGGGGGGAGGATGAGGATAAGGAGGAGTGGAATGTAGAGAGGAGAAGGAGAAAGGAAGGGGAAGTAGGAAAGGAAGATGGAGGGAAGATAGGAAGTAAGAGAGAGGTAGAAGAAAAAGGTGTATGGAGAGTAGAAGAGCTAATAAGGGGTGTTAATCTTTTTGGGGCGTTGAGGACAAGAGGAACTGATGTAATCATTATTTAATACTATATGATACTGGCTATGTATAGTATACATGTGATTGTATGTTATGAAAATGGAAATAAAAATATGCGAACATCAAGAGAAGATTGAACTGCCGTTTCTCGGGGATGGTGTAGGGTCTCCTGCTTGGATTGGGGGGTTGGACTAGATGACCTCCAAGGTCCCTTCCGAGTCTGTGAATCTAATCTAATCCTTTTGGGGAAGTGAACCGAGCTGCAAAACCTAACCCGAGAGACTTTTAATTCCTAGTTAAAATGGGGCATGTGGGAAAGGAGGGAGCCGCAGGCTTTAACACTGTGAAAACGCTACAATTTCCCACCCTTTAGAGAACGTAGCAGAGCTTTGAGCTGCTTTTAAAAAAAATAAACTAAATTTTTTTTGGAGAAGGATCAAAAATTGGCTGGAGGCAATAACGGGGGTTAAAATCGAATGGAAACCTGAAGTTTTTTTTAAAATTAGGAATAATGTCTGCGAAATACAAAAAAGAAATCCAGTATTTAATACTACATATAATTACGGCGGCAAGGATTGCCTTTGCCCAGAAATGGAAAAACAAATTAATTCCAAGCGAAGACGAAGTAATAAGAAAGGTTATGGATTGTGCTGAAATGGACAAACTAACTAAAGAAATCCAGGGAAAAGAAGAATCAGAATTTTACCAGATATGGGATAAATGCTATAAGTGGATGGAGGAAAGAAACAAGAATCAATGAAGGAATATAACAAATAATAATAGTTATGAGTAAAATAAGAGGGTTAAGAACGGTGAAATCCAAATGAAATACAATAGAAGGGGAAATAATATAAGGTGAGCGGTATCGATTGATAATTGCTATTTGAAAGAACAGGAAGCTCCTGTTCGTATTGTATTGTGTAAATGTGGTGTACGTCTAGGTTTTGTGTGTGTGTGTATTTTACATGTTTGTTAAAAAATTATAAAAAATAAAAAATAAACTTGTCCATTTTTTGGGAGAACTCAACAAAGAGCATGCAGGTAATCCTCAAATTGCAAACATTACTTTAGCGACCATTCGAAGTCACGACACGGGGGTGGGGGAATGACTTACAACCGATCCTTGATCAAAATTTGGATCCTGCCACCCGAATGTTTTAGGATGATTGCAGGGTCCATGTGTGTTTGTGTGTGTGTGTGTGTGTGTGTGTGTGTGTGTTATGTCATCGGCATTTGCTTTGCTCCCGGGTCACGTGACCCGTCAAAACCGCGCTTGACTAAGCCGCGCCCGATTAAACCGCATCGCTGACGTCATCAACAGGGCGACAACAGCCAGCACGGAGAAAGAAGGGCGCTTTAAATAGCGCTTTGAAAGCAAGCCGATTCAACTTAAGGTAAGGGTTAGGTTTAGGGTTAGCTTTAGGTTAAGTTAAGGGTTAGGGTTAGGTTAAGGGTTAGGGTTAGGTTTAGGGTTAGGTTAAGGGTTAGCTTTAGGGTTAGCTTTAGGGTTAGGTGTAGGGTTAGGTTAAGGGTTAGGGTTAGGTTAAGGGTTAGGTTAAGGGTTAGGTTTAGGGTTAGGTTAAGGGTTAGGTTAAGGGTTAGGTTAAGGGTTAGGTTTAGGGTTAGGATTAGATTTAGTGGGGTTAGGTTTAGGTTTAGGGGTTAATTTTAGGTTTAGAGTTTACAGCGTGCTTCTGTCTCCACGCTGTTGTCACCCTGTTGATAACGTCAGCGACGCGGTTTAGTCGGGCGCAGTTTTGTGGTGGAACCCCCGGGTCAATGGGGAGTGCTGGATTGGCTGAATGTCTGCCCTTTTCACCGAACAGTTGCGGTGATTTGCTTCACGCCCACGGCACAAAAGCTCGTAAAATCGGGTGCGTCTCACCTAACCGCCTTCCTTAGCGACAGAAATTTCCAGGTCCCCAATTGTGGTCGTATGTTGAGGACCGCCTGTGTATGACAGCAAGGATCAGCGGGGGCAGCAAGCGGGGGCATGGTCATAACTCTGCAACGGAAGCCCCGCCCATTTGTATATGTGTTCCTATATTTCCTTTTATTGATCCTGAGAGAACGTAGGTTTTCGTTTTTCTAAAAGAGAGACAGTCTTAGTCCGAAAACAAAGTCCTCAGCTGGGGTTGAACACATACAGGTGGTGTCTTGTGGGCATCGGTGTCAAAGTCACACATGACAAACGGAACGTTGTGATTGTGTGTGTGTGGGGAGCGGGGGGGAAGGCTACTCTGGGAACTTTGAACCAGGGTCGTAAGTGTGGGTCTGTTGGAACTTTAAAAGCTCCCCAAAATGAACTGGCCCAAAGTCACCCAGTTGGCTTCGTGCCTAAGATGGGACTAGAACTCACAGTCTCCTAGTGATTGGCCCAACATCATGTGGTTGGCTTTCTTGCCTAAGGCAGACTAGAATTCACAGGCTCCTGGTGATTGGCCCAACGTCAACCAGTTGCCTTTCTTGCCTAAGGCAGACTAGAATTCACAGGCACCTGGTGATTGGCCCAACGTCAACCAGTTGCCTTTCTTGCCTAAGGCAGACTAGAATTCACAGGCACCTGGTGATTGGCCCAACGTCAACCAGTTGCCTTTCTTGCCTAAGGCAGACTAGAATTCACAGGCACCTGGTGATTGGCCCAACGTCAACCAGTTGCCTTTCTTGCCTAAGGCAGACTAGAATTCACAGGCACCTGGTGATTGGCCCAACGTCAACCAGTTGCCTTTCTTGCCTAAGGCAGACTAGAATTCACAGGCACCTGGTGATTGGCCCAACGTCAACCAGTTGCCTTTCTTGCCTAAGGCAGACTAGAATTCACAGGCACCTGGTGATTGGCCCAACGTCAACCAGTTGCCTTTCTTGCCTAAGGCAGACTAGAATTCACAGGCACCTGGTGATTGGCCCAACGTCAACCAGTTGCCTTTCTTGCCTAAGGCAGACTAGAATTCACAGGCTCCTGGTGATTGGCCCAACGTCAACCAGTTGCCTTTCTTGCCTAAGGCAGACTAGAATTCACAGGCACCTGGTGATTGGCCCAACGTCAACCAGTTGCCTTTCTTGCCTAAGGCAGACTAGAATTCACAGGCTCCTGGTGATTGGCCCAACGTCAACCAATTGCCTTTCTTGCCTAAGGCAGACTAGAATTCACAGGCACCTGGTGATTGGCCCAACGTCAACCAGTTGCCTTTCTTGCCTAAGGCGGGACTAGAACAGTCTCCTGGTGATTGGCCCAACATCATCTGATTGGCTATGTGCCTGATGTGGGACTAGAACTCACAGTCTCCCAGTTTTTAGGAGCTGGAGGGAGGATGTGGAAGAGAGAGGAGAGAGAGAGTGTGTGTGCGTGTGTCAAGCCTGCAGCCATCTTTTATTTTGGATCTTTGGCCTGTCACACTTTCTATTATTCTACTATGCATTTTCTCTTGTGGGAAAATGGGAGGGGGGATTGTACGGAGATAGATGCTATGTAGCCATAACAACATTCTTTCTAGAAAGCCAAGGTCATCCTTTATCTTCGCACCTCTGCACCTGACCGGAACTGGATGGGTGGAACCGCCAGCATGGCAGTGGGAGATTGGACCCTGGGATGGGCTTGTGGGTGTGGGGGCAAGATCTTAAACTATCAACTGGGTGGGGAAAACCGGGAAGCTTTCAGATTCGGGTTTTCCCAGATGTGCCAACATGGCTCTCTTAATAAATTGGAACTTTGAGCAATACTTTGCCTTGGACTCTGATTTACTTTTGGATGCTATTTGGAACCCTGACAGAGAGAGAGAGAGAGAGAGAGAGGCGGGGGTGGGGGGAATGCCTATCTCTACCTACAGTATGTGTGTCTATCAAAAATTATATATCTTAGTCTTAAAGAGAACACCTTATGAGAGGCATTAAATGATAGCACCCAGATATTCCCAAATCCCCGCGGCAAAACTGCTCTTTCCTGGTATAGAGCCGAGGTGGCGCAGTGGTTAGGGTGCAGTACTGCAGCCACTTCAGCTGACTGCTAGTTCTGCAGCTCGGCGGTTCAAATCTTACCGGCTCAGGGTTGACTCAGCCTTCCATCCTTCCGAGGTGGGTAAAATGAGGACCCGGATTGTTGTTGGGAGCAATATACTGACTCTGTAAACCGCTTAGAGAGAGCTGAAAGCCCTATGAAGCGGTATATAAGTCTAACTGCTATTGCTATTGCTGTTGAAAGCCCTATGAAGTGGTATATAAGTCTAACTGCTATTGCTATTGCTATTGGTAGGCTTTTCTGGAAACCTAAGAGAGCCAAAGGGGTACGCTGGTTAAAGGATGGAATTAGCCTCAATTTGTTCACTTTTAATTATAAAAACTTTATAGGATATTTGGGAGTCAACCATTCTCTCTCTCCCCCCACCCAATTTATCCCATAAGGTTGTCATGGGGGGTAAGAATAAACAAAGGGGCATTCATCACTGAAGCCATTCTTGGAGAAAAAGATAAAATATACTGGAAAAAAAATCAAATTAATCGTATGTAAAGAATTACAGGCCTGGATGCTCATATCGTCTCCACAATCAAAGGTAAAGAAAGATTTCAGACTCAGGAGCTACTCAAGGTCCCAAACTACATGTTCTAATTGAAAACCAGCCATGTACACCAGGAAATACAACTCTTTATTCGTTTAACCAGCAAACAATTTAAAACACGAAAAAGCAACAATTTACAATTATTAGCAGTAACCAGGCACGGAAGTTTCTTCTGATCACAAACATCCGTGCTGGAATGATTCAAGTATAAAGTTCCGCAACAACCGGATAAATCTTGGTCAAGGATACAGCATCCTAGGTCATCTTTCCAGGCAGAAAATGTACCACCACCTCCACCACCGAAGTCCAGCTTGCCCTGAAAAATAGGTAGTGAATACAAGGTGTTAACAAGAAGGCTTGAGGTCTAGGTTTGACTTATTTATTTTTATTGATTTATTATTGAGTTTATCAAACATGTACAAGATGACAGGTATAAGTATAAACATGGACATGAGCACATGGAATGAGTACAAATAAATGGGGACAGGCTACATACTATCATATATGGTGGACTTGTAAAAAGATTAAAGCGTTTTGGATGAAAATATGGTGGATTATGCAAAATGTTCTTTAAAAAAGGATAAAGTTTACCCCTCAGTTATTCTTGTTAGGTATAACTACTGATTGTACTGTTATAGAGGCTAACTTGATTTTGTACTTAATAACGGCAGCAAGACTGTTGGTGGCACAATATTGGAAGAAGGAAGATTTGCCTACTATTCAAGAATGGACGTTAAAAGTAACAAACTTAGCAGAGATGGCTAAAATATCAGCATATCTCAAGGACCACTCAAACGAGAGATCTAAACTGGAGTGGAGAAGATGGATTGACTCTACTCAAAATAAATACGGGACTAAGAAATTCCAGATAGTTTATGACTGAAGAAACAAGGAATGATATAATCTGTTTAGAACTAGCCTAGCAAGGAGGAGTTAAAGCTCAAATGAAAGATGATATTAACTTTTTTTTAAAGTTTATTTTAGAATGTTTTTGTTAAAGATTTATACCCTGTATTGGTTCTGGGAAGTCGGGGGGGGGGGAGACTGGGGGGGGTTTGGGGGGGAGGGTGGGGGGAGGGAAGTAAATATATGTAAAAGTTTTTGTTTTTTTTTTAAATTCTCAATAAAAAAAATTGGGGACAGTAGGACAGGGGCGATAGACAAGATAGTGCGCTTATGCACACCCCCTATACGGACCTCTTAGGCAGTGTTTTTCAACCACTGTGCCGCGGCACACTAGTGTGCTGTGACATAGTGTAAGGTGTGCCGTGGGAAAATTACTTTATATCTAGTCAATATAGGCACAGAGTTAATTTTTTTAACATTTTCTAATGGTGGTGTGCCTCGTGATTTTTTTCATGAAAAAAGTGTGCCTTTGCACAAAAAAGGTTGAAAAACACTGCTCTTAGGAATGGGGTGAGGTCCACAGTAGACAGTTTGAGGTTGAAGCTGTGGGGGGTTTGAGGAAGTAACTACAGAGTTGGGTAGAGCATTCCAGGTGTTGACCACTCTGTTGCTGAAGTCATATTTTCTGCAATCGAGTTTGGAGGGGTTTACCTTGAGTTTGTATCTATTGTTTGCCCGAGTATTATTGAGGTTGAAGCTGAAGAGGATGGCTGTTAAGGGAAGGTTTCTCCAAACTCATCCTTTGGGATTGGGCGGCATATAAATGTGGTTAATAAAATAATAAATAAATAAATCGTCTCCAGAAAGGGTATCCTATCCCTTCTAATTTGGGACTCTGTCAGATGTTCCAAGTTGAGGTCCATCCATAGGGATAGAGAGTCTCAAAAAAAAAAAAAAAAGGCAAGATGTTGGCTTCCACTCTATGGCTGAGGCCACCATCTTGAATATTTGGAATCCTTACTGATGAGAATTATGGGGCTTTTAACATATCTCGAGCAGATCGGCTGGCCCAGAGCCTAAGCCGTAAGCAAAATGTGTGTTCCTGAATGTCCAGATCTTCTGATAGTTGCCTCTACCCAATTTCTTGGGAAGAAAAACCTGTGAAAATTTAGCCTTCGGCCTTTTTTTTTTTTTTTTTAAAGAAGGCAAGCTTATTAAATCATTCTTTATCAATACTGCAGAAATGAAATGGGAGGGAGGAAAAGAAGAAAGGAAAGCAGGAAGGAAGGAAAAGCAGGCAGGCAGAAAGGAAGGAACGAAGGAAGGAAAAAAGGAAAGGCAGCAGGAAAGAAAGGAAGGGAAGGAAGGAAGTAGGCAGGCAGGAAGTAAAGGAAGAAAGGCAGGGAAGGAAGGAAGAAAAGAGGCAAGGAAGGAGGGAAGGAAAGAGGCAGGTAGGAAGGGAAGGAAGGAAAGTGGCAGGCAGGTAGGAAGGAAGGAAAGTGGCAGGCAGGAAGGAAAGAGGCAGGGAAGGAAAGAAGGAAAGAGGCAGGTAGGAAGGGAAGGAAGGAAAGCAGCAGCAGAAAGGAAAGAGGCAGGGAAGGAAGGAAGGAAAGGAAGAAAGGCAGAAAGGCAGGCAGGAAGAAAAGAGGAAGGGAAGGAAGGAAGATGGATTCATGGACATTGGAGAAAAGGAAGGAAGGAAAGTGGATAGATGGATGGATGAACAAACATTGGAAAGAAGGAAGGAAGGAAACCATTTTTGATCTTCTTAGCAAGAATTACAACATTAACAGAGTATACAGTTTCCAGCACACCAGAGTTGCAATGGAGAAACTTTTAGAAGATCTAAAGATGCGAAGTACACATTTAACGTACAAAGATCACTCACCCTTCGCTTGATGCTCTTCTACCAGTGAAAAGTGATCCCATTCTGGCTGATCTGTCCCATAATTTCGTTGTACCTAGAAGTCACAGCGTTGGCTTGGCTGGTCAGTTGGCCGAGGACATGGTATAAGCCCGAAATGTGGTACCGAAGGAGTCCTTCAAGATCGGCCTTCTCCCTAGCTTCTCCTTCTTCTTCCCTGGAGCGGAGGACCTTGTCATTCAGGGGAGATAGCCCGCTCTCCACTGTCGACTTGATGGATTTGAGAAGTGTGAAGTAGTCGTACAGATCTCTGTCCCCGGCACATTTCTTCTCGGTGTTGATTTCGGCTGGGTCCTCCTGGTCTTCCAGCGAGACCCCCTGGAGAAGGCTGGGAAACATCACCGTTTGCTCCATGTGACGGACCGCTGAGAAGTATCTCTGCATTGGAATGCGCTCTCTGTACTGGTCTTCCATGGCTGGATTTCCAAGTCCACCTTCTCCTTCAAGCTGGGTGGGCTGTAAAGATCTTCAGGTCTTGATTGGGAAGTCAAGATCTTCAGCTCTTGACCAAGATGTCAGGATATTCAGCTCTTGATTGGGAAGTCAAGATCTTCAGTTCTTGATCAAGAAGTCAAGATCTTCAGCTCTTGATCAAGAAGTCAAGATCTTCAGCTCTTGATCGAGTTCTCAATTTATAGACCGATGCCCAAATCCTGGCATGTCACCCAACAAGATGTGGGTGGTTCCATGCCATTGGCCACTCAAAAGTCCAGGGCCTGTCAAGATTTGGGGGGAGGATTGGTTTGTTGTGATTTCTAACGTGGTTTTTATTTTTAGTCAGGGGTCATTTCCAAATCTCTTCCTTGTCCAGGATTATTCCTTGGCCTTGTCGAGTTTAGACAGTTGGCGCAGGAGCAAGGGGGCGAGAGAGCTGCATTGGGACATCAAGACCTGGCACACCACGAATATCTCCCAATAGCTTCTGGCTGCCAACTAACCGAGAGGGAGCCCTAGAGAAGTGCCAGGATGAAAATTTCATCATTTATCCCGTTTATGAAACCGGTTCATCTCGTTGTTGGCTAAAGACCACGAGACCAAGGTGTCCACTGTTTGCAGAAATATTGTCCAATCACCGCAAGAGACAAGTCAGTGCAGGTAGTCTTCGGGGTATGACAGTTCATTTAGCGACCGTTCCACATCGCAACGGCCCTGGGAAAAGTGGTTCCACCACAAAACCGCGTTCGACTAAAGGACGCTCGACAAAACCGCGTAGCTGACGTCATCACAGCGCGACAACAGCGCAGAGAAAAAAGCACATGGTAAACGCTAAACCTAAAATTAACCCCTAAACCTAAACCTAACCCCCCCTAAACCTAATCCTAAACCTAACCGTAAACCTAACCCTTAACCTAATCCTAAACCTAACCCTTAACCTAACCCTAAACCTAATCCTAACCCTTAACCTAACCCTAAACCTAACCCTAACCCTTAACCTAACCCTAAAGCTAACCCTAACCCTAACCCTTAACCTAACCCTAAAGCTAACCCTAACCCTTAACTTAACCCTAAAGCTAACCCTAAAACTAACCCTAACCCTAACCCTTAACCTAACCCTAAACCTAACCCTAAACCTAAACCTAACCCTTAACCTAACCCTAACCCTAACCCTAAACCTAACCCTTAACCTAACGCTAAACCTAACCCTAACCCTTAACCTAACCCTAAAGCTAACCCTAAACCTAACCCTTACCTTAACTTGAATCGGCTTGCTTTTAAAGCGCTATTTAAAGCGCCCTTCTTTCTCTGCGCTCACTGTTGTCGCCCTGCTGATGACGTCAGCGACGGGGTTTAATCGGGCGCGCTTTAGTCGAGCGCGGTTTTGTCGTGCCACAGGGAAAAGTGACATAACGTCCCCTTTTCACACTGGCGACCTTTGCCGAATCCCCATGATCGTGGGATCAAAATCCAGATGCAGCTGACTCGTATTTATGACCGTCGCTGTGTCCTGGGGTCACGGGATCACCTCTTGCAACTTTCTGACAAGGCAAGGCAACCAGGAAGCCAGATTCACTTAACAACAGTGGCAAGAAAAGTCATAATACAGGGCAGAACTCCCTTAATGAATGTCTCACTTAACAACAGAAATTTGCAGCTCAATTGTCATACGTCAAGGTCTATCTGTACAGTACTGTGATCTGTACAGATACAGGTAGTCCTCAACTTACGACAGTTCATTTAGGGACTAGTCAAAGTTGCAACGGCACTGAGAAAAGGGGCTTATGACCGTTTTTTCACTCTTACGACCGTTGCAACATCCCCATGGTCACGTGATCAAAATTCAGACAATTGGCAACTGGTTCATATTTATGACGGTTGCAGTGTCCCGGGGTCACGTGATCCGTTTTTGTGACCTTCCGATTAAAAAAAAAGCCAACCATGTTATTATCAGTGTTGTCTCAGTTGTGGTCATAAGTTGAGGACTACCTGTATTGTCACAGGGTTGTTAAGTGAATCGGGCTTCCCCATTGACTTTGCTTGTCAGAAGGTCACAAAAGGGGATCGCGTGACCTCAGGGACACTCCAACCGTCATAAATACGAGTCAGTTGTCAAGCGTTTGGATTTTGATCACGTCACCATGGGGACAATGGTCATTAAGTGGGAAAAATGGTCATCAGTCACTTTTTTCAATGCTGTCGTAACTTTGAACGGTCACTAAACGAATAAGCCAAGACAACCTGTAGTTGTGGACTTGGTAAGTTTGAGGAACGAAAGGACAGATAGAAGAGATTTCAGGAAGAACAGAAAATCCCCTTGGCAAAATATTCAAAATATTCAAAATCCACGAGAGAAGCTGGATATGCTTCACAACTGTGTGTCTCACTTAATGGCAGCGATTCGTTTAACAACCATTGTAAAAAATGGAGCGATTCACTTAACTTCCGCCGGGCTCAGCAACAGACATTCTACTCTCCGCTGCGGAGGGCTACCTGGTTTAGCAGAGAATGCTCAACTCTTCCGGCTTCGGGTAACCCAAAACTTTGTGACTTTTGTTAAGGGTTTCCAAAGTGTTCAGATGTGCAATATTCA